>NC_079494.1:110550514-110866329 GCF_030052815.1 Hevea brasiliensis
CTGCCGCTTTACCCTAAGCATGATCTTAAGCAAAGCTTCAAGCAAATTTCGGCTGGTTTACTCTTTCAAGGCTTGATTTCTTTAACTTTCCTCCATGCTTAAAGAACGCCAAATCTCTTCAAATCACTTCCTATTGCACTCATTGATCTTCGATTTGCCACAAAATCCTATCAAAAACAACAAAATTACAAAAATCAAATATAAAGTATCTAAAATTAACAAATAAGTTAAAATACAGCTAAAAACATAAAATATACTAAAATATAAGGGCAAAATGGATGCAAAACTACCCTAAAATGCCTATATGAAATGAGTGTAACAATATTTTACCTTCAATGGAATTTTAAGCAGATGAAGAAGTGAAGAGTAGGAGACGGGAGAGTGAGAAACTAGAACAAGAGAAAATGAGATAAATGAGAGAGAAAAAGAAATTCAAATTAGGATTAATAATAAATTAAATTTGATTAAAATAATGGATATTTTAGTATTTTCATGTGACATTTATGGTCTTTCAGTTTGTGGAGTGTGTGTGAGTGTCAGTTATATAAGAATAAAGACTCTATTAAAATTGTCATGATTTTAATGATGATCTATGCCTGCCACTAACCCATACATGCGTGTGATCTATCTTTGACAACAAAAAAACAAACAGTTGAGGGAAGAGCCTGTGTGCTGAGTCCATGGCCAAAAAACAGAGGTAGGCTTATCTGCTAGTAGATTGGTCTATTAGAATTCCACATTGATTGTGAAATGTGCATAAATATGGATTATATGAAAACAAAGACTTTACAATGGTGGTTCATTCTTGTCATTAACCCGTGTGTACTTGTGTTTTATCTCTGACAAAAAAAAAAAAGGATAAAAGGACAAGAAAGAATGGAATAAAATGTGAGAGAATAAATAATTTATTTTGTAAAATATAATGACGAAGTAATAAATAATGTCAAAATTGAAGGACCCATAATAATTTACCCAAATATATAGAGACAGAGAGACAACGTTGTTTTCCATATCATACGTCTATAATTTTGACCTTTTTTTTTTGAACAACAATAAATTTGCTATAGCTAAGGAATCTCACATTCCTATAGGGCAGGAAAGAATTTGACTGAAGGATGTTCCCCCGCAATTTTCTCTTATTGCTTTGTCTGATGTAAATCTTGCTTTGGGTTCAGTTATTGATATATCTCTATTTTTTTTTATTTTTTTTTAACAATAATAAATTTGCATGCCTGTTATTGTATATCAGCAAAGACAAGAAAAAAATAACTTGGAAAGTCTGATACTTCATTTAACAAAATGCTTGCTTAAATACAAGTGCAAATATAACTGAATTACAAAAAAAATTGTTGAAAACTAGCTAAAGTTGTCCACTAATAATAGAAAAAAATGTCATCAGCTCTATTACAAACTGAAACTAAAAGCCTAAAAACTTGGTCTTTTCCTATGATTCTGGTAACAACTTCAGCAGTTGCAGGTCCTGAGACACGGTCAACACTCCTCCTGGATCAAGAACTGCAAATTCTAAGCTTCTCTTGAAGAAACTCAAATCTGTTTACATGAAAAGATTTGGTGAATATATCAGCTATTTGCTCTTCTGATTTGCAATACAGTAACTTCACCTAGCCACCTTCTTGTATTTCCCTAAGAAAATACAATCTAATATTAAAATGCTTGGTTTTCCCATGGAAAACTGGATTATGGGAAATGACTATGGCAGCCTGATTATTTACAAACATCTCAGTACTGCCTTTTTGCTCCAAATCAAGATCATTTAAGATCTTTCTTAGCCAAAGGGCCTAGTTCGCTGCTGCAGTAGCAGCAATAAACTCTGCTTCGGCAGTTGATTGTGCTACAATGTCTTTCTTCTTTGAGCACCATGAAAAACAACCAGAACCAAAATTAAAGCAATATCCAGAAGTGCTTTTCATATCATCCGCTGATCCTGCCCAATCACTATCAGAATATCCCTGCAGCTTGAAATTCTGACACTTTGTAAACTTAATGCCATAATCCAAAGCTCCTTTCACATACCTTATCGCCCTTTTTGCTACTTTCATGTGCATTTCACTTGCACAATTCAAGAACCTAGATATCACACTCGCACTTTGCAGAATATCTGGTCTGGCAGCTATGAGATACATGAGATAGCCAATAATACTTTTGTAGATTCCTTCATCTACTTTGTCTGAGCCATCATCTTTCAGCAGCTTTTCCTTTGGATTCATTGGCGTGTTCATTGCTTTACACTCCTCCATCTTGAACTTTTTCAGTATTTCCTTTGCATATTTCTTTTGACAAATTAACACAGCATTTTGGGATTGTTGAATCTGAATCCCAAGAAAATAAGACATCTCTCCCAAGTCTGTCATCTCAAACTCTTTCTTCATTTCTATCTTAAACTCCTCAATTAACTCAAGATTGCTACCTGGCACAAGAAGATCATCCACATACAGTGAAATAATCACAATATCAAAATTTGATTTCCTGACATAAAGAGTTGATTCACTTAGACTTTCTTTAAAACCCAAGCCTTGCAGATGATCATCAACTCGATTGTACCAAGCCCTTGGAGCCTGTTTTAAGCCATACAGGGCTTTCTTTAATAGATACACTTTATCTTCATGTCCTTTATCGCAAAACCTTGAGGTCGCTCCACATAAATCTCCTCCCGCAGAAAACCATTTAGAAAAGGTCTTGACATCTAATTGAAAGATCCTCCACTTTTTGAACAAAGAATGGCTAGTAGGAGTCTTATAGTGTCAAGTCGAACAATCGCGCAAAAAGTATTTGAGTAATCGACTCCAAAAATCTGTATGCACTTTAACAACAAGTCTTGCCTTGAACTTGTTGATGTAACCATCGGCATTCAATTTAGTTCTCAGAGACCCACTTCACACCAATGATTTTTCTGTCTTGAGACTTATCCACAAGTCGCCAAGTCTTGTTCTTCTCAATCATTGCAAGCTCTTCCTCCATTGCGCTTACCACTTGGGGTTTAAAATAGCCTCCTCAAATCCAACAGCTCTAAATGGCCACGTTGCATCTCTCGATATATTTCAGAGAGCAACCTTGTTCCTTTCACAAGTTGATCATCTATGTCTTCATTAGCATCCTGTAGATCATCCGAATTTGCTTTTGTTTACCTTTCTCCCAATTCCATTGTTCATCCTCCATGAAAAATACATCCTCGCTTATCGTGATCTTTCTGTATCTGGTTGGAAAATCCTGTAAGCTTTGGAGACTGTGCTATATCCAATGAAAACACCTGGTTCAGCCTTCTTATCTAACTTGTTTCTCTTTACCTGTGGAATGTAAGAGAAACACAAACAACCAAAAATTTTTATATTTTTTAAGGAAGGTTTATATCCATTCCATGCCTCAAAAGGTGTCTTGCCCTCTACAACTCTTGTAGGTAGCCTATTCAAAAGAAAAACAGCAGCAATGTCACAGTAAACACTTTGGAAGGCACTTCTCATGCAATAAAAACCTGGACATTTTCCATTATTGTTCTGTTCTTCCTCTCACTAACCCCATTTTGTTGTGGAGTGTATGGGGCAGTAAGCTGATGTTCAATTCCAGCTTCTTCACAAAATCTATTAAATTGATTAGATGTGTACTCAGTACCATTGTCTGATCTCAGCACTTGCATTCTGCTGCCACTTTGATTTTCCACCAGGGCTTTAAACTTCCAAAACACTTCTGCTACTTAAGATTTGAACCTGAGAAAATAAATCCAACACATTCTTGTCATATCATCAATAAATGTTATGTAGTATTTGCTACCATTAAGAGATGTAGTTTTCTGTGGTCCACATAAGTCTGTATGAATTAGTTGGAGCTTCTCAGATGCCCTCCAGGTTATCTTGGCAAAAGGTAGCCTTGTTTGCTTGCTTAGCTGACATGCCCTGCAACTTGGGAGCTCCTCCTCTAGAGATGGTAGTCCTAGGACTAAATCATTCTTTTATATGTATAAGAGTGCCCTGTGATGGAAGTGTCCAAGCCTCTTATGCCAAACTTCTGCTGCTGTCACTTGGCTAGGACATGCAACTTGTTTTTCCTCCATTGGATTAAAGGAAAAACTCTTTCCATTCATCTTGATATGAAAGACCTCGTGCCTATTTGCATCAATAATCATACACTTCTTGGCCTCAAAGATGACCTTGAAGCTACTCTCTAGCAACTGGCCTACACTTAGCAAATTCTGATCAATCTCAGGAACATAAAGTACATTTGAGATAAGCTTAGTACCTGAATAGCTTTCAATTGCTACTGTTCCTTTCCTTTACAAAGAATATAGTCACCATTGCCTATTTTGACTTTTGAGGTTGTAGTTTTGTCCAAGTCTCTGAAAAGTTCCTTATCATGAGTCATATGGTTTGTACAACCACTATCAATCAACCAACTTTCACTTGAACTACCACTTACAAAACAGGTAGCTACAAACAAATGTTCTTCCTCTTATTGATCTGCAATTTGAGCTTCATTTGATTGTGGTGTCGCCTTTTCCTTACAAATTTTCTCTGCATGGCCAAGTTTGTGGCATTTTCTGCATCTCATATCAGGTTTTCTCCAGCATTTGAAGTGTGGATGATTCCTTTTTCCACAATGCTGACAATCTGGATATTTTCACCCTTTGTTGCTACCGCTGTTGTCGCCACTTATAGCGACTTGATTGATGTAGCATTGTTCTTCTTTCCTTTTGTTTCTTGCCTTTGACTCTAGAGTTGGATTGTTGCCTTGCTTGTAAAGCACCTTCAACAATTCCTTCATCCTCATTAGCCTTTTTGTTCCTGTGCTTGCAAGTCATTTAATAGCTCTGCCAAGGTAATCCTTGATAGATTCTTTGCATTATCTAGAGATGCAATAGTAGCTTCAAATTTCTCCGGTAAGGTAACAAGAATTTTCTGTACAATTCTATTGTTAGAAAATTCAACATTAAGTAGCCTTACCTTGTTTGCTAGACTGATAAGGCTATCTGAGTACTCTTTGATAGTCTCAGATTCCTTCATTCTTTGTATCTCAAATTCTCTCACCAAGTTGAGGACCTTCATACCTCGAATCCTCTCATCTCCTTGATACTCTTCCTTTAGAAAATCTCATATTGCCTTGGGTGAGCCAAGTGTCATAATTCTAGAGAAGATGGTGGGAGATACTACATCATAGAGGCTGGCCTTGGCCTTAGAGTTCCTGGTCTTCTTCTCCTTGTGATTTTTGATCTGAGCCAAAGTAGGATTGCCTGGTAAAGGAGGAATTTCATAGTCCTCCTCCACTGCCTCCCAGAGATCACATGCATCCATGTAGGCTTCCATCCTGACTGCTCAAACTTGATAATTTTCTCCATCAAACACTGGTGGAGCAATTGTTGAGAATGAGGTTTCTCCATCCATCTTTCTACAGGTTTTTTAATGGAGGGTTGGATATAGTGTTTGGGGTTCACTCAGTCAATAAACTCACAAGCTACACACAAGTCCCTTAAGAACAAAAAAGCTCTGATACCACTGTTATTGTATATCAGCAAAGACAAGAAAAAAATGACTTGGAAAGTCTGATACTTTATTTAACAAAATGCTTGCTTAAATACAAGTGCAAATATAACTGAATTACAAAAAAAATTACTGAAAACTAGCTAAAGTTGTCCACTAATAACAGAAAAAAATGCCATCAGCTATATTAAAAAACAGAATAACAAACTGAAACTAAAAGCCTAAAAACTTGGTCTTCTCCTATGATTTTGGTAACAACTTCAGCAGTTGCAGGTCCTGAGACACTGTCAACTATGCCCGAGTAAATTGAACCAGTCTAGTCCATGAACTAAACATAGATGGGCTTTACCTATGCAAATAGAAGCTGAGAAAATTGAACCAGTCTAGTCAATGAACTAAAGCCATTGCGAGCCAAGCAAGACAGCAACAACTCGTAGAACTCACAAGTCTCCAGCAACAACACGGACAAAACAGTCTCCATCACGAGCCACCACAAGCTTGCTTTGGATTTTTACTTGGACACTCCAGAGTAGCTCCAAGCAAGGGGGAAGAGTGCAAGAAACCTGCAAAGTTGCTATCAGCGACCAGAAAAAGAAGGTAGGAGATTAAATCTCCCCAATGCCGTCAGCAATAACTCTTCGAACGCCATATTCCACCATGAAAAGAGGTCGAGATGATTGTCTATTGAAATCCATCTTCTAAAGACATCTACGCACTTCCAGAGCTTGACCTTTTGAACTAATGCTTGAACGTGAAGAGCTGACCATAAAAAACAAAGAGGCAAACAAAATCCCAAGAGAACCAAGAATCTCACCACGTAGCAAGCCCCAGCCCCCCACCCCCCCCCCCCAACCCAACAAAAAATCCCCTGGATTAACTTGTACCTTGTGTTGATTTGGACAGTAAAAATTTGGAAAGGAGGACACTTCTTGTATTGAATCCAATGAATGGTAACCTAATTAAAAAGGCTTTGAAAGTTGTAACCAAGGTCAATGGGAAGTTTGAATGGTCCGCATGTCAAGCATCCATGCATGGAATTTCCCTTTTTAGATAACGTACCAAACAACAAATCACAAAGGAAGAGAAGAACAAAAACAAGACCAAAATCCAGAATATCTTTCACAAAGAACAATACAGCATGTGGTTTACCGACCTTTAAGTAAATAAATAAATAATAATAATAATAAAAGAATAGATACAGTAGTTAAAACGGATGTAAACATTTTATGTACAAGGATTCCCTCTCGTGTTCCTGCTTGCAAAATTGGGAAACCTTCTTTTGAAGTAGAAAAATAGCAGAGCAGTTGATAGCAGGCTCAGAATCTAAGTGGAAGAATTCTTCCTTGCATTGTAGGCACGAAAAGCTGCCACTCCGACAACAGTGAAAGCAGCCCCAACTGTAAATTTAAAACAGAACTCAGTCAAGACAATTCACATAAAATGATTCTCATAAATCTCTATGGAACTATGCACAGAGAGAGAAAGGATGAACCTGACAGAAACAGAAGAGAGTGACTGACAAGTTGGCGAAAGTACTTGCGTTTCCTACCAGCCTCAGTTTCAGGAATGTTCAAATGGGGGCGTTCAGCTGCACTTAAAATTCTGCAGAACACATTATTTGTTTCCCCTAATATTACGCTGACAGGAATAGGGGCCTCTATTCCCAATTCCTGACAAACCTAAAATGGAAATTGAAACTAAAAATAAGAAAGATGCGCAATAATGAGCAGCTTATGCAAACAGGGAATATATCATGTATCTATGCAAATGTTAGCTTTTTATTTTTATTTTCTTTGCGGGGGAATCATTTGTCAGAAATTGAGTATGCAAAGATGAGGTAGTCAAGTGCAGAAGTGTATACCGCTAGTGAATCTTGTACTGCCATTGGATATGGATCCAAGTCATCCTTGGCTGCAACAAGAAGGCAAGGCACCCCGTAGCCACTTTCTTCCCCTCGCCTGGTTACCTCCACAAGCACTTCACAAGATCTTTTCCACGAATATTCATTTGAACTGAAAATAAAAGAAAGTATCAAGTCATGTCATGATGTCTATAGACTCAACAGCACACACATGAAGTAAGAAGAGAACCTAATGTCTCAGACACAACAAGTGTCCTCATGGACAGAAGCAGGGGAGGTAGTGATTAAAGAATTTGGTAGAAAGATGATAACTACAAGCAATATCATACTACATTTAATTGTAAATTATTTACTATATGGTGAATAAATGAGATTTCTAGTGGCTACTCCTAATAAATATGACACATTCAAACTTGCCCTTCCAACAAATATGAGAGTCAAAATTACCTATCATAGACAAAAATAGCAATATCACAAGCTGCCAAAGATTCTTTATTTGACAAAATTTTCTTTGCTTCATCTTCTGGTATCTCTTGCAAAATAAGAGTCTTCTTATTGCCCTAGACAATAAATTACATGAAAAAGATGACCATAAAGCTCAAATCTGCAACACATCAATGAAAAGAACAGGTATATTTGTCTCCTAAATATCAAATTATAGATATACAATAAAACATATTCTTGTGATTTATTTGTCACCAAGAAAGGTGCCAAGGAATTAGAATAGTATATAGACAACAACAATGATTCACCATTTATACTGCTACTCACCCCATGCTGGTCAACAACATTTGCTGCATAATGCTCAGCCATTGTTGGATTGTGAATTGCTGAGAATGGCCTGTGGCGGAAGTTAGCAGCACAAATTCAGTATTGCTTACAGGAAACAAGAATATTAAAAAAGAAAAATGAAAAGCCAATGAAGATGGAAAGAAAACTAGCTATTCCTATGATGACTCAGAAAATGGACAATAAATGAAAATATCAAAAAACATATCAGCAGATTGAGCCATATTCATGGGAAAGATTCAACACCTTTCTAAAAATGAGTTCAACAGAGCAGACTTTCCAGCATTTTTAGGACCAAAAACAAAGCAACGAAAAACATTTCTTTCCGTTTGTTGCTTCTTGCGATCCACTGTTCTTCTTCGAGTAACTCGCAGTGCTGAAGCAGGATTTCCACTATAACCAACATATATCAGATTAGCCAAGCTACCCTTTGGATCCAGCAGCGTCATAAGGTCCCACTGCAGCCACATATTCAAAGCTGACAAATAGTTCAAGAAGATTACGAAGTAATGGATTTAAAACTTCAACAAATTAAAAATGGATGCACATTAATAATTAAACAGGAATACCACATATTTTCCTGAACAAATTGAAGAAAAAATTAACCATCTTCTGTGTATTGTTATAACATAATATCAAAAATAGATAAATTTCCAATCAACATCCTAAATAAATTTGATATTTTACAAGCATCTTCCTTCAAGAATTTGCTGTCTGACTAATTGAAAAACGTCGTTGCCAAAATTTCCTTCCACTTTATAAACATTCATCATCATAAGAAATTCATATGAAAATCTCATATGAAACGTACAAGAAGGAAAAGCATTTTAACATATCACAGAGATTAAGGTAATGGCTAGTAAAACATATTTGGAGGCCCTAAGCCACCTAGGTAGAGAAAGAATTAAACAATGGATATAATACTGTATAAAAATGTACCAAGAAAAATGCAATTGTATTAAGAAAATTATAAAATTTATAATTTTATAATTAATAATATTTATTTATAATAATAATAATAAAATAAAATATAATATAAAAAAAATTATTATAGATAAATTATTATAGAATAATAATAAATAATTATAGAAGAATTAATCTATCATTGAATTATTAATTTAAAAAAAATATGTAATTCCTAAATGTATTGGGTAGGCGTCGGCCCGATTTATAGTTTTGGTGACTCAACAAGAAAAGGATTGTACAATGAAAGAAGCAAGGAGATCAACCTCTTTCAAATATACAATATGAATTCTACAATGCAATGTAGTTGCAGTGTTAATACACACCTCAGATAGGAAACCCTTAAGAGTTAAATTCCTCTGTGTTGTTCTCTCTGCAGCATCCCTGTAAGGAGCCTTACACCAAGGACTGAAATATAGGAAGGAACAGCACATGTGAGAATACATACTGAGCAGTCATAAGAAACCATTGCAAGATCATAGTATAGAAGCTGAAAAGAAACAAATTGGAATTTAAAACAAGAAGTCATTATTTCCATTAAGGCACGTAAAGTCTGACTCCAAATAACTCCAACGAAAAAAAAAAGCATGATTGTTAGCATTTACAAGTCTATAGTCATCTTGATGACTTCTAAAAACAAATGTTTCACAACAGAAGATAAGGTTGGGATAATACTACGAAATTGCTACTTCAGCAGTAAGGGGCAATGAACATTTGCGTGTTCTAACAATTAGACACCCGAGTGTATGACCACATGCAGCAGATTCAATACCCATACAAAAAATAAGCAACTATATTCACAACTTCGCAACCAATAGCGATCAGCATTGTTATTTTTTCCTCTGCAGGTAGCTGACTAAAACATTGATGCATTGTCAATTGTAAGCAAGTTATAAAAAGCTATCTCTAAGGACCCACACAGCGCAAAAAGATAACATGTTGACCACAAAACATCAATAATCACAATGCATTAAATCAATGAATAAAACCAAATAACTAAACTTACTTTTCTGGAGCAGTTGAAAATAGTTCATCAAGATCAGCAGGTCGTAGGGCTCCGTGCTAGTAAATGTCAAGATTGAAATATTAGAACTTTTCTGAAATGCTAGGATAAAACAAATAAATAAATAAATAAATAACCTGTCATGTAGCAAAATGATAATATAAGAATTTGGCAAAGATTAGCACATACATTATCAATGTCAAACAATCGGAAGATACCACGAAGAAACTCCACAGCTTCAATAGTCAGTTCTATACTCTACAAAAATGAAAGCTGAGAGGCAAGTAAGTGATACTCCAAAAAGAAAAATTATCATAAAAGGAAACAGATAATATCATAAAAGGATTAATCTAATCAATTTCATTGCACATTTGATTTATTTAATAATATAAAAAATTTGATATAGTAGAATCACAATTACATAATATAATTAATTATATTAAAAAATATAATGAACATCACCTATAAAACTGAATATAATTATAATTACTTATTTTGATTTTTTTTAATTTATTATTAATACTAACATTACTACTACTATCCGACCAATACTGTTATTACATTATTACTCTACACTGTCATCACTATCATTACTATTACTATCCGACCAATACTGTTATTACATTATTACTCTACACTATCACCACTATTATTACTTTTACCTGTTATACCATTGCTATCACTACTTAATCATTGTCACTTCCATTACCACCACTACTACTTTATCTTGTCACCGTCACCGTCACCGCCTAATCATCGTTGTTGCTACCACCACTTAGCCACCACTAATATGTGGCTATCTATTATTACAAATATTATCAGTTATTATTAGCACTATAAATAAATTAAATATTAAAATCAAAATTATCATTACATTAAACTACTTATATTTTTATTTTATAATCAAATATAAGAATATAATGATGATTATATTATATTACAACTTTGATTGTATTATATAATTGATTATATTATATTATATTATGTTTTACTAAATGTAACCTAAGTATTTAACACTATATAACAAAATTGTTTTAGAAACCATGCATTATTCATGACATTTTAAAGCGTAAACTGCACCACCCATCTGTAAACTTATGGGTTTTTCATTTTTATTTCTAAATTTTAATTTGTTATAATAAAATTACTCAATTTTAATTTTATTTAAAAAAACTGGAAGTTAAAAAAGATAAGTTACCCTTTTATCTCTCTTTCTCAAGAATAAAATTATCATTTTATTCTTTTTTTATTCTATTTTCTCTATTCCTTTATTATCAAATCAATTAATAATATTTATTAATCAAATTATTTTATTTAATTTATTAAAACAATTATTAATTATCTATATTATTAATTGATTATTATTTTATTATTAATTATTATTATCAAATAAAATATTATAATTATTTTATTTGATGATGAGTAATTAAAATATTTTAATAAATATTATTATAATAATAATAAAAAAAATAGAAAAAAAGAACTTAAACCCTCGTATACACAATCCAACACTCTAATACCACTTCAATTATATTTAAAAAAAATCCATTTGACTCACATTAATCGGTTTCCTTATGATATTAATCTAATGACTTTTTATTAAAAAAAGAATAAATATACTAATTTGCCCTTCACCGCCTCCTCTTCTCTTCACCCACATTCAAGTTAAGGAGCAACAACTCATAACAAACGACGCGGTGTCAACTCTCACAAAATTTCCCTCATTTTCCTGAGAAAATCTCCCTTCTTATGGGCCGAAATTTCTCTCCATCCCAAATCGATGAAGCTGCTACCACCACCGCCACTGCCTCGTCTTCTACTATCTCCATCTTCTTTGCCACTAACGGCATCGCTTATGGTGGCAATGGAGAAAACAACAACACTGACCAAGTTTCCATTTGATCCCGGATCGTTTTCGTTTTGTGATGAGCGACTCCTCCTTTTGCAAAGCCTTTCGGAAATACCCCGATGCAGTCGAAATCGAGAAGAGCACTAGCCACCAATTGGTCGAGGTCCCCAGTAGTCCTCGATACTGAAGTGCATTAAGAAGAGACGGTACACGAGTGTGAAATGAAGTCATCGGAAGCTTCGCCCATTTACTTGAGTGGAAATGCAAGAGGGCCTGAAATGAGAATTGGGAGGGAGAGTGGGTTCTATCCAAGAAAATAAGAGGGATTGGGTCTAGCTAGCGGAAAGGGTCAATTATTCTTTTCTCTTTTCTTTTTTTAGATATTTAAAATAATATTTTATTTAAATATCTCAGTTATCCACCCATTAAATAAAATAATTTTATTGATAAGTAGTTTCTAATTAATTTGACTACGAAGATAAGAGAGAAAAAGAGAATGACAAAAAAGATAAAATGATGTTGGAGAAACTTTTCTAAAGCAACATTAAAATTAAGTAATTTTATTATAATAAATTGAAATTTAAGGACCAAATAAAAGAATCCCTAAATTCAACAACTTTCAATGCAATGTATACCATTTTCAAATGGTGGTATACAATGGTGGAAGTGTAGAACCAAAAACTATCAAATCTAAATGTCTTCAAGACAAACTGTTAAAATGCATATTAGTAAAATGATACGACGCAAAGATCCTTGAATCATGAATGTGGCAGGTTATGAATATAATGGAAACCAGCAAAGTAGATCACTATGCCATCTGTTAAATTAATTTAAGCACTCCCAACATATACTCTTTATTCAACCATTATGCTCTAAAAAAGGCACCTTAATTGTCAACTACTCGGGATCTTAAAAACCAAGGAAAACATGTGCAAGCTAATCACTAATAATGTGGAAGGAACAGAAAATAATGTACCCAATGCTATTGTAAGTAATGAATTTTGTATCTGCAAAAAACATAAAAATGAAATTTAAGTTTCGTATCATTAAGTGATACCTGATCAGGAGCATGCTTAGATGGAACAGGAAGAAGATCATCTCTGAGTTTTAATTCATCATCATAGCCAAATTTTCTCAACACAGCCCAAGTTGTTTCAAGTCGCCCTTTATCTATAAAAAGAGTGTGGAGAAAAAGGAACCCTTCAAGGGTAAGACCCAGGTCATTAACACCTTCTTTCTTCTTTTCTTGCACGACTCTTCTCACACCCACTATTTCAGCAGGCTGCAGGGGAGCATTAAAACACTTAACCTGTTTAAAGTTATTGCAATGCGTCAGATTCCCCAAACAGTCATGGAAAAAAAAGGGTAAAGAGTACAAAAAAAAAAAAAAAAAACAACCTGAAAGTCATTCAACTCTGCATCATTGAGTGCACCATCCATGTCACGATCACATAAAAGAAATATCCTTCTCAACGCCCTCTCACATCGAGGTTTCAAAGTTTGATTTTCTTGATCAAATAATGGATTTATTGGATGAAGTACTGCTTTTTGAGCATAATAGAAAACGTCTGGGACCTAAAAACAAATAAGTTCAGTTCTTAAATTTTAAACTTTACAGAAGCTTGAATAAGAAAAAAGAGTTATCTTTACATAAAATTCACACTCTCCAAACATACTAGGTCGACATGGCTCCTTAGTCTCATTTTTATGAGCAGTGCCTTCTGTTATGTTCTCAGTTCTCTCTCATAATTTTTTTTGTCCTCCAGCATTGGGATCTCATTATATCTTGCTTGCCTTGAGGCTGCCATTCTGTTCCTTCTACTAAATCTTCTTTTTTTAAAAAAAAAAAAAATTATAAACCAGAAAAACAAAATACAAGGATTTGATCATGGCAAAAAATGATGGAGAAACCGCCTAAAGCCTACAGTTTAACGTGAACTAGCAGGATTTAAAACTGAAAACTCATCCATCAGATACCTGGCACATAGATTAAATATGGAATTTTGGGATAAACAAAAAGTTGATGCAACATACCTGCATAAGGGTAACCGCTGAGCATTCTATACATGTCTCAATTTCCCTATACCGTTGCATGATTGGCCCCATGACCTGCTCCAGGCTAACAGGCTGAGTCTCATCTCGCAAATCTAGCTTGCAACCAACTACAATAATTGGTACCTTGATCTTTATGGTAGAATGAATAGGAGCAAAAAGTTCAACAAAATTTTCAGTTATCAATAAACATAAAAGAGAAAATAAATTCACATGTTAAAGGAGATAAAGCGAATTGAAAGTACCTCTAATCGCCGGAGCTCCTCAAGCCAAAAACTACTCAGATGACTGATTGTCAGAGGTTGATCACAAGCATAAGTTAACACCACTGCATCAGCCCCCTTCAATTCTTCAAAAAGCTTGCCTCTACTCTCCAAGCTGTAAGCAAAAAATCATTGTTCATAAACAAAGTCTAGTTTCAAAAATTAAAACTTAAGCAAAAACTCAAATCTTAGACATTAAAAAACACAAGAATGTACAGTTCTCAAAACTTTCCAAAAGAGATTTGGCCATATTCTGAATCAAACTGGATCCTAAAAGGGCAGCAACAAGATTTCCAATACTAGCAATACATTTATATTTATTTATATAGGTAGAAAGACTATATGCGTACGCGGAAGAAGTGTCGATGATGGTGATGGGCACACGATCAGGGAAGAAATCAGCGGGAAGGCGAGTAGGACGAAGTATGCGAGGGACGTTCTCGGGGAAAGACTCGGCGGCAGCGGCCGCAATCAAGCTAGATTTCCCGGTTAAACGGTCGCCTGCAACTACGACTCTCACGCCGGTCCTGGCGCCGGAGGCAGAGTTCCCGCCTGGCATTGAATCTTCGAAGAGAGAGAAATGGAAATAAATAAGGGTAAAAAAAAGGCGCAAAGAGAGTGAAAGTGAATGAATAAATAAAAAATAATAATAAATAAAAAGTGAGGTTACTGAATCATTCTAACTCGCTTCGTGGCTGCACATGCGGGATAAATTCTACCGATAATATTTTGTTTTTTATTTATTAATTTTAATTAATAATAAATAATATATATAATTAAAAATTTTATTAATAAAGTTAATTAAAATAAAAACAAAATAATTTATTTTTAAATCTATTATAAAGTTTTTTTTTAAATAAAATTAAAATTAATAAATATTATTTTAATAAATTAAAATTAAATGATTAAAATAAAATAATTATAAAAATACATCGTTGAATAATTCTTATTAGCCTCGCGGCTGCTTACGCGTGTTGGTCTGCGATTTGGGAATTTGCTCTGTTGTCTTGTCGCCACACTGTGTAACACTGTCTGAGGGCTCACTAGTTTGGCCCAGCCCAGTATTTATCCTCCAGGCCCACTGAAGGTCCACGTTTATACCCAATTACCAAACCCAGAGTCGAATGCTCGTTTGCGGAGGAAATGTTGCCCCGTTCCATTCGGTCTCAGCAAACAGTTGAGGCCGCCGCGCTCTACTTCTCGGAGGAAGCGGCTGCCGAGAAGGCTGTTGGGAGCGGAGTCCCAAAGACGAGAATGGGGAATGCTGGCCATGTGAGTGCAGATATATATAATTCTCTTCTACAAACTTATGCAAAAGCAGGTAAAATGCCCCCACCAGTTGCAAAGCATATGAACATAATGTTGGTGAGTTAGACGAAGAAACACACAGGCTGATACAAATTACTAGTAACATGAGTGTAAGTGAAGTCTCAAGTTTTGTATCTTGATGAAACAGAAAAACTTTGTAAGCTAACTGGAGTATTTGGATGTTTGCTTTTGACATTATATTTTTTTTTTTAAGTTTCATTGCTTATGTTGGAAATGGATGACAGCTCCAGAAGTAAAATGACAAACAGGAGTTGTACCATAGTTCAGACACTTAAATTTGATTGCAGAAAGAAGAGTTATTAAAAATTTTTTCAGATTGAAGCTCTTGTATGCATGAGGAGATTTATTTTTAGGAGAAGAAGTAGAAGAGTTGATAGACTTGGTTTGCTGTTTTAAATTTTTACATCAGGAAGACAAGACTTCAGGAGATGACATTGAGCTAAAATCTTCAAGGGGAATCGATTTTGTCCTGGTTCAAACTTGCAGGATCTTAGCTGACCTACCATGCCCTACCATCCGTGGGTCATCCTCATCAGTGATAATTTGTTCTCTGATCGTCTGATTCTGAACTTTATCACTCAATCTGATTGGCCAACTATTTTGTAGGTCGGATCGTAATCCTGTTATTTCAATATTCAACTAGATTATAAACAAACAGATTTTGTAATATTTTAATTGAACTCGACGCTATATTTGGCCACATATGATATCTTTAGGTTGTTTAGCAAGAAGCAAATTGATGATGATTAAGGAGAAAGAATTGAATTCAAGTACTCAGCAAAAATTTGAAGAGGATTAGTTGTAATTAACAAGTGATTTAAGCATTTGAAATTACAATAAATAAATAAAAAATTGAGTTTTTAGGGTATCCAATTAGAAAATTTTTGAAGACTTAACAGTTTTGAACATGATAATAACAAACCTTTCCCTGTGCATAGGGTCAATGAACATAAGCAAGCTATCCCATTAAAATAAAGTTATCCTTAACTTATTATTTTGATATTTTCATGTTAGATTGATTTGTTTTGGAAAGAAATTAGTTATAGAAGAAAACTAGTTGGGCAGAGACATTCCAAAGTCGAAACAACACAGACAATATTAAAGTAGTGAAGAAAAAGTAGTCGACCAATATCTCTACCTCTGTCATTGCCTTCCAGGAAAAGCAGATAAGGTAAGTCCTAATATCATAACCGTCAAAAAATCATCCTCCCGACACATGTATAGATGTGTCCATGGATCATCTGAGGCATTGGTGCTCTGAGAAACTTGTTTTTCATGGGTTGGTGTGGGTGGTTAAGAATAACAGGCACAAGCTCTGCTTTGAGATATCCGGATTAGGAAAACCCTACTACTTTTAATAATAATATTTGCTCGAGTCATCACCTGCAACCAGTTCCAACTGATCACCAAATATTGCTATTTGGGTGTGCCAAAAATCGTAATATCTTTCTATTTGGGAAATAATTAGATTTTTTTTTTCTTTGGTACATAAAAAAGATAAGATTTTTTAAGAAGAGGGTTTGTTTATTTGCATGTGATCATGGAGCAGTAGGCATTACGTGACTGCGATACCAACTCAAACGAATGAGGGGTTTACCCAACCCACGATGTGCACGTCTTGTTGGCTCTAAATTCTTAATCCTACTCTGTTCTGTAACTTAAATGCCCCTTTTATTTTTTAATAGGCTACCCTAATAAAATTTATTTACTGAGAAGATGAATATAAAAAATTCAAACTTATATAAAAATTGTATTCATTAATTATTAAATTAAATATTTATATATAAATTTATATATCACATATATATTTTAATTAATTTTATATATATTTAAATATAAATATTTAATTTAAGCAGGATAGTTTAAGTAAAACAAAATTGATAAAATTAATAAAGAAAAGAGAGGGCTAAATTGGTAAATGGCAATATTGAGAAGCCCAACCCACCATAAAAAATGAAGGCGATAAATACAGAATTGGAAACGTAATTCCGTCGAAAATCCAGGTCAATTAACATAAATTCTACTTCGTTTTGAAAAGCAAAAGCATACGCTTGCAAGTGGAGTGTCATGTACCAAAGAATAAAACGACGTAGCTTTGCTGCAGAAGAAAGGAAGATGTTAGACACGCGCTTATGAAGAACGTAGGGGTAATCTTTATCTGAAGGCCCTACAATCTATCATTATTTTTTTTCTCTCCCAACCTTTCCACGTAACTATTTAGTTAAGTTGCAGGTTAGAAGTTGGAGACAAGCCAAAGCCTCCCATTTCTCTGCTGCTTCAAAAACAAAAAGGAAACTGAGGCATAGGCGATCTCTCTGTTAAATGGCTGGTAATGAAGACGGAGAGGTTGGGTTCGAAGAAGGAATGCCATGGCTACCTTCTCATGTTCTACATGAAGCAATATGGGAAACCAAGGTGATTACAGTAATGTCTTATATATGATAATCAGAAGCTATGATGATGATGATCATCATCATCTCATGTTCACCTTCTGTATCTCTGTTTTAGGGTCCAATCGTTAATGGGTACTTGGCCTTTGCTTCAGTTTTTGATATAAACTTTACATGCTTTGTTTTCTTCCAGGAATACCAACACCACCAATATCATCATCAATATCGCAATCTTCCTAAATTGCCTCTGCAACCGCAACAACTGGTAGCTCTACATTCCTTTCTTCTTCTTCTTCTTCTTTTTCTGCTTGTTCTTTTCCTTTCTTTTTAGAGTTTTCTTGGAGATTATAGATAAGTATAAATAATCTGATTTTTTTTCTTTTTTTAAAAAGTTTGAATTGATCCTACTAAAATCGTCTAGGAGATTATAAAATTTGAGTTTGAATCTTAATAAATAAGCTGAACTAAATATGTAAGAGCTACAATTTTTAGCTTGTTAGTGCCTACAATTTTACTAATGCCATGTACATTATTCTCTTATAATGATTGTCTGCTTTGAGTAAAAAATTAAATTGCAATGGGCCCGATTTAATTTGAAATTAGACTGAATTTTACAGATCTAAACTGAATTAGAATCATTTCTCTCTCCATATCAGAATTGAAGCATACTGTTTCGATTCAATCTGATTTGAATTGACATTTAAAAAAGAAATAATCATCATATTAACTCCGAATGTAATCAAAATTGAAAATAAAAAATTATCAAATCCTACGATCTACGGACTGGTCCCGGCCTGTTGCAGGGAATATGCCGGATGGTTATATATGGGATTGAGGCCAAGTTTCCTAGCCATCCATGCTCATGCAATTATTGAAACATGAAAGCCTTTGTTTGCAAGAAAACTGAAATTATTAGTTGCTGCTTGTATATACATGTGTGTTGTCGCAGTCCTTTTCATTGATAATGAATCCCATATTGGGTTCACACTTCGCACACTCTTGGCATTAGTGTTGTGAAATAAATTTCTTGTGATTGATGTAGACTGTAAGTTAAAGTTGATCATTAGGATCTCAAAAGAATTTGACGTTTGACATTTTGCTGTTATGTTTCTTCCAATTAGAAAGCATTGGCTGCGGTATGGAGAAGTATTGTTAGGGAAAGATCGAAGTTAATGATGAACTTTCATATGGAAGTTAATAATACTCAAAAAGTGCAAACTCTAATTTTGCTGAATATTTAGAATAAAATATCATAATTCCAGGGAGTAGAATGTTCATTCTTGAAAATATTCTACAATAAGCACAACAATAGGAGGTGGACTTGGTAACTGTAAATGTACACCCTGTTTTTCCCTCTACCAAAAATAATAATTTATTGATCTATCTATAATCTCTAAATATAGATTATAATCTACTTATAAATTATACTCAACTCAACTCAACTATTATTATATAAAAATTATCTATAATCTCTAAATAAATAAATAATAATACCTTTTATTATTTATAAAAATTATCAAATAAAAAAAAATAGTTTTCATAACAGAATTCATATAAAACAATAACAATTTTAGCTATCAATATTTTAAATGTCTCTATATATTTTATTACACTAATTAAATTTTTATATTAATTATTATAACATTTTTAATATTTAATTATATATATAAATAAAATAATTATATATTTTAAATTATTTAATACACGTAAATTATATATGTGCTTCAAATAGTAATTATATAAATATATGTATTTTTTTTATTAGTCAAGTAGCAGAGCCTGCAAAGGCAAATTTACTTCAATAAAAGAGGGATTAATTGATTATTCTTTTTTCTTAAATTGCTATTATATATTAATATATTTATTTAAATTGATATCTCATAAATTTAAGTATACTTTTTTTTAATAAAAAAAATATTTTTATTAATAGAAAATCAATTGACCCTGTATATTAAGTAAATTAATTATTGTGTACACCTAAACCCATAAAAATATAAATTTTATCTTCTTAAATTTATGACTACTGTTTTTAAGAGTATTAATTACATTATTTTTTTAAAACAATAATATATTAAAAAAAATTCTTGACACGAGCAAGTAGCACCCAAAATACAACTCTAAAATCTTAAAGGTCTATTTAGTTTAACTGTTGAATACAATTAATAACTGTTAGCTGATAGCTAATGATAACTGATTTATGTTAAGTGTTTGATAAAACTATATTTAGCTATTGCTATTGATATGTGAAATGAATAATAAGAGTATATATTATATAATTTATTTTATTATTGAAATAAATATAAAATTATAAATTTACTATATTATATAATTTATTTTATTATTGAAATAAATATAAAATTATAAATTTATTATATTATTGAAATAAATATAAAATTATAAATTTATTATATTATATTATTTATTTTATTATTAAATTAAATATACAATTATTAACTAATATATTATATCATTAAAATAAATATAAAATTATTAGTTTATTATATTATATTATTTATTTTATTATTGAAATAAGAAAATAATTAAATTTTTTTAAACAATAATTAAATAACTTTAAAAATATAGATAAAACAATAAACTAATTATTATTGTTGATAAAGAAAAAATTTATAATTAATTTTAAGTTTTTATATATAAATAAATATTTTTTATAAAAAATATTTTAACAAAGTTGAAATGCGTTAATTAAAATGTTAAAATTATAAATAAAAAATATAAAAGTATTAATAATATTAATTTTTGAGTTAAATAAAAAAGATAATGTGATCAAAATAAAATCAAATCAACTAATAGCTGATCAGAAACAACTCTTTCTTTTTTTTTTAAGTTGATACAAACTGTAACTGATGGGTACCATATCAATTACCCATCAACTATCAGTTTTATAATTTTAAACTTAACAAACACTCAAGTTCACCTGTTTGGGTGTCTATTAGCTGTCAGCTGCACCCAACAGATGAACCAAACACTAGACTTGCTTGATTAGTATTTCGCTAATAGTTGACTTGAGGGGTTAATAAATGGTTTTCTGCTAGGTAAATCCCTCATATTACTTTACACCTAACTAATAATTTTTCTTTCCTTAGCAAAAAAATTGTGTATATATATATTTTTTTTACTATGAAAAGATAATAGAAGGGAAACATTTGATAATTCTTTCAGGCTGGATTTCTTCTGGTACTGAAACTGTTTTTCCTTACATGTACATTTTCTCAGCGCTCAAAATCTAGCCCCAGGCCTCAAGGTAGAAGAAAATACCCTATTAACTGGGCATCAGGTGGATACGGAATGCAAGCAATTTTTCTAGATTCGGGTCAAAATTCATGTGGGACTGGAGTTTTTCTTCCAAGAAGGGCAGGCACAAACTTGCAATCAAGCAAGAAGCCAGGTACCATTATTAAATGTTAGAATCACAGTGGTATGTCGTTTATCTACTGAAATAAAGTAAAAAAGATTGATCAGGCACAGTAATGAAAATCTAAATAAAATGAGTTTGATCATAACCAAGCAAAATAAATATTCAGTAAGAACATTAGTCTTGATGCCAATGTCTGTCATGACTGTGCAGCTTGCTCTCCTGTTCTTCTACCTGCACGAGTGATCCAAGCTCTCAATCTCAATACCCATGAAATAGGCCTGCAGATATCCCGCCGGCAAGGTTATTCTTAATAATTTTGCATCCCTATCTTTTTCTACTTGTTGCTGTTTCATGCTCTAGGATCGATTTTTTATTAACAGTAACATATGCAGATGCAAAAAATATGTCAAAAGGTGGAGACTGCATTTCAATTAAAAATAAAAATGGCAAGGATGCATCAACACAATGTTGTGTGGTATCACCGAATGAAAATTCTTCACCAGAGACATTTCTTCCCAAAGAATGGACTTACTAGCACCCAAATGGCCTGCTACACGATATATCCACAAAAGTAAAAGCTCATTTCAAGTTGTGCTTATTATACACCAATTAGTTGTGCAGTGTAATTTAAATAATGACAGCACAATTATTTCTTCATCGTTGAATTTGTTCGTGTGGTCCACATGTTCAATTACATAATAATACTATTATCTTCTGCAAAAGATACTCGTAGAGATACCACTTTGAGTTATGAGGTTAATTCAAATTCTTTCCAGGATCTGATAACATGTTCAAGATGTGAGCCTCACTTTGTAATATGCACCCATATATATCAAACCATGAAGAATTTCAACTGCAATTTAAAAAGCTGCATGAAAGGAGCTACTGAACACTTACTAATGGGCAACCATGCTGGAATCTAGAGTAGTGAAAGCAATTAATTGAAAAATCGAGCAGTCTTTTATGAAAAATGCAGTATAGTGTGTGCAGACGAGAAAGAAAAGCGGCTCTATATACTTATGAAAAAACTTCTTCATTCTTCTGTTGGAGCTGCAAATGCAAGGCCCTTCACAACATGGCGGCACTGAAACCTGGAAGAGAACCTCAGATTCAGATAGATCGCTTATTGAGATAGGAATTTTGGAGTAGCACAATTTCATGAGGCTAGGAAATAGAAATTGATTCAAACCATCCCATCCTCTTTTAAGACTTTGTGATTAATGAATTCCGTAATGGTAGAGGGAGATTTAACAACTGCCAGTAACACCAACATTTATATTTCAACTAAACCTTCAGAAAATAGAATAACTTCTAAAAATATTTTTAGGACTTTTCATATGGTTTCTCGCATAGCTAAATTTTGCTAAATGAATCCCTGATTATACTTCCCGTCATAGAGTATTGTTTCTGATCAATAAATCATCAAAACCTAGTATAACATTTGCATAATTTGTGTTTACCTTAACAAAGTTGCAAGCAAGTGTATATATAGGGTAGGCGCACCTGAGATACTACCATTTGGAACAGTAAGCTTCACATACCACATAAACTCATTTGAAGTAGAATCCCTCGAGTTGACGGAACTGATTGATTGACAAGCACAATCCGGAACATCCATTTCCAGATTTTGACTTTTGCACTTGACTTGCAGTATGACAGGCATTATCTGACTCACAAGAGAGCATGGAAACATGAACATTCGGACACAACGAATGAAGCTTCTAAACTAAGGAAGACCAAAATACATTTGGTAATACTTTCAGTAAAAAGGAGAGTGACAAGTTCCCAATTCCTGATTCTAGATGCTGCATTTTGATCGTAATCAGAGCACAAGCATGCCAACTAAGGATAAATAAAGCTCACTGCTTACCAAAATTTGTTGCAGCTCCGCAAAACGTAGTGTCATCAGCAAAACAATTATCGTAGAAGTATGGCAAACATCAAAATATTTCAACTCAATGAACAGTCAAAATATAGCAAATTAGATTTGATCCAACAGGAGCTACACTTATAAGCAAAGAAGTGTCCTTCATCTAGGAATGAATTGTCAGAATGGCGGTTTATTACAATGGCCTATAAAAATCTAAGGATGCAACACCCATTTGCAAGTAAAAGCATTATAATGCATTTGCTATTTTTGCAGATTGATTTTTACCTTTTTGCTATATCTGAAGTTACGTTTTGGAAGAAAATGCAGGGGCAGATTAAAAGAAGACGGGGCTTTTACCAATAGAAACAGCTTAGTAGGACCTCGGGAAAAGAAAGAGAAACATCAGTTTGAACTTTCGCCATATTAATATAAAATGACTGGATATGCTTCACCAGATACCTGGGTGAGAATCAGACCCAGCACCTTTAGCTATCAATGCTCGAATAGCCTGTTAAACAACAATGCGAAATATTAAAACCCAATAAGTTTTTTTTTTTTAATGCAACTAAATTTGGGCATCAAAATTGCATTAATAATAATAATGACAAAAAAAACCTTTCTTGAAAGCCCTTCTGCTGCTCTGCTTTTAGTGAAATCACTTGCATCTCTTAGGACAGTTTTTCCTCGTGAAAAGCACAACTCATACACATGCTGGGGTCGTATTGGACTAGCTCCTAGAACCAAAATGAAACTCTCAAGTCTAGGAATCTCACTAATCATCAGTTGCAATGCACTTTCAAGGGCACTAACTGAATTCATTAACTTCTCCAACCTCCTAATTCCACCTTTGACCTCTCTCATTCTGCCCATATGTTTTCTTCGAACATATGCATTTGCTTCAGCTTGTGCAAGAGCCATCCCCTACAATCAACAATTCTTAGGTTGCTAAAAAAATGGAAAGAAAAAAGAAAAAAAGAAGTTCGAAATCGATGTAACGCAAATCAGATTAACGCAGTCAACGTACCAATTCATGGTACTCCTCTTTCAGGGTATCGAATTCGAGGCCAATATCCTGCAAAACGCTGCCCATAAAGAAACTGATATTAGAGATCAATTTCACTGCATTTCATTAATCCTACCTACTCAAGTAATGGAGAATGAAGACCGTTAAAGATTGATTTGCATTCTTTCATCAATTTAAATTAAGCAAACTAGAAGTAGAATTCGAATTAAATCGTCTCCAGACACTTGGATTACTGAGGAGAGCACAAGAAAAACCTAATTGGATGTTGAATTGGTAATAATATCACCATTAATGTTCGAAAATGGGAGAAATTGAAGCAGCAGAGACAGTAACTTACGAAGGGATCTGCTGGTGCATGAAGAGGACGAAGCCTATAACGTCTTTTATGACATGGAAGATCACCGAATTGTCAAGTGAGTCTGCGTTGGTCTGGATCTCCGTATATTCCATTTATTTTCTTTTTCTTCAAACAGAGCTCAGAAACTGCGTAAAGATTTTCTGTCTGTGTGCTTTGCTTTATCGGATTCAAGAAGCAATTGGGCCTATTTGAATTGAAGTTTCGGCGGGACTGGACAATCCGGTGCATGGACCGCTTTTACAGCTGGCACGTAACTATTAGGGCAAATATTAAATTTATAAAATTCAATTAACTTATTTTAATTTTTTTTAAATTAACTCATAAATATCAATTTATATTTAATTTAGTCTAAAAATCACTAAATTTTTTTATTTGTATAAAAAATTAAAAAGCTTAATTTTTTAATTTTAAGATTAAATTTTTTTAATTTAAACCTAAAAATCAATAAGTTTAATTTTCTTGATTTTTGAGTTAAATTGAATTTAAATTAAAATTTTTATATTAAATTAGACAAAGAATTAAAAATAAATAAAATGAACTTTCTCAATAAATATGAAAATATAATTAAACTTTAAACCTTATAATATTTAAAAAAAAAAAACACACATACCCACACTAATTAGGCCATATATTTCTTATTTCTAAACTTAAATATATAAAATATATTAAATAAATAATTAAATAATCTCATTTTTATATTAAAAAATGTCAAAACCGTTAGAATGTAAAAAATGTAAGAGATAATACATTAAGAAAAGAGTAAAATTGATAGAAATAATTAATATTTTATTATTTTTTAAAATGATAAATAAAATTGAATAAAAAAAATTCTAAAACAAAAGGGAGTATTATTAAAAAAAAACCCGTACTTTCAATGCAAATATATTCTTTTTAATAATTATATATGACACAATTCTTATTTTTTAGAATAAACTTTTTATGAATATACCATATCTTGGTATAAAGTTTTAAAATTAAAGATATATTGTAATTATTATTATTATTTTGCTTTATACATGCGATAATGAGAGTTTTGAAATAGTCTGTGAGAAATAATTCTCTAATTTTTATTAAAAATAAAAATTTGCATTGACCTATTAATAATAAAATAATTATTTAATTCAATAAATTTTAAAATATTTATATTTTTCATAATAAAAATAAATTATTATAAAATATATTTAAAAACTCTTTTTTAATTTTTAATGTCATTAATTTTTTTTATAAAAGTATGAGTAATTTTTTATTCTTATACATAAATATTTTTATAAATCATTATTTAATTTAATTTAGAAAAATTAGATTGTATAATTTTAATTGTAAAAAATTATTATTATCTAAATAATAATTAAAAAATATAATTTTTATTATAAAAAAATAGACAAGTTGAAGTCTTTTTTAAGAATCTTAATTAAATTAAAAAAAAAAACATTTTGCAATTCTCCATGCCAACATAAAATTTTACTTTTTTAATTTTTTAAAAAATTATCATAATCTTCTTCTAATAAACAGGCTAAAATTCTCATTTCATTATCCAGTTTGCAAAAATTGCATACATTCATTTGTTTCAAAATAAAAACCATTAAACACTTGAATATGATGTTAAAAACAAATAACACTTTTATCTTGGAAAAAAATCAATCCAGTCACAATCAACTCATTTTTTGAGTCTCGTTTGGACCAAGGCGGAGCAAGAAAGGATCATGGAAAGGCTACACATGCAGCTTTCTAATAGGAAAAGTAATGAATTAAATAATTACATCTAGCATTTATTATATATATTTTAATTGATTTTATATTAGGCGCAACCCCATATGATATCCAATGTGCTACATTTTTAAACGATATGCAATGATTCACCACTCCTTTATATTGTGACATAAAAGCAAGAACAGAAGTTTTAAGCGCTGCAAATCCAATCGACAGCGCTCATTTCAACTCACACACTACTGATACAGTGCACATCAATCTATGAATCCAAAATTTTTACATGAAATCTGGATCTCCTATTCCAAGCTTGCATGGAATTTAGCTGCGCCTTCATCCACTCAACCAATTATGACACCAGCTAAACCTAAAACATGATCCCTTTCTGTAAGGCCTAGAAGCCATGTGCAAAAAAGGAAGCTCCGGAATCTACTCTCAAGCATAATTAATAAAATGAATAATCCAAAGGCATAGTTTCCTTGGAAGGCAGCCGCTCTCATATACATCACAGCCACAAGTTTGTATCCCTGAATAAATTGCATCAACGTTCAATTTATCCAAACAATAACAATTTGAAAAAGGAAATTTCTCTTTATAAGCTACCATTACACATAAGGCAGGATTTCCATTTATGGAATAAGTAGAATTTACCTGCACAGCCACTTTAATCAGATGTTATACACCATACCGCCTTAGAGCTTTGCTTAAACTTGGCATTACATTATAAGCCTGATAAGATCTTCTTAGGTCAATAATGGAACCCACCTGGACCAATGAAAGTTTAGGCTCAAACTCAAATGTCAATGAACATTGTAGACAATGAAGAAAAGTAGTAATACTTACAATAATCAAAACTGATGTGAACCCTATTGCAAATCCCTCATTGATATGACGCAAGTAATGATCAAGCATGGTTGATGTAGTTGCCAAAATACTCAACAACAAGCCTCCTGCAAGTTCCCAACCCACCAAAAAAAAGAAGATGAAGTAAGCTTAAAGCAACAGATTGTGTTTGTAGAAATACTTCCAGATGCAAATATACCCCAGAAACGTGTTGATGCCTGAATCTTTGTGAGGTACTCGATGGTAGCTTTCCCAGGTTTTATGTTTGGTATCCTGGCACCCATCTTATTCAAGTAGTCTGCAATCTCCTTTGGCAAGTTGGCCTAGATAGAACTTGTGATTAAATTACATTAATAGAGAACAAAAAATATATCATACATGCACAACTAATAAAATAGTTACTCACTATCATTACAGTATTTTTGTGATCCAAATATTCGCAGTTAGTACCATATTTTTGACAGGTTTATTTTAGTTGATTAGCATTAAAGGTTGGTTTGTTGAATACGCTGATGACATTAAACTTCCAAGTCTTGTAAATAAAAGATAAGTCAGCAGTGACTAGGAAGATTGAATCAGAAGAGTCTGCTATATGTTTGCCAGGTAAAGCTTAAGTTCTATACTGATGCATGCTCTACCAATGCATAAATGGTGACTCCATTGAGGAAAATGTTTGAGATTTTAGGTTGGCATGATAGAAAGACGTTACCTCATTGGTTTACCATTTTTGTTCTATACCTATGGGCTACTTTACCCGAATGACAGTCAAGAAGGATCCCATGTGTGGAAAGAGGGATTTCTCAGCAAAGTTTGATTCAGGCTACCAGCTAAAATACACAAGAATTTTAACGTTTCCATCTTAATTGATAATGTAAAACAAACCGCCAATCTCCAAAATCTTCCGCATGTGTATGTGTGCTATTAACGTATTGGGTGAAGGCAATGTAAGACCATTATAACCAATATACGAAACCATTTATGCACAAGCAAAGAATAAATTCTCTCCTACCCCCCACGGTTCATCTAGCTTTATGAACTTTACATTCCATCACATGGCAGCATATATTCTGAAAAAATTTCTATCACACAGCATTTACTGAACTAGAATAATCCAAACAAATTCGATAAGATACTTACAATGTCAAATATATTGAATAAAAAGACAAAAAGCCCATATATTGAATAGTAAACCCATGGCTCTGCACCAAGAGAAGTTTCAGGGTTCAATATCTCTTTAACATGCTCCCAGAAAGGTGAACCAAGAATGCTGCCATCAATGCTACATGTTAGTTAAGCAAACTCTTCACAAGACAGATCAGTCAGTACTAATATTTTTATGCCATAATCAGCACAAAAACCAATTAATGAATTTGAAGTTCTAATGAGATTACCCTGCAAGAATACTGGGAATTGCCAAGAGATAAGTTGTAGTAAGAACTGGCTGCATTCCTGATGGATTAATGTTAAAAGGGATATAAGGCTCCACTTCGGTAATTGGGGAATCATCCCTGGCCCAAAAAAAAAAAAAAAGAATGTGTCATTTACCCATTCGATTATTTAATGAATGAGCAATAAAAGCTCAAATACACAGCTGAAGAAATTCCATTATAAAGGCAGTTTTTCAAATTATCAGTCATTGCTTGGGCACTAAAGCTATAGCAGATATCAAGCCATCCTTTAGCTTTCATGTAAGCGCAGAATAGATCAACCATATCCAGAATCAATCCCTTCAAACAACATTGTGGAAAAGATTAACTTGAAAAGCAACAAGGACAGCATTATTACCTTGCAGCAGAAGCAAGTTTAAAACCATAATATTGCAGCTTTATTTTCCTGCAGCCTTCAGTCACAACAACTGCCCACATAGTGACTATGGTAAAAATACCCAACACTGCAAACATATATGGCCACCAACTAACAGCACTTCCTGCAATATATGGAAAAACTCAATGTAAATATAGTTACCTAATGCTTATAATGACAAGTAAGGTAATTTCAAGAATAGCTAGAAAAGTCTAGCTGCAGATAATTATGTACTGAACGAGAGTGCCAGCTATTCACATACCTGAGAGCTGACACAGCATCTTGTATAGTGTATCAGTGTAACCAGTCAGAATTCCCACACATATAATTAATGACGAACCTTGACCTGAGACAAGCATGGACAGTCAAGAAAGTGGACAATGCACGAGTAGACAACAGAAAGGAAGTGTATATTCCTTTTGGTATATCTAAAATAACCAGTCATCATTGATGTGTTTAAAATTTTGAGGTTCTTGTTTTCTTAAGAGAGAAGTAAAGAAGGAAGACAACTGAAAAAAAAAAAAAAAAAATCATAAGACCGGCCAAGAATGGTAAACAAGCACAAAAGAAAACAAATCACAAAATCCAAACACAATCCCCAAAATAGTACCAAATCCAGATTCTGATATTGTATCACAAATCCATGTCGTAGTCATTGCACCGCATACCAATAAAAAAGCTGTCACCATTACATGCTTGACCCTGCAAAAGTAGTAAAAATTTTATAGGTGCAAACAAAAATTTGTAAGCAAAGCATTACCTGGATAGTGTTGTCAGCAGATCATTCCCGCTTTTTTAATCTTTTTTTTGTTATAAACATTACCCAATTATTGACATCGTTAAGAAAAGGCCAGAGAATGCATATGTGGATCATAACTCGCATAAAACCAATGCCAACACAAGTGACATAACACAATCTAGACAAGCTTCAGGCACAAAGCAACAATTCCAAACCAAAAATGATATTTGGCACAATGCTTATGGACAATATTGTGAATTTTCACTTGATCTGTTCACAGAAACTAGAAATTATATTTCCATTCATTTTTGGGGACATTGATGGTCAAAATAAAACAAAAGATTATTCTTCTCACTACATTACCTGTAACTAGCTGCATAAATAGAATATGGAAGTGAATAACAAGAAACCACCAAAGCTTCTAATATTGCAAAGCCAAGTGACATCCACCATCTGAAATGGAAAGAAAAACATATTTGATCTGTAACCTCCAACGTAATTAGTTGATTGAAATAATTTTCAATGCAAGATTCAGTAGTAAGGACTCGTCTCACTGCTTGAGATGAATAACTAGACACACATATAACTCTTAATCTTCTCATGGCCATCTAAGCCTTCTTTTCGTAGCTTTACCAGGGATGGAACCACATGACACAGTACCTGTGGATTACATTTGTGAAAATTAAACCAAAAATCGTAATAACACAACATGGATTTAAGTATTCTTCTAACGAGAGAGAGAGAGAGAGAGAGAGAGAGAGGGAGAGAGAAGGAGGGAGGGTGGAGGGGAGGAGAAGAAGAAGAAGAAAGAGAAAAGATTTTCCTGTTAGACTTTGCAGATAAAATGGATAGACTTGAGACAAAAAAAGCATTGCTTAATTTAACTGGATGTAATGGATACTATAAAAAGGAAAGCAGTAAATGACACAAACATCTCCAATACAAAGCTCACACAGATACTCCATCAAAATAATACAAGCCTTACTATCAAGCTAACTTGGATCATGAATCAGATGCCGCCCATACCCAAAACAATTCTGTCCTCTTGATTATTATACAGCAAAAAGTTATGATTCATCTACAGAAACCATTTCATGTTGCTTGCTAAGTTTTAAATAAAATTATAAGATGAATTTTTAATCCTTAATTAGTAAAATGACGATTTCATACCATATTATAAAACTTAAATAGATACGCCTTGCTTCTTCTTTCATATTTGCCCAATCAACAGAGCTTAGTGACTCCAAATTAACACACAAACCTAAAAAAACCACAATTCCTAACACAAGGACCAAATGAAAAACTGTAATCTTGCCATAATCACAAGTGTATACTACTTATATCCGATGGTTCATACTATTTTGCTGATTACCATAACCACAAGAATGTTGCAAACTACAGTGAGATGGCAATTCAAAATGGGACCAAGAAATACATAATGACATACAATTTTCTAACTATAATACATGCAAATTGCAAACTAGATAAGAAAGCTACAAACCTGCATAAGTATAGATGCTAATATCTGAGGGCTGATTCCAAGCTGGAAAAATGACAGTTTAAGCTCTGCGGTGAAGTCACCAAGTTCATCTGCCAAAAGTAGAATGGATGATCAGTCACAAAAAATGAAAAAAGTGACACCAGCATAGAAATCCAGAAGATTTGAGAAAAAAGAAAAAGAAACAGAACATCCAGTGTGCTATTAAATGTTATATTTTTTTGTTGCTGGGACATGTGTGTCTGCTTGCTTAGCACAACTCACCAACAGATCCCGAGATAAAGCTAAGATAATCTTGGGGCATCAACCTTCTGTCAAAACCAGGCAGAGGGATATAATATCCAACACGACTGATTACGAGTAGTACAGCTGTCACAAATAACCTCCGCCTTATCTCGCTCTTAAAAAATGATTCAGCAGCATTATTCAGTACAGAACTTATGCGTACAAAATTCAGAAACCTGTTCTGAAACATTTTAGGCTTGGACTGCAAAGTATTAAAGTTATTGGCATCATGAAAACTGAGAAGACCAGCCCCATCACCAGCTCTTAGTGGTACAGCTTCTTGTTCAGACATTGGCTCAACATTCACATAGTCACTCTGGAGCTGATCTGATGAATTGATGGTGAATTTCTTGATTTTTCTTGATAGAAAAGGCCTTTTGTGCAACCAAAAACTGCTTCTGCTTGATTCTACTACATTTGTCTTGAAAGAAACATAAGTTCTTGCACGTAAGGGTTGGCACAGTTGAATATTATACTGTCTGCATTTACCTGTACAACATTTATAAAGGTTGTAAATGATCCCAAACACACTAGTTTGGAATGAAATGTAGATATTGTTTTTAACACACCAAGAACAATGGAATAAAGAAACCAATGGAGGAAAAGAAAAAGGAGAGAACTACTACTATGCATAATGACCACACTGCTCAAGTGAATGGTTACAGTTCCTACAAGACATATGACTTGTGAGATAGCTACTCGACATAAATTTTTGCTTGGGTGCACACCTGCTTCCAGTATCTTAAAAGGCAGATTTTGGATGTTGCTTTTTCAAATGAAAATAAAATTATTATCAATGGCAATGGCAGGTTGATTCTTCATCCAAGTGAAAGAATCTCTAACATTGATTGATAAAATTAAATATGTTTATTCAGTCAAATGTAGCTTCTTTTCCATAAAACTTTACCAACCAAACCTTTTTTTTTAAATAAAGCAAAACAACAAATTATGGTTCTACTTCACTTGAAAATGATACTCATCGATACTCACTGACAACTGCCAATTTTAACCAATTTTCCTCTGTTGGTCTGCATCAACTTTCAACAATCATTATTTATACTACATAATAAATTTTGTTTGTTTTGAAACATCAAAAAGGAAAATATGGAAATGAGACCAGTGAAAGAACAATAAAATGAAAAATAACATATGAGAAATGAATCCAAATGAGAAGTTTGATGAAAGAAAGAGGAAAGGCATTTCCAGCATGACTCCCCTTTGAACTTAAAAGTAAATTTACCCATTCAATGGACAATTTATTTCATAACTTATTAACCTAATGTAGAGAATCTTTTTTTCTCTTCCTTAAAGTGGATTAAGAACTCCTAATGTTCCTATTTTACTTGTAAATTTAGCCAAGAAGTAACCCTATGAAACACAGGCGTCCCACATTGATTTAAAAAAAATAAATAAAAATAAAAAGAAAGCAGAAAATTATATAAAAAAACAAACAAACAAAGCAATCACGAGTAAACTCAACTTCGCAACAGAACATTATAAAGCTACAGGAATAAGCTGCGATGATAGCGCGAATGAAAGTGCAACTCTAAGAACTGGTAAGAGAGTAACCCTAGTATCCATAGGCAACAAAACAGTTAACTTTTACCCTGACCTCTACATCTCGATTTCATATCCTCATTCGATTTCTTGTTTCTCAGGTATCAAAACCAAATAAAGCCACCAGAAATTACTGAATTTAGTATCTTATCCTAAAGTTTTTCACTCATTATTTCCCTTCTTTTCTCCGCAACCAAACAGGGGAGTCCTTACCTCTAATTTTTCCTGGTCTGGTACCAAACGGGACGTGAGTGAAGCAAAGAGTTGCTTCCATCGGGCTGCAAGTGCGGCGCTAGTCTGCTACGTATTCTGTTCCTGTTTCACTCCAAATATCTCATCCGCAAATATGAAGCGCGCAATTTCTAGTGTCTTCTCTCATTTATGTACAGGGTCCACAAAGTGGCCAAGCTAAACCCGCAGTGCTGACGTGTCAAACAGTAATAAGCCCTAACCCCTACTCCTCCTCCTTATAACCCAAAGCGTTCGCCACTCCGCTTCTCCGCCTCGTCCGTCTCCACCGCCTTCTCGTCCTCTGTAAATTAATATACAATTATTATATACGTATATTCCGATATCGACAAACGCCGGATCACCACCATGAAGTTCCAAATCGAGGACGTGACTGTCTACTTCCCGTACGATAATATTTATCCGGAGCAATACTCTTATATGGTCGAGCTAAAGCGTGCCCTGGACGCCAAGGGCCACTGCCTCCTGGAAATGCCTACGGGAACTGGAAAGACCATAGCGCTTCTATCTTTGATCACCAGCTACTCTCTTTCCAAGCCCCAGAGACAAGTGAAGCTAATCTACTGTACGCGCACCGTGCACGAGATGGAGAAAACCCTCGCCGAGCTCAAACTGTTGCACAATTACCAAATCAAGCATTTGGGACCTGCCGCGGGGATTTTGGCTATCGGATTGTCGTCGAGGAAGAATCTCTGCGTGAATCCGACGGTATTGGCCGCAGAGAATCGGGATTCGGTGGATGCCGCTTGTAGGAAGCTGACGGCTAGTTGGGTTAGGGCTTTGGCCGCAGAGAATCCCAATGTACCGACTTGTGAGTTTTTTGAGAACTATGAGAGGGCGGCGTCCGCAGCAGTATTGCCACCTGGAGTTTACACGCTTCAGGCACGAAATTCGATTTTTACCTGATCAATTTGAGTTCGAGTTATTGAATTGTTTTGTTATAATTATGTGGTTATGAATAATTACAATGTGGTGGGTGCATTTGGGAAGTGGATTTTGAATATTTTTGCTTGATTCTATTGCTAATTGTGTTCTGCGTTTCACTGGATTGATGAATGCCAATGATATGTAGCCTGTTTACTTGGACCTTACTAGGACAGAATTTAAATTCTTCCCTTATTTCAAAGTTTTAGAATTTATCTCAAAATTTTCTGTGGCCAAAAAAAGAATAGAACTTGTCATATTTTATTTCTGAAATGGACTAATTCCCAAATTCTGCCGTGCAAAATCAACTTCTTCTACATTTTAACCATTTAACAACATCCATGAACCTTTTTTTGGTTACAAAATAAATTCTTTAATCATTGCATATCATAATCAATGATGGATAATCCTCCTAATTTTGATGCATTCTCAGGGATTTTATCTTGGATATTCCCCGGTTATTCCTGACATTTCCAATTAAATCCAAAATTCCAAGTTATTGAAACATCAAATAATATTTCTTTAATAAACTTTGCTGTGTTTCTTTGGCTTCAGGATCTGAGAGCATATGGGAGGGAGAAAGGGTGGTGTCCATACTTCTTAGCACGGCATATGGTGCAGTTTGCAAATGTGGTGGTTTATAGTTACCAATACTTGCTTGATCCAAAGGTAGCTGGAATTATATCGAAGGAAATGCAAAAGGAATCTGTAGTGGTGTTTGATGAGGCACATAATATTGATAATGTCTGTATTGAAGCACTTAGTGTTAGTGTGAGAAGCAAGACACTTGATGGGGCTTCCAGAAATCTGTCAAGGATAAATCAGGAGATTGAGAGGTATGACTGCCTCTAATATTGAATTTTTGTTTCAAATCAGTAAAAATTATTACAGATTACATTATCTGACATGAAGGCATGGGGCTCCAGCCCACAATATGGCTACATGTTTACAACAGCATATGTTATGTCTTCATATTATCTGAAATATTTGTATATTTTATTGGTTTGCTGTACTATGTGATTACTGACCCAGGTGCATGTAACTCGATCTAAATCTGAGAAATTGAATGATGAATGTTTATTTTTGGAACACACACCTGTAAATACTTTGTTTTTGATGGATCACTTCATTTTCTCTCCTATAAATTTTGTTTCCAATCAGTAAAAATTATTACAGATTACATTATCTGACATGAAGGTATGGGGCTCTATCCTACAATATGGCTACATATTTACAACAGCATATGTTATGTCTTCATATTTTCTGAAATATTTGTATATTTTATTGGTTTGCTTTACTATGTGATTACTGACCCAGGTGCATGTAACTCGATCTAAATCTGAGAAATTGAATGATGAATGTTTATTTTTGGAACACACACCTGTAAATACTTTGTTTTTGATGGATCACTTCATTTTCTCTCCTATAAATTTTTGGATTTCTTCTTGCGTTCTCTTCCCAGCGCCGCCCGCCGCACCCCCCCCCCCCCCCCCCACAACACCCCACTTCAAGGTCTTTAAATTAATTACTCGTACTGAACTTTGTTTATATTTTTATTCAATTTGTTTGACATGGTAGGAAGGTTCAAGGCCACTGATGCTGGTAGATTGCGTGCTGAATATAACCGGCTCGTTGAGGGTTTGGCACAGCGGGGAAACCTGGCTGGTATGGAAGCTAAAACACTGAGGCCTATGTCTTTTTCTTACCAAATCCTCTGTTTTCTTATGTCTTGCTCCCCCTTCCCCCTGTGTGCAGCCACAGATACATGGCTTGCAAACCCTGCCTTGCCTGATGATATTCTGAAGGAGGCAGTTCCTGGCAATATTCGTCGAGCGGAGCATTTTCTGCATGTCTTACGTAGATTGGTTCAATACCTGAGAGGGCGGTTGGATACTGAAAATGTTGAGAAGGAAAGTCCTATTAGCTTTGTTGCCTCTTTAAATACCCATGCTGGAATTGACCAGAAAACATTGAAGTTTTGTTATGATCGCCTACACTCACTTATGCTGACACTGGAAATAACGGACACAGATGAGTTCTTACATATCCAAACAATATGTGACTTTGCAACACTTGTGGGGACATATAGTCGTGGATTTTCCATCATAATTGAACCTTTTGATGAGAGAATGCCACATATTCCTGACCCTGTATTGCAGGTTAGTCATTCTCCTTTCCTCATGTATTATAATTTTCTTTTCATCTTGAGAAAAAATCTGCTGTCAGAATTTTCATTATTCTGTGGGTGCAAAATTGTAAAATAAAGTTAAGAAATAAATAAAAGAGGGGAAAATTAAGAAAATAAGAGAAATTCTTTGATGCAAACACAGTATATGTGGTGGGGACATTGAATGTGTTGCTTCTGTGTCTCCTCTACACCTAAAATATTCTCAGCAAGAGTAATTGAGCTGCTTTATAGCATATCCACTCTTTTCCTCTGTTTATAGAGAATGTTCTTTTTTACTTATGTCTAGTATTTATTGATCTTCTTTATTCCAGCTTAGCTGCCATGATGCTTCTCTTGCCATAAAGCCAGTATTTGATAGGTTCCAGTCAGTTGTGATTACTTCTGGAACGCTGAGCCCTATTGACCTCTACCCTCGTCTTCTTAACTTCCATCCTGTTGTCAGTCGAAGCTTTACAATGTCCTTGACAAGAGATTGCATATGCCCTATGGTTCTCACTCGTGGAAGGTACACGGTTGGCATAGCATCTTTTGTTTATTTTTAGAATCTCCTAGATGAATCTTGATATATATTACTGCAAATTTGTATGACAATTTGAGTTTTCGATCTGTCAATCAGCTCTTATCTTGTGTTCAACAGTGACCAACTTCCAGTAAGTACCAAATTTGATATGAGAAGTGATCCAGGTGTTGCAAGAAACTATGGGAAGCTGTTGGTGGAGATGGTATCTGTTGTTCCAGATGGAATTGTATGCTTTTTTGTCAGTTACTCTTACATGGATGGAATTATCAACAGCTGGAATGAAACTGGAGTTCTTAAGGTGAAAATACTGTTTGCTTTCTGTTCTAACATTTGTTCATAACAATTAAATTATTCTTTTTTCTTGCCCTCATTTTCCTCTTCAATATGGCAAAATTTAATCTGGGTTGAATTGAAAATATGCTTTTGCGAGTAGGATTGTTGCTTCTATGTTGTTAAGAGTACTTATCTCATTGGTAAAGTAGTCGTATTTTCCTTTAAGGATACTCCAGCACCCATATTTTCTTAAGATTCTTCAGCCACGTGTCGCTGTTTCCGATACCCCCTTCAATCCTTGGTTATCACTCATGTTCTTCTTACTGTAGGAAATAATGCAACATAAGCTTGTATTTATTGAGACCCAAGATGTGGTAGAAACTACATTGGCTCTTGACAACTATCGCAGGGCTTGTGATTGTGGGAGAGGTGCAGTCTTTTTCTCCGTTGCCAGGTATGAGCATATATTAGAGCTTATTTTCTTTGTTACACGGCAAATTGTCTTTCATAATTGTATTTCCTTATGAGAGAGGGAGAGGATGAGGATGCAGCATATTCACTTCTATGCTATGGATTGATGAAAAGGTATTATCTGTACATTGCAGGGGAAAAGTAGCCGAAGGAATAGACTTTGATCGACACTATGGTAGATTAGTGATCATGTTTGGTATTCCTTTCCAATATACCTTAAGCAAGTAAGCATCCCTTCTTTGAGCTCACATTGTTGTTCAACTATTCCTTTTTGAACTGTCCCAACTAGCAAGTTGTGCTTACTTTCTAAATATAATATATTGCAATATCACCTTTTCAAATTTGCCTTAGCTTTTTGTCATGGAAAGATTGCACACCTTTTCTAGAAAAGGCGATGTTCCCCTAAAAAGTTAAAACTTACAAAGTTATAGAAACAAAATGGAGCATATGGAGTTGGATGGTTTCAATTTTTTATTCTGTTGAGTTACAAAATTTCTGCTGCCTTGCAGCTTTATGTTCCTTCATAGATATAAATTATATGTCACCCGAGTAATTTTTGATCAGTTAGCATTATTTATTTTCAAATTTACTTAGACAAGAGTCTTTTGTAGAATATTAATTGCACGGTTGGAGTATCTACGGGACACATTTCAAATAAAGGAGGGCGATTTCCTAACATTTGATGCCTTGGTATGATTCTTCTGCTATTTTTAATATTGTATGGGTCAAAAATCAAAATTTATGTTCTACTGTGAGGTTTCAGGTTTTATGTCTGCTTTAGAGATTATGATCATATTCTTGGGATTCTGTTGAAACAGAGACAAGCTGCTCAATGTGTGGGCCGAGTGATCAGGTCAAAGGCTGATTATGGAATGATGATATTTGCTGATAAAAGGTATGGATTTTCATTGCATCAACACATTGGTGTTCTCTATTTTCCCCGTCTGATGCACTTAAAATGTTCTTGCTGTGAACAACCTCTTTGTGAGAGAGAGAGAGAGAGAGAGGTGTTAACCAGGTTTTAATTAAAGCTCAAATGGATGTCTTGGTGTGAAATTTGTTAAACGGCTGCATCATATTTGAGCCAAGATTCATTTGCTAGGCAAAGGGCAATTATCTCAACTCTCTATGGTTTTCTGAATGATCTCTTCAGTAAACATAATGCATTATTAATCGGAATTTGTGCAGATATAGCCGTCATGACAAGCGCTCAAAATTGCCTGGTTGGATACTGTCGCATTTACGTGATGCAAACTTGAATTTGAGCACTGACATGGCTTTGCATATTGCACGCGAGGTTTGTCCTGGTGTCCAGATTTCATTTGTGCTACTTACGCTTTTGGGAACATATATATACAAAAACAGTTAACTCTTTTTAATTTATTTTCCTCCTCGTGTACAGTTTCTCCGGAAGATGGCTCAACCATATGATAAAACAGGCACTGGCGGTAGGAAAACATTGCTGTCACAGGAAGACCTGGAGAAGATGGCTGAAAATGGAGTACAAGAGATGTTGTTTTAAGGATTTATTCCGACAAGTTTTCACTTAAAGATGTTTGGTCAGCTTTTCATTCAATGTTCTTGCAGCATGAAGAATTGGTTTTAGCATTGGGATTTTGATGTTGTGAGATGCTTTATTGGACTTCGGAAGACATCACAATATGTATACTGTTGCTTAGGTCCCCGTGCGTGCCAAAGCTTCTGCATAAGGCTGCTTCCAAAAGTTCAAAAAGTATGGCTAACAAAATGTATTAATGAAAATCTGAGCACTCGACTCTGCTCTGCAAGACGAGGATCTAATCAATAGAAAATGATTGATAATTCACTCCATACAAGTGCCAAGTGAAGTTATTAAGCTGATTGTGCTTAGCGTTTACTGTTGCATTGAAAATAATCATTATAGCCGTACTTTTGATCGACTCAAAGGTTCATTAGTGCAATTGTTAGCGATGCCCATTTCTAATGCTAGTTTTGTTAATTATCTGGCCAAATGGAACAATAAAAATATTTTATTTCTTGGTGCTAAAAATAATACATGCTACGCTGAAACTTAAAGGACTTGTCGATTACATTTCAGGAATGACCTCCTGGTCTCAACCCTACAATAATATGTTTCTAAAATTATACACACCTAACTGAGATGATCATCACTTACAAAAAGGAGAAGAAAAAGGGTAAAAGCCTTAGGTAATCTACAACTACAAATACAGAAAAGTCAGTCACGAGGATTAGGGAATTATCTGATGGATTGCCCTCTTTACCTCCACAATGCTTACCTTCTTTCCAGCAACATTGTCTTTTACCTTAGCCCTTAGTTCAGCCATAAGCACTCCATTATTCAAAGAAGACTGAACTGCTGTGATTTCTATCCGAATTTCCCGAAGCATTTGCATGATATCGAGTAACAGCCCTTCTCTGTACCCACATTGTATCTCTAGCAATGCATCGCACTCTATTATCGACACCTCTACACTGGTCTCCGCTTCCACCAACGGCGATGTCTCTACCGTCTTAGGCTTCGTGCACCCACCGCTACCGTCCACTATCCTTAGCTTCTTCTTATCTGATGTGGGTCCGGAACCCGGAACAATCCTAGCCCGATCCATCACGGGGACTGCGCTCCTTTGCTCTTTCAAGCTAGATGTTCTCTGCGGTGGGTCTACCAATCTTGACCGTTGCTCAATCTCCATCTGCCGGTTACGCGCTTCCAACTCCTGAATCTTTTGACGGAGCTGCTTCACGTAATCGATGGTGTCCCCCAATATCGAGGCCTTGTCCATTTTGGTGACAAACGGCACTAGCGACCTTAGTATCATAAACCTCTCGTTGAGCTTCTCTCGACGTCGGCGCTCGGCGAGCACGTGGTTGGCACTGAGCTCATCCAGAGCGGCACCGCCTTTGCGGAAGCGATTAGCGTCGTCGCCATCACGTGGCTTGGGTGAATTTTCTTCGAGGTACTTATGGTGGAGGTAGGGTACGCTGAAGAGAATGTACTTGAGAAACCACTGGGAAGGGCCTTCGATGGGCAAGTGGAGAAGGTGATCGGAGCAGCGGTTTGTGCACTTAGTGAAGGCTGATTGGTTGGAGTATGAGAGGTAAGGGAGGGAGGATGACTCGGCCCAACGGATGCGCTGGTTCTGGAGGATGCCGGAGACTGTTTGGGAGTAGTGAGTGTCTTCTTGCGCCATCTCTTTGAGTGCATGTGGCCCTGCCAATAATTTAAAAAAAAAAATAACTATATTCAATTAAATTAATAATTAGAGTAATTAAGCTGAATTGTGCATGGAGGCCCGGCAATTGTGTATCTAAACAATTAATTAATGAATTAACTATAAATTTGGAAATATTGCGTCGTTTTGCAGGAGAAAAAGGTCAGAGTCGTAATTGTTGCATACAGCCAAAAAGTTAACAGAATCATAAAGACGCACATGACAATTCGAGCCATAAATTGTACTAGTCAGTCAAAAAATTAAAAAGATAACCAACAACCTGAAGCCAAAGGCCGTGACTTTGGGTACAACAGACAGTGGTTCAATTCAGGATGATTATCATATTCACATTTCATAATTTATAGAATAATCGAAAATTAATAAATATATGTTATATTAAAAAAATTAATATTAAGGGAGTATCTTATAATTTTTCCAACAGATGAGCGCGTGGCGCTACAAGTCCTGCCACATGTTCATTGATACCGCCTAATAGAATGACCTTTTTAACTAACTAATCTCCCATGTGCTAGATATGATGACCATTCAGTGTACGTCAAGCTCTCTATTCTGACCGAAATTCTAGTCATAGATGCAGTTCAGAAGTTTCTTAAACATAACCTTACCTACTGGTCTATTACCTGCTGCAGCTACTGGCTCAAGACTACTACACAAAGGGTCTTGCACCATCACCCACCTCCCAGCTGACTCCGCTCTCAACGAGTCAGCTCGACTCTGGTGATGCCCTGTAAGTTTCCCTGAGCTGATCAACTGGAAATCTGATTCCATGTTATTAGACCCATCGTCCGGTGAGCCAAGCCGAATATCCTCCGACATCTCCAATTGCATCAGTTCACTTGGCTCTGCTGTTACTGTTTCAGCCTGAGTAGGGACTGAACGAGCGTTTCGACCTGTTTCTCCTTCTGAGTCAGACCTTTCTTCCTCTTCTTCATCATCGTCTTCTTCCTCCTCGTCATCGTCATCGTCATCGTCTTGGTTATCATTGGTGGGAGGATCTGTGGCACCATATATGGAGGGTATGGGAGACTGGAAGTGGGGACGTTGGTCTGAAGATGTGTCGGTGTTGGAAGTTGAGTGTTCGGAGAGAGCTGGTTTTGGTGGTAGGGAAATAGGGTGGTGGTGGTCAGTGAAGATGCTCTTCACTCGTTGGACAAATCCAAGGTCCTCTTGAACCTATAGTTAATGCTATCAGAGTAAATTAATACAAGCACAATCAAAGATTCCGAACAAATGCAAAAGAAATCAAGAAAAATAACGACTAGTATTATTATTTAGCATTACCTTCTCAGTTGTTCCGAGCTCAACAACACCATCAAGAAGAGGGATGCATACTACAGTCTGTCACCATTATAGTCCAAGTTAGGCAAACAATGATAAATTGGTCAAAAAGAAATTAATAACGAAGCAACTTGCTTGCTAGTAGATAGCCTAAGCCAAGGTATCAGCAGATTTACCTGTATATGAGCACTCTAATGCGTCAATCGTTTCGCCAACGTTAGTGTTCAGAAACAAGAGAAAATATATAGTTAGAAAATTGAAGTTGTTAGCTATATATATATATATATATATATATATATATATATGCATATTAACTAATAATAAGGATATATACCTTGGCAAGAATAGCCCGAGAAAAAGTTTTGCTATCACTCTCATTTGCACCGGTGAGCCATACGTGCTGCAGCCGTGCATATGCCTTCCCCGGTAAACTACAAATGCACATATCATACATACAATTAATCACACAAATAATAATAATAATAATAATAATAATAATAATAATCTCTCCAATTCTTTTCAACACATAGCCCAGATTGGCTATTTATTGTTTGACACATGGCAATACTCAATTTCTAAATTATAAGCACTAAGCAACTCTATATGGTCCGCAATCATTTAATGGCCCTTAGTCAGCCCTAAATATTGTTATCCAATTAATGGGAGATTGGAGAAGAGAAGGCATAAGAGTAAGGAATGAATTCATGGGCAGAAAGACTTGAAAGAGTTGTCAATTATTGCCATAGCACCGACAGCTTTAGCTCTCCGTAATTTGAACTTTGAAAGGCACCTGGCGAGTTTGTCTCTTATTCCGAACAAGCAGCATCCGTGGCAGGCTGAAGAAAAAAGAAAAGCTACAGAAACCACAATTGCTGGTTTATATAACCAATCTGGAGAATATATTCCCTACCGGTGTAAAAGTGGTTTACATTGCCAAACGACAACTCTAAGCAAAGTGGACTTTGGTTAACTTCTTTACGTGAATATCAGATGCTCTTCATAGAAACAAGATGACAAGGAAGCCTCACCTAACTAGTTGTAATGGCAAAGAATCAACTTTCACCAGAGAGCTAACTACTAATGAGATACACAACTCTTTCCTCTCAGTAAATACACAAAAGTCAAAACCATAATTATCTTTTTCTTAAAAAAAACTTGGTGAATGTGTGGTTATTACTCGATGATCACCGTACCTCTGATTCTAAAAGAGAGGCTACATATAATTATCTATCGGATAAAAAGATTCTAATAGTTTCTAACTCCTCTTCTGACCTGCCATTCAAAGCCCCCACGCAATGAAAGGTAGGCATTTAAGTGTAATGTAATTATTGATTATATGACTCACGTGAGTTCCATCCTAATTAATACTCATTACCAAAAAATTTAAAAACATTAGAAAATTGAGAGATGCTCCATTATTAATTTATTGAATTGAATTCCCATTAAAATAAATATTCAACTTTCCTTGAAAGGAAATCTTGGAATTATTTATGACCAAAGTTTTCAGAGAAAATACATATTGATAATAGGTTCTGCTGATACTACTGAGTCAGTCCATATGACAGAGTGTAAAACAGAAGATATGAATCACCCATATATTTTCTTTTTTTTTTGTTTTTTTTGGTGCAGGATGACAAACTGAGCTTTCGCTAGAATGAGAAATTTACATTCAAGTAAATAAAACAACTGAGGGAAAGATAATGATGGAAAAGAAAATTAATAAGCTAATCCAGCATAACTCACCCCGTACCAGGAGGAAAAGAGAAGGACACACACATCAAATAGAACCACTCAGACTCCGTTAAGTCCTCCGGGGACAACGCTGCACTAGGCCTCCTTGCCGTCTGTTTCGTCTCTCCTGCAGACAATGACTCATAAAGATCTCTAAGCTGCTGGCTTCTTTGCAAAGAGGCCTCCTCGGCACCAACCTCCATTGGTTGCACTGTCTTTCTAGTCTTGATAGCTCCATTGTAATACCCATCTCCCCATACTAAGATCCTGAACCAAAGTCGATACTAATTTATAGAGAACTCAGCAAGCAATACATGATACGAAGATAAATTATGAATTTCAGAAGAAGAAATTACCGTTGCTGGGGACAAATTTGCCAAAAGAGACTGTAAGTCCATTGAACAGATTGCGCCGCTGCCTGTAGCATACTCTGCAGGCGGCTACTAGGCGGGGCAGCCATTCTTGCAATAGTATGATATGCTGAGCTGCCTATGTTCAAGTCAAGTGAACTAAAAATCAAGCAGTGATCATTCTTTGCTGGAAAAGGAAGAAAAGAAGGTAGACAACCATTTAAGCAGGGGAAGAAGAGAAGGTATAATTTCAAGGCAAAGCGCGGAGACCTGCAGGTAAGACAAGAAGGGTAGGAGAGAGAGAGAGAGAGAGAGAGTGAGACAGAAATGGAAGGCAGATGACTTTGAGGAGAGACACTGACAGTTGCCCAATAAGAAATGCTTATGATGTGTAATGTAGAAGAAAATTTGAAGACAGCTGGAGTAGCTGGGGTTCAATTTTAGAGAGAGAGAGAGATTTAATAGAAAGAAGATGGGTTTTGACTGGTTGATCAGAATAGTAGTTAGTTGCAATGGAAGAGCGCGTGTAGTTTCCATGGAGGTATGAGAGAATAAGATTTAGTTGGGGAAGGGAATACTGGGGCTGGGCAGCGGGATAGTACGGCCAATTGTCACCTGAGAGTGTGGGAGCTGCCAGAGCGTCCCCATCCGCGCCCATCAGTACTTTCTCCTCTGCGCAGAACCAAATTGCTCATATTATTTAACCTTTATGGGTATTCGTCTATCTCTTTGGAGGCCACAGCGTAATATATATTAATCAATTCATCTTGTGTGACTCATGGATTATCATGCAATAAGAAAGAAAAGAAACGAAAAATCAACCATTTCAACGGTGGCAGATTATAATTTTTTTTCTATCCAATATATAAAAAATAAATAATAAAATATTATTAAAAATAACTAAAGTCATTCCTTTATTTTATTTTGATAAAATTTATTTTCTATCTTCAATTAAAAAAAATTATTATTAAAAAATTATAATAAAATTTTAAAAGTAAATAAATTTTTAAATGCACACAATGTTTTTTTTATCTCAATAAATTTTAAATTTTATCAAAAAGATGATCATCAATAATTACAATTTATAAGATTAATATATACAAAATTATATATTCACAAAGAATTTAAAAAAAAACAAATTAACCCCTTATTTTACCCACTAAATTCACCATTGCATTTCAAGCTTTATTTCTTTTATTTTAAGAGTATATTTGATATTATTATTGGATAGAAAAAAATATTGGGCAAATAAATAAGTTTACTCTAAATTTTATCAAAAAATCTCATGTCACCTTTAACTTTTAAAATATTATATGATACACCTCAACTTTTAAAGATCCTATGATATACGTGTACCCTTATAAAGTGAAATTAAGATATCCTTCGATCTGTTGACATGATTATTTATTGACTTAAATTCAAATGATATTTTAATTTCACTTTACAATAATTGAGTTGAGTTGAGGTGTATTATAAAACATTTATAAGAATTAAGTTGTGTCATAGGACGTTTTAAACGTTCAAACTACCAATAGGATTTTTTTATAAAATTTAGGTGTGAAATTGTATATTCAGTAAAAAATATTATCATTAATATTTTAACTAAAAAATATTTTTAAATTATTTTAATATATTTCAATTATAAAATTTTAAAACAATTAAATATATTTGATTTCAAACTATTTAGAAAAAAAAATAAATCAGGATTTTATTGTTCAAAATAGTTATAGGGAGGAGAAGACCCTTTTCTCAAAGATCAGACATATAACAATTATCATAGTTGTAACACCTCTGCTCCAACCACTAAAGAATTGTCTGCTTTGGCCCACCTCGTGTTGAGCCTCACTGTTTTGTTCCATAGGTGGAATGAAAAACTTCCCAGGAGGTCACCCATCATAGGATTTCTCTCAAACGAGCATGCTTAACCTCGGAATTCTTTCAACTCTCCAGACCATTTCACAAAAAAGCATATCTAGTGATTAGTTTTCTCCATTTCAATGTATGATTCGACTCATTTCTGCCCCCCATTTGGACAAAGGCACCAACGAGCCTTGTCCTCCCAGATGACCACTCTAGTTGAGACCTTCCCTTTTCACACGGGATGTTACAGGCCCACCAACTTCCTTCCGATTAGTCCTCGAACCACACATCTACTTGAGGAGGTTCGATTTTGATACTATCTGTAACACTCCTACTCTAACCACTAGAGGAATTGTCTGCTTTGGCCCACCCCATCCTAAGCCTCATGGTTTTGGCCCATAGGTGGAATGGAGAACTTTCCAGGAGATCACCCATCTTAGGATTTCTCTCAAGCGAGCATGCTTAACCCCAGAGTTCTTCCAACTCTTCAGATCATTCGATCAAAAGACGCTTCTAATAATTAGTTTCCCCCATTTTAATGTATGATTTGGTTCATTCCTGCCCCTCCATTTGGATAATGGCACCAGCGAGCCTTGCCCTCCTAGAGGACTGCTCTAATTGAGACCTTCCTTTTTCGCACCGAATGTTACAATGGTCAATAAAATACAACAGATTTTGTTGATATTAAATGAAATATTATCAAAATAAATTAGAAAGTGAGAGAGTGACAAGTTGCATAAATTTTCAAAGTGACTGAACGACTCTTTGGATCTTTCATACTTAATTTCTCAACTCAACTCAACTAAGCCTTTATCCCAAAAATTTGGAGTCGGCTATATGGATTCGCTTTTTCCACTCTGAACGATTTTGGGTTAAATCCTCAGAAATGTGTAATACTTCTAAGTCATGTTGTACTACTCTCCTCCAAGTCAATTTAGGTCTACCTCTTTTTTTCTTTCTATCCTCTAACCTAATGTGCTCTACTTGTCTAATTGGAGCCTCCGTATGTCTACGCTTCACATGACCAAACCACCTTAATCTCCCTTCTCTCAACTTATCTTCAATTGGCACCACTCCTACCTTTTCTCTAATACTTTCATTACGGACTTTATCTAGTCTAGTATGGCCACTCATCCACCTTAACATTCTCATCTCTGCAACTCTTAACTTAGATGCATACGACTTTTTCAGTGCCCAACACTCACTACCATATAACATAGCCGGTCGTATGGTATGCAGTAAAATTGCCTTTTAATTTATTGGGAATCTTACGATCACATAAAACTCCCATGGCACGTCTCCACTTCAACCATCCAGCTTTAATCCTATGACTAACATCCTCCTCACATCCCCCATCTGCTTGAAGGACTGAGCCTAGATATTTAAAGTGATTACTTTGGAACAGTACCACTCCATTCAAACTAACTCCTTCCCTATCACCAGTTTGGCCTTCACTGAACTTGCAATGCATGTATTCTGTCTTCGTTCTACTTAACTTAAAACCCTTTGACTCTAGAGTACTTCTCCAAAGTTCTAGCTTCCTATTGACTCCTTCTCGTGTCTCATCTATCAGAACAATATCATCCGCAAACATCATGCACCAAGGAATACTCTCTTGTATATGTTTCGTCAGTTCATCTAAAACTAATGTAAAAAGGTAAGGGCTTATGGCTGATCCTTGGTGTAATCCAATTGAGATCGGAAAATCTCTTGTGTCCCCTCCCACTGTGCGCACAATAGTAGTTGCTCCTTCATACATATCTTTCAATACTTGTATGTACCTAATAGATACCCTCTTTTGTTCTAACACATTCCATAAGACCTCTCTTGGAACACTATCATAAGCCTTCTCCAAATCAATAAAAACCATGTGTAGATCTTTCTTCACATCTCTATATTTCTCCATCAAGCTTCTAATGAGAAAGATCGCTTCCATAGTTGAACGACCGGGCATGAAACCAAATTGATTGAGAGAGATAGAAGTATCATGACGTAGTCGATGCTCCACAACTCTCTCCCACAACTTCATAGTATGGCTCATGAGTTTAATTCCCCTATAGTTTGAGCAACTCTGTATGTCTCCCTTATTTTTAAAAATAGGTACTAAAATACTCTTCCTCCATTCATCAGTCATTTTCTTTGAGTTTAGAATCTTATTAAATAATTTAGTTAACCATGCCACTCCCATATCTCCCAAATACTTCCACACTTCAATTGGTATTTCATCAGGTCCACAGGCTTTACCCACTTTCATTCTCTTAAGTGCTTCCTTTACTTCTAAAGATCTAATCCTTCTAGTATAATTTACATTCTTTTCTATTGTTCTAAAATCTATATTCACGCTATTTCCATTTTGACTATTATTAAAGAGATCATTAAAATAATTTCTCCATATTTCTTTAATGTCCTCATCTTTCACCAACACTTTTCCTTCTTTATCCTTAATGCACCTAACTTGATTGAGATCTTGACATTTCCTCTCTCTACTCCTTGCTAATCTATAAATATCTTTCTCCCCTTCTTTAGTTCCAAGTTTCTCATATAACTTTTCAAAGGCCTGTGCTCTTGCTTGACTAACTGCCTTTTTTGCCTCTTTCTTTGCTATCTTATACTGTTCATATGCCTCATTATTATCACATTTAGGTAATTTCTTATACCATTCCCTTTTTCTCTTCACTGCCTTTTGTACTTCCTCATTCCACCACCATCTCTCTTTTGAGGGTGGTCCATGTCCTTTAGACTCTCCAAGTACTTTTCTAGCTACTTCTCTAATCTTTGATGCCATCTGTATCCACATATCATTGGTCTCCATATCTAGCTTCCATACTTCGGACTCGAGAAGCTCATTTTTTAACTTCACTTGCTTTACTCCTTTGAACTCCCACCACTTTGTTTGAGCTACACTATTTCTTCTGACCTTACTTGAATTATTCCTAAACTTGACATCCAAGACCACCAACCTATGTTGACTTGTTAAAGCCTCTCCTGGAATGACCTTGCAATCCTTGCATAGAGCTCTATTTGTCTTTCTGGTTAAGAGGAAGTCGATTTGGCTTCTATGTTGCCCACTTTTGAAAATCACTAAATGTGACTCTCTTTTTATAAAGTAGGTATTTGCTAGTATTAGGTCGTATGCCATAGCAAAATCCAGGATGTTTTTTCCCTCCTCATTTCGACTGTCAAAACCAAAACCTCCATGAACATTCTCATAACCTTGCCTATCACTTCATACTTGTCCATTCAAATCTCCACCAATGAAAACATTCTCTTCATTCGGTATGCTTTGCATTAAATCATCCATATCTTTCCAAAACCTTTGTTTACTCTCACTGTCTAGTCCTATTTGTGGGGCATAAGCACTAACTATATTTATTGTTTCTCCTTCTAGTACTAGCTTTACTAGTATAATTCTATCTCCTACTCTTTTCACAGCTACTACTGCGTCTTTCAATGTTCTGTCTATGATTATACCCACTCCGTTCTTGTTTCTCTCCTTCCCAGAAACCACGGTTTGTACCCTGAATTACCCACTTCCTTACTTTTCTCTCCTACCCATTTAGTCTCCTGAATGCAAGCAATATTCACCCTTCTCCTTTCCAAGGTATCCACAAGCTCCATTAATTTTCTTGTAAGTGATCCAACATTCCAAGTACCAACCCTAATCCTCCTCCTATCCTGCTCCTTCCTAATTGGTCTCCTTCTATGATATCTTCTATTGTTTTCTATGTCTATCTTGTGTTATGTTCCACTATTTATTCTACTATCTGTCCTATGGACTAACTTCTTTACCCACACCCGTCCATGATGTGGGAACCCTTGCTCACTTAACACCACACCCGGGCGCCGGCATGGTGCGTCGCTTTCGGTGAACGCCCTACACCCTTGCATATTTATCACTACACCCGGGCTCCGATGTAGCGCGTCGTTAGTAGAGGACGCCCCAACGTTTATATCTTTTGAATCCATATCATAGGGTGTGACAAAATTTTTACGCTGGTTGTCACCTATCGCAACCCTCCTCCTTTATCCGGGCTTGGGACCGGCATACTTAACTTAATTATTTAAAAATTTGTTGCATATAATGAACACAAAATATTTGAATCATTAACTACACTACGTAAATAGGCTGCATTATAAGATTTCAATAAAAGAATATGAACATCTAAAAAAAACTAATTATTTTTCCTGGATATTACGTAAATTATTTATTATTTTATTTTAACAACATAATTTAATATATATTTTTCTATAACTTATATTTTCGTAATAATATTAAAAATTTTATTAATAACAAAATTCTTAAATAATTATAATTTTATTTTAAGTGTTAATAAATAAATAAGTTATTCAATAGATTATTTTTTAAATTATTTAATATATACTAATTAATAAAAGAACAAACAAAGTGTATATATACACTCGCCATGTGCCAATTTTTGAAATATTATTAATAAAATTCTTAAATTTTAAGTATAAGAATTTTTTTTTAAATTAAGTGTTTGAAAATAATTCATTCTTTTTAAATTAATAAAAAAATTAATTAAAAATTATTAATTTTTAAAGATATATAATATATTGATTTAGAATGTATAAATTATAAAATTTTAAATTTTAAATTTTTAAAAAATGTACAAAAAATTAAAATAACTATTTTTTATATCAAATAAATTTTAACATTTAAAAATATTTGAATAAAAGTTGACATTTAATATAATAAACTAATTTTGTATATTTTAGGGCTTAGATAAAAAGTTGTTTGCAATAAAATTTCATAATTATTTTTACTCATAAAAAAATAAAAAAAAAAACACTCACGCAATCTGTCTAAATTACAACGCTTACCTTGTTTGTTCTCCTCTTTGCACTTTCTGCGTTAAAGTTATTTTTTAAATTATAAGATTAAAATTAAGCATAAATCGAAATTAATTATAAAAAAAAATAAAAAATATATATATTTAAAATGATTTCATCACGCCCACAAATAAAATTAAAATTTTAAAATATAGAGTAATTAGTAACATTAAATTCATATTGTTTGAAACAAAGAATTACTAATTTAAAGAATTATTATTTTAGAGAAAAACGACTTCATTTTGATTAGCATATTTACTTAAATTACTTAGAGAAAACAAAGAGATAAAATTTTCCTTGTACATTAATTAATATTCCCTCGGCATTTTCTTAGTTTCTTTCCTCACTTTCGTCCCAAACAAGGTGTAACGACTGTGGATTCTGGAAAGGCCTCGGCCATGAGACAGAACAGGTCATAAACACACGCATGTATAATGGAAAGATTGTCTTATGCTACTTCTCCAGATCCCCATGCTACAGCCCCAAAACAGCGTACGTGATATCATAGCACTAGAGAGAGAGAGAGAGAGAGAGAGAGGCACGTTTGTACATGATGCATTATTTTGTAGCAACGAGTTCCACCTTACTAATAATGGACCACGCTGTTTCTTGTTTGACTCGTCATGCATAAATTTATACATCAAATAATATATATTAATAATGGGCCACCACTATATATAAATTCATATATATAATATATATATATATATATATATATATATATATATGAATTTATACATAGTGAATCGGGCAAGAGACAACGTGATCCATTATTAGTATATATTATTTGGTGTATGAATTTAGCAAAATCAAGTCTTTTATACTAATTAAAACATAACTAAATGTATCATTGGACATAGTATAAATTTTCAATTTAAAATTTTACTTACTTATTAAATAAATAATATATTTTTAAATTTTAATTTTTGGACATAATATAATTGATAAAATTAAATGTGAGAGATTAAATAATATATTTTAAAATTTTAATAATTAAAAAATAATTTATTCCAAAATATAGTCTCATATTTAAAATATATATATATATTTTTATCATCTATAAAATTAAAATGAAACTATTATGATATAAGCTACCCTAAAATATTTAGAGATGACAACGGGTAGAGTACCCGTGAAAATTATCTTATCTGAACCCGAACCAGATTAATATTATCAAAACTCGAATTTGTCTTAAATTTAATTAAAATTTATTCTCAATTATCCAAATTTATCTCAAACTCAATTATTATTATCAAAAAAAAAATTTGAACCCATTTAATTTTATATATTTTAATTAACATTTTACATAAAAAATTATTTTAATTAATAATTTATATTTTAAAAAATTAATAATTTTATAAAATATTTAAATTTCATTTTATATAAAAATAAAATATATAAAAATTTATAAATATTATAATAAAAAATATATATTTTATATTTAATTAAATATTTATATAAATAAATTTAAATAATAAATACTTATAAAATTTAAATTAAATCTAAATTTCTCCATAAATATTATTTTTTAAATTTAAAATTATATTAAATTTAATTATATAATATCTAAATTTACCTTATTAAAATTTAATTAAATTAAATATTCATAAAAATATGAACCATTGCCTTCCCAGAAAAAAAATTTGCAATGTTGTACTAAAAGAGACAACTTTGGGAGTTGGGACCCAGGAGGCCGTCAGAACCAGCGGCAGAGGGTTTAAATTTTTCTTGTATGCGCATATATTTAGAGAAAAAAATTATTTTAAATTAGTTATCATAAAAAAATTATTATTTTATCATAATATAAATAATGTAAAATTTTAAATTTATTTATTTATTTTTATTATATATTCAATCATTTTTTAAAGTTTTGACACCCTTCAAAAATTTTTAGCTTAATTACATTTTACTATATATTTTTTTTAATTATACAATATTAAATGTAATTAAATAATTTATTAAATCAATTTTAGATATAATATTGGCTTCCTCAATTTTAATTTTCGTCTCCATCCCTATCAGCCCTATTCAATAGTCTCACTTACAATAAGTTTAAAAACTTATAAGGGTAAATAGCCGACCATCCATCTTAGTCTTTTTTTTTTTTTTTTTTTTTTATCGGTATATAGACACACTTCTGCTTATTTAAGGAAGAATATTTTGACGTAAGCATCTTCTGAGAAGTAATGAGACAAAAGCCGTCCTTATACCAGGGAGAAAAAGGCCAAATCTCAATTATTCTCCTTGTTCAAATTCACATGGTAATCAAACGTCAAATTTTGTGTTTGGGAAAAAGCTAGTTAATGTGCGCAATAATTTCATGGATATTTAAAGCAATGATAGATAGCATGAGAAAATTTTCAAATAAAATAAAACAAAAAGAAGACAAAAGGCAATAATACTACATTTTTAATGGGGTTGATGGATAAACCAAGGAGAACCCACCATTAAAAGTCAAAGAAACCTGAATTTCTGATGAAAAATCAAAGCAAAACCAAAGAGAGCAAGAGGAACAGAGAGATGGGTCTTCCTTCAAAATTGGCAACAACGATCATATTAGCATTCTTTGGTTTCTTGTTGTGCTCTGTTACTGTTACAAGCGTTCCCAATACAGTGGTTCAGACTGTTCTCTGCAACACTGTAGTGTACTCAAAGGGTGATCCTTTTGGCATAAGTCTAAGCTATGTTGTTGAAGAACTACAGACTGTGACGCCAACAAGCAAGAATTATGACTACTACAATATCTCTCCTTATCCAAATGCTTTTGCCTATGGTCATGCTGCTTGCAACCAAAATCTCACTTCTTCAGACTGCGCAACTTGTCTAGATGCAGCTAAAACAACCATGTTTTCCGCTTGTCAAAGCCGGATTGGGGCTCGTTCTGTGCTTCAAGATTGCACAATTAGGTATGAGCAGTATCCATTCAGTGATTAAGCATCGATCTGGGATAATCACAGATTTTTGGGTTTTTTGATGGTTGGTCCAAATATGTCAATTATCAGCCACAAAAGTGCATTTGTCCAACCTTATCTCCTTAAAAGGTCTCATTCATATTCTAGTTTGACAAGGTTTCTTCCTCCATTCTATCCTTCTCTTGTGTAATTTTGAACTCTCGTAGAAAGAGAGATGTCTGTCTGTCTGTCTGTGCATTGAGTGAAGATAATAAATTAACAATGATGGATCTGTGAGGGCTCAGGAAAAACTGCAGAATTGCTTTCACTGGAATTAAAAAGATTATTATGCTTCCTTTTTTTTTTTCTCAGTTGTATTATTAGTTGTTATCCACTAATGAATATGGGTCAAATACCATTCTGGTCCCTCAGATAAGGATTTGGATTGCTACAACAAGACTAAAACCAGCAACTCACAGAACACCTTGTGCTTTACTGCTTTAGGTTCAAATTCCATACAGATTTTTCTAACTGGGGGATGGCTATCCCAAACAGGGCGCAATTTTCTCCATCGAAGCTGAAGTCTGCAATATAAAAAGTAGATCTTTTTACTCATAATTACCATTTGTTGTTACTGACAGATGAAACCGTTAAGCGTTTGGATCAATCATAAACCAAACCAGTAAAACATCAGCGCTATCACCGTCAACTATAATGCAACTACTATAGGAAATACCTCATACTACAATTTTCCTGAATGATAGAAAATACATGCATCATGGGATGGCAAAGAAAGGAAATTCCTAACAGGAAATAGACAGCTTCATAGACGCTCCATTTGGAATGATGATAATGGCAGAACTGGGAATAGACTTGCTACTGGAAATGTGAGATTTTGAACAAGATCTCCAGGTTTCCAGTTTTCCAACATTTGGAAACCAGCTTTGTTTGAACATGTTTTCTAATTTTCTATTGGAAATACAGAAGAATACTGGAAAGTTAAACCAGCAAAAACTGTATCCTACGGCTAAACATGGCCCTGACGAACAGTTCCTCTGCTTCTCAAAGTGCATTGCCCCCATTAAAAGATAGGATAATCTACATCAGATCATCCCCGAGCTTATAACTAAACCCCCGCCAACATCAACATCATTTTGGTCCCCATCTGTTTTCTCCTTTAATTTCCCAAGCAGATTTCACTTATCTCAACATAACGACCATAGCTGGATGTGATTTATTGGCAAGCTGTTGATTTCAAGCTGTGCAAAGGTGCAGATAACATTATAACATATACTGGGGGAAAAGGGAAAATGAGGACTGATCTCCTTGCCATCCTTGTCAACATCATCTAGTGCAACCCCTGCTTTATGTGCTTCTCGCAATTCGATATCATCAGTTTGACAAGCTTTACAGTTCAACACCTACATTCTTGCGCATACAACTTTTAAGCATATGAAATCTAAAAATGCAGAGTAGAAGCCTTAAACTGAGAAATAAATATGGAAAAGAATACGAGAGCCAAAAGAATGGAGATTTGGAGCTATGGACTATTGTGCTAAACAAATCTCAAACACGTGCAAGAGAAGTCCAAAAGAGCAAGCATAATAAGATACTTAACCAGAGAATGCAAAATAATAATTAAAAAAAAACTAAAAAAGAGAGAAGAAAAGAAGCAAATTTACTTCTAAAATTTCAGTATTTGCTCTACATACAGTGCACATGGTGTCATAATTGACATTTTTTTCTTCTTCTATTTCTATTTCTATGAAATAAACCATGTAACAAGAATAAACATGCTTGTGTATACCTCTTCCTGAGTATCAACTTTGTTTCGTCAACTTGCCTGTACTACAAATCCGCTGCCATGATTCTCTCACCTCTCTTGATGCCTATTAGGCTCATCTTCTGTTCAATCACCATCATGGTACATTCAAGATAGAGGGACGGAAGACCATCGCCAAAAATAGTATAATTTGATCGTTTGCCAGAGGTGTTATGGCAAACTATGATTGATCAAATAGAAACCAATATACAAAATGATGATTTTGCCGGTTGGTGCAAGGAACCTGCACTCTAATCATGTTGGAAAAATCAGAAAGCTATCTGTACTAATCACAATGGAGCTTGAGAAGATTCTGTTGAATTTTGTGCATGAGCAGACTCCCGCTTGAGAAGAAATGCATAAAGAAGTTCATTCCAGGAATCAGGGACACCAGGCAAGCACCAATGACTGCAGTCTTGACGGTGTAGAGAAGCTGGACCAATTCCAGGCTCTAGATAGTACACAGATGCATGGCCATCCTTTCTCTGTGCTGCCATGTTCGTCACATTCAATAAATCCAAGTTCATCACATGTGATTCATTTGAGTGCTCTAATAACACATCGAAAAGTATTTTGAAATGGTAATCTGATGAACTCGGCAGTGAGCCCAAGTCAGGAAGCTTTTCCATGTGACAGCTACCACCAGTCTTCCAATCGCCACCTCTGTTACATAACAAGTTAGTTGCATTATGACATTGAAACAACTTCTACAACTTGTGAGAGGTATAAGATGAGAATATGTAAAGGCATTGCAGTACTTTGGACTGAATAAAGCACCTTAAAGTAACTATGATTCGAAAAAGTATTGGTCAACTTCTCACTAATTCTTCAATGTGAAATATGAAGGGAGGAATGAATTCAGGTTCACCCTCACAATCAGAAATTGCATAGTTTATTTGTTCTGTTCTGAGAACTTGATTAAAACAGTCCACTGTGATGATGCTCAGAAAATATATAGCAGTTGAAATATTTTAGCAATAAGTTAATTATGAATAAATCATGAATTTCTCAGAGGATATAATTGTGTCTTTGTCTCTTAGATTTTTTTTTTTTTAAAAAAAGTATACCATGAAAAGAAGATTGTTTTTTTGAGAAGAAAAAATAGATACCAATGCAATTAAAGAATAAATTAATAACGAGGCACACCTGAAATGAATAGGAGCATAGGTTCGAAAGAAGACTTGAGTCTTGCTCATATTTATTTTGCTATGCGTCCAATCAATCAAAGTTTCAAGTGATCTTCGGTATGCAGTTTCAACGCTCATATCCATCTTTACCTCATCCCCCTCTTGGAAGTAGCAATCCCTAACGAATAACACAAACCAAAGATCAAATATCAATACCATAATCATAATAGGACAAACAGATCACAATTTCCTTCAGCTTTCAAACAGTATTAAGTATGCAAACCTGAGTGAAAACCTCTAAATTTATGGTCACTGTTTCAAAATCTCAATAATGTGGCTTCCTTAAGACTTGTACCAGGATCTTATAAAGACAACAAAGGTCACTGAAAAAATAGAGAAGTTAAGAAGAAAGCAAGAAAACAGAGCTCAACTATTCCCCTTCTAAAACTAAGGAATGTTAATAAGGCATTATCAGCCAACTTCTTGTTAGTTTCACCCACCATGATAACTCTGATCTGACTTCACTTCTATCAAGGTTGCCAACTATTCCTGCAGTGATCTTCATCCAGTGGAGTTCAGAGAAAGAAAGAGAGGTAGGTAGGTCATATTCAATTCATTTCCAATTTTGTTGCGAAGGCCAGAATGCGTAAAGGACAATGGCAGTGTGCAGGACACAAGTGGTATGGTGATGATAGCAGAACAGTGCTAATGGTATTGGTGATAACATTGTAGGTAATATGTGTGTTTTCATAGTGGCAACAATAAGAAGGTGGAAATATTATTGTGGGAAGAGGTGACAACTGGTTGGTAATACATCAGCACAATAAAAAAGTAACGTACAAAGATTCTTTTGCATTTTTTTTTCTTCTGAAATTCTTCTGTCTAAACTTTAAAAGGTATAAACCTAGGAGAATCTGATCTAGTAGTTCTGAGCGTCATTATCTCAATGACCACTATACATACTATAGACAACATAAGCCCTTGGGGCTTGGCTTCAATGATAAAGGGTTAAATGGGATTTTTATAGATTCCTTAGTTCCCAACCTGAACAAGCAAAAAATAAAGGAATAATGTTTTTGGAACTTCTCTCCCTGCACCCATCTACAAAATGGACATACCTTTGGCCACCTTATAAGGCCTAAGTTTCTATACTGAGCAGATGCATGTGCTACCTAAACATCACATTCATCTCTTTATAACTCTTTTAGTGAAACTATCATAAGATATTTTGCTCAATATCCCCAAGTAATGGGAGCATGGGATTAAAAGAAATAAAAAGAAGAAGAGGGTATAAGATAAGTTGTATTTACACTCTTATGGTCTTCTCATAATTCCACCAATGACCAGAGTTGAAAATCAACACATCCGCATTTCTCCACTGAGGGGAAGTCCAATCCAATTTATCTACTCTTAAAGTCATTTTCACCTTTTCTGGAGCACCAACTGGAGGACGGCCCTGGTAAATTAGAAATGGAGCTCTGTAATATTCAACAGTGCAATTATAGTCCTTGAACATGAACGCTAGAAACCCTCTATGCTTTGTGATTGGCCTCCCATTCACCTCATAGATTGAAGAATTGTCACGAACAGCAGTGGCAAGCATACAAAGGAGGGACTCCCATTGGTTTCTTCCAACTGAGTCCCCAACAAATACAAGCCGCCTGTTCCTCAGCTTTTCCAACATCACCTTTGCATCAAATCTAATCTCGAGGAAGATATCAAAATGGAAGTTACAAAACCAAGCAGAAAGCTGAAGGAGGATAAACACTAATTTAAAAATTCAGATCAAAGAAAGCTGACTAACAGGAAAGTAAAAAATTAAGAGGTTTCCAGCTGAATGATAAATGCAAATTCCCTTTAAACAAACTTTTTCGTTAATTGAAATTTAAACTATAAGAATTAAGCCAAAAATCCCCGATGAATCATTATCAAACAGAAGAGAAACACCAATAATCCAGATACATAAAGCATAAATAAGGACAACCACTATCCACAAATTATTATTAGCGAAAAGCAAAATAACACCTTCCATGATTTGCAAAAAAAGGAAACAGAATCCACGACTATAAGCTAATTTACAGGCAGTAAGATCGTTAATAATAAAAAAAATAAAAATTATCTTCCTTTTTGTAGCTGGGAGAAATTAAGGAAAAGCTTCATTTAACTGAAACTAATGGTACAGCTATTTAATTTAGTAGCCTGTTATCTGTGTACCAAAACAAATGCATCAACTAAAAGTGACAGTATAAAATGTTTATCTTCTTGATTCCAGAGTTCCTGAGCTACTAATCCAAATTAAAAAGCGAAAAGATAAAATCAAATAAATGGATCATATTTAAAGCAAGAAACAGTACCTCGGCAAGTCACAATGATTGGGTTGCCAACGCCACTTGGTGTAGAAACTGTCAGGCCTTCCATTCTCTAAACACCTAAACCCAGTATCTATAAAGGAGCAATCTTTACTCTGATACAAGGGATAGCTATCGTCCCAAATCCAGTTCCCATCAAAAATGTCACACCCAACACCACGCTTATCAAGAAAACCCGGCCGTCCATTATCAGTATTCAGTTCTGATGATGAAGATGGAGTAACCAGTCCCAGCCAAGAAACCCCATGGTGCCGCAGGCCACGAGTGACAGATCGGTAATCCAAGTAGAAGAAGCAGCCAATGAAAAGGAGAGTGACCAGAAGGAAACCAAGAATGCCAAGAGAGGGCTCAAGAGGATTCAAGCGTTTGAATTTCTTGCACAAGTCCAAGTGGGTCATTGTGTCCTGGTGATATTGTGAAGATGCGGTGTTGCCGCTACTGTTAATCAAGGATATTTTGTGCTCAAAGATGGTACAAAAGGGCGTTCGTTCTTTAAAAATGGTGGGTCTAATGAGAGGGGATCATGGAGGGTGGGGTATCAAAGAGAAAGAAATCAATGGCAAAAACCGGTTTTGCAGTATATGGGGTGGTTTTGTTTTGTCTTGTTTAGATAATGAAGAAATGAAATAATAATAATTACAGCATTTAAAACATTTTTCACAGAAAGAGAGAGATGGAAGTTCTGATTGGCAGAACCTGGGCGATGAACATGAAGATGAAAACAATTCAGAGCACTTTATTAAGCATTCAATGCGTTTCAGGCTAAGCAAATTAGCATTGGTGGAAAAGAGCAAAGGCCAGTACTTGGTGGGAAAGGTGATAATTCAGAAACAGAGGGTGGAATTAATGTGATTTCAAGCAAAAGAAATACTCCCTGGTACTTGAATATGATAAGAAGAATGAATGAACAAGATTTGCGATTGTGTAGAGAAAAGCTTGAAGAGGGCCAACTCCAATGAGCAGAAATTGGTATCGGTTTCAGTAAATGGCAATTACATCGAGCAGTTGACAGACAGAGAAAGAGAGAGAAAGTGGAGATAATGTGAATGCGATGTGAACGTGATCGTGGTTGAAGGAATTGGCCCTAAGCTAGGCCCGACAAAAACACAGTCAGCAGTCAGCTCAGTGGACAATTTTCACTGACGAAATTGCCCTTCCATCGATTTCGCTAATTATACGACGCGTTTGGACTTCTATTGCACCACTTCCCCTCGGTCCTCGCGCTTGATCAAAGTTTCAAATTTTTGGAATATTTTCTAGCCATTCCTTGTTGAAAATTTTATTTTTTTAACATATTAATTAAAAAATATTTCAAAAATAATTTAAAATTAAATTTAATAAATTTCAACCACAATATTAATAATATTTTCATTTAAATAATTTTAACTCTTTAATTTCAATGTTAAATAGATATTAAATTTATTATTTTTTTGCTAAAAAAATAAATTTATTTTTTATTTATCTTAAATTATAATTTTTAAAAAATAATTTTTTATTAGTTTATTAATATATCAATAATGATATGAATTATTATTTTTTAATTATATTAATTATATTTTTATAGATATTAATTTAAAAAAAATAAATCAGTGAGTTACTTTGGAGTTCTTAAATTATTTATTTATTTATTAGTTTTTAAATTTAATAATTATATTAGTTAATTTTTAATTTTTTACTCTATATATTAAATAGCACTCGCAAGCAAGTTTAAAAAAGAAAAAAAAATTCTTTAGCTCATTACTTCATTATGAACAAAACAAATGATCTGATTATTTGTAGAATCAAGTTGAGTTTAGAGTTTAAGTTTGGTTCATCAAAATTCTTTTAAATTTGAGTTAAAATCAAGTCTGACTTGTTTTCGAAAGCGAGTTTATCAATAAGTTAAAGATTAAAGATCAACATATTTTCTAAAGTTAAGTTAAGCTTTTATCTAATTATGTCTCCAACGATTTACTGGTGACTATATTTATTTTACAGTTACAGTAAGTTCTAAGTTTATATTTATGAAAATAAAAATTATGTAATTTTTATTAGACTTAAGATAATAGGTTTAAAATTAAATAATTTTAACTAAATGAGCTAACTCATAAAACTATTCACCAATCACCTTGCGAATTATTTAAATAAGTGAGCTTACAAATATTAATGAGTCGAATATCAATAAATTTGACTTATGATTGTTTATTAAATAATCCTATAAATTAAGTTCAAACTTAGCTTTTTTATTAAAAAAAATGTCAAATTTTTATCCAATTAATAATTGAATAACTCGCAAGAAGTTTAGTTCATTTATTATCCTGTTTATTTATTGTAGAAAATTAAAGTAATTTTAAAAAAATAAATTTGATATTTGCAAAATAATTTAAAAGAAATAAAATTTTATATTTGCAAATATCAATTTTTAAAAATTTAATTAAAATTTAAAAAAAAAAATTTAATTTATTTTTTATTATTTATATATATATATCCACAGTTTTGCTTTTCAATAAATTTTTTATTAAAAATAATAATTTTTCTATAATCAAAATTATACCATACTTTTTCATAATTAAAATTAAATAATTATTTAAAAATATTTATTTCCAATAATAAAAACTAATCATATTTTTATAAAAAATAAATACTTTCATATTAAAAATAAAATAAAATATAAAATATATTTTATAATGATTTACTTTTAATCATAAAAGAAACGAATAATTTTTTAATTCTTTGAATTAAAAAATTTATTTTTTATTATTATTGATAGGCAAATTTTTTTTTTTAAAAAAAATATTTTTTTTCGTTGTTTTTATTATTATTGATAGAAAACTAAATTTTTCTCAAAAAAAAAAAAAGTATATAAGTAGGTAGTAACGTAACCTTATTCGAATTCTACGTCCTATGCAGTATTCGATCCACATCTTCATCTCATTACATATTTCGTTATTAATTTCGTTGTTGAAATCGTTTTCATTGATTATTGAATTTGTATTGTTTATTGGACTCAAGCAAGTTTCATGTTTGAGTCCACTCAAATCAACCTCTTTATTTAAAAAAAAAAAAAATAAAATCAATCAATTCTATTAATTATTAAATTTTTGACGTCTAAATAATTATATTGAATTAAAATTAATTTTTTAAATAATTATTAATTAAATCGAACCATTTAATTTAATTTTTTTTAATGCTCAATCTGATTTTATTTGATCGATTAATAGGTTCAACTCTTCAACCTCCTATAAAAAAAAAAAATTAATAATAATTTTTCAGTTAAAATATAGTATTACAAACCCACGAGAAATTATGGCCTTTGTCAAGCAATTTGGATACTCCAAAAGGTGGTGCGGGTCCCGCTCTGAAAGGCCAAGCTTCCATTTCTTAGGAGAGCCATGATTGCTTTTCACTCCTTTTAGTCTTCTGGATTTGGCTCCTTCGGCAGCCCAGAGTGGAAAATGATGATGCCGTGATACTACCAGCTTATGCAATTTTCCATCTGACCCGACCCCACCGATGTCACGTTATAGGATGGACTTTTCCCTGAAACATAACAGCATTTGATTAGTAATTATTTTGCAGTTCTGAATTGAACAAACCAAATCACAATACTTTAATTATTAAATTTATTATACGCATGCATTGTTAATGAATTAGTGTTTGTAAATGATTTTACAAAAAAACATATCATAAATTTTTTTTTTTTTTTAATTTAATAGATAACTTTCATGTTTAATTTAGTGGGTTCCTTGTAGTTCATGTCCACCTCTCTCTGATATATTTCTATTACACTAACCCTCAAAAAAAGAGTTTCAGTTCATGATCTATAGGAGCATCTACCCTAGTCCTAGCAAACTATTACATGGAAAGCTAATATTAATCAACCTTTTCCGATATGATTTTTCAGAGAGGAAAAGGGCAATAGCTTATCACGGAAAGCAGAGTGAACAATCTGTCAACACTTCTTTTATCCATCAAAGTAAGCCTGGAATCAGACCAGTCTAATCTGGATCCAGAACTGGACTGATCTAATCTGGATTCAAAACCAGTCAGACAGCCCTGAATCAGACTGAAACCAGCAGATCCAGGTCAAACCAGTTTTTTCCCTTCTAAAAATATTGGGGGAAAAAATCAACCTTTAGATTTTATCAGAACCGGACTCAAGCAGGACCAGGGGACCCTGCTGTCAAGTCCTGATGAATCTGCTTAGACCGAACCAGCAGCCAGGCCTATATCAAAGACAGTATGAAAAAGCAATTCACATTTTACATCGTGCCATGCCACAACAAAAGATATTCACTCCTCATCAAGAAGCATCAACTAGATAAGGCTAACGGTTGGTTCCAAAAAGCAATAAGATAATTCACCAGACCCTTGTGACAAGCGATAAAACAAAAATTTTTCAAATGCCCTCTCTCAGAAGCAACACACTGGACTGAGCAGATGAACAAACAAATAAAATTACAAATCTATCAAGACACAGAACAACATAAAATTGCAGAACATACCTTAGAAGTTTACCAAGGATGATACAGGCCCAGATGACCTGTGCTGCTTCCAGAACTGTCATTGTTAGTTACTGTATAATAAGAAGATTTTGTCCTCAGATATCTTGGGAAAAAAGAACAGTAACTCTTATTAGCTACGACAAAATTGAATTTTACATCAGATAGGTACATACTTAGTCTGTTAGAGCATTTTCAGTTAATTAGTGTTCAAATAAAAGCAGCATCTGTATTTCACAAAATGTAGTACCATAATGTGAGGAAAGCAGCAATCCCACTTATGATACAAAGTCTATCTATCCTGCTTTCATTCCTCATCTTCTCCTCTTTTAACTCACTTTGCACTTTTGAGTACAAGTGACAAGACTCGAGAACTTCACTATAGTTTTTGCTCCTACAGCAGCTCAATGCTTCCTTGAGAATCAGCAAACTGTTTCTTCCATTGACATGAGCGCCTTCCATGTCTTCCAACTGCATGCTCAGCTCTGTTAACTTCAGAGTTGTCTGGACACCCTCTCCTTCTGTGTGAATTACTCTAAACTTCATAATGAGGATGCATTCTACTACCTGACATGGAAGAATCTCTTTTGCAGAAAGAACAGACCCAAAGTGTATTACAAAATCCTTGTCTGTTGGCCAATGCCTTTGCCCACCAAGAGGACTCCAGCTAGCAAGATTAGCAGCTTGCTTAATTTTTTTATTTACAACAATCCAACTAAGTCGAAGTCCATCACGAAGCTCCCTCCAGAGCTTTCCATCCTTTCTTTCTTTCTCCATGGATAAAATTGGCGGCAGACCATCTGAAACTGAAAGCAAGACTTCACCTTCATTGTCGTCAGCCCTGGCTGCATATGTAAGAAGATCAATCCGAAATGGGCAGTTGTAAAACCAACCATTGAATCCATCGGCATTAGGAATGCCCCACAGGACCTTTGAACAGATTGTTTTATCTTTGTACCTGATATCAACAATAGAGACAAAATCTGATGGTGAAATACTCTCAATTTCATCTATGTCACCATAGTATTCAGCCTCAGTCCATTCTTCAGCATACTCTAGATAGTCATTCCATTGGTACTCGATAGCTCCCTTGTTAACAATAAGGGGAAAACAGTCTGCATAGAACTTTCTGAATCCACCAATTGATGTTATTAGAGTTTTGACATCCTCCATATTTGTTGAAGGCCACATAGAAGAACAAACATTTTCCCATAACTTTTCTTCTCTTGAAATGGAGCAAAATGCAGCACAAGCACATGCTGCACTTGCCAATGTTGGGCCATCAAGACGCCTCAATATGTCATAGAAGATATCACTGCTTAATGATGCCATACCCTCAGCTGACGCAACTGACATAGCCATAGACCCCTGATTCATTATATAACCAACAATTAGTGTATGCATATAAAGACAGTTGTATAAGAGAGTTCATAAATTAATAAATAAAACTTGTCTTGTGAATCAGATATCATTTTTTTTTTTGGACTCTGATGCAGCTTTCTTTGAATTTAACTTGAACTATTTGCAGAGGCACTTCAAAATGCCATTGGTTCTTGTTCAGCAAATTAACAAATAGGCACCACAAGACAAGTCCTCATCCCAAAATGCAAAACAAACAAACATATCAAGGCTCATTTCAACTATGCTTTTTCATGGAAAAATTTTCTTATCAACCCCAACATTGAAAACACACATGCACAATGAACCACAACAACCATCATAGGTATTTCCAATCACTGAAGGGATCAATTTGGTTCCCATTCTTTAAGGTAGACACTAGACAAGGTAAGTTCAGTATAAAGAGCTCTCCTGTACCTTTTCAATGCTAAAATTAATATTAAGAAAATTCTATTTAAGAATATGCTGCGACTTTGCTTGGCTCTACTTAGCTATGTCAAGGATAGCACTAAAACTTCAAAGCCATTGATTCAAATCCAAGGGACTGCATTGACAATAGAAAGCTTCAAAGAAAGAAAACAAAATTGAAAGAGGAAGATTTGAAATGGCAGGAAGACATATATCCATAAGCAGAACATGAAATGAAGGACCTGTAGCCAGCTTCGACAAGTTGGGACCTAAATCTCTACCGAGTTGAGCCGAAAACCCCGAATGAACCCCACCGGTTCAACTACAATAGCAAATGATTTCAGCCATTTCTCATGACACAACTACGAGTTTAGAAAGACAACAAACTCACGCGCCTGGGGTTGAAAAGGACAAATTCCAAAGTCCAGACAGCGCCAAAAAGGGATAAAATTCATAAGTATATCTTTCTGAATTTGGGAAAATGTTGCAATTCTTTTTACTTCCTCAAACTATGAAAACACAAACACAAAGGCATGTAATGCGAAGTACAAGCCATAACACAAAAACATGGCATGTAATGGGCTTGATCCGCAGGATCAACCCAAGTTCCGAAACTCAGATACCAAGCGGTCATTCCAAATGGATCAAAGAGTTGAGAATTCAAAACTCATATATTCACATTTACCCAATCAAAACGACAAACAGTAAATCAGAGCTAGATTCAACAAGGGAACATTCTTTCTTAGCGAAATAATCAATACCCAAAAAATAAAAACCAGTACCATCGATTACAAAGAGAGAGAGAGAGAGAGAGAGAGAGAGAGAGAGGAAGGAGTTGACGCACCTCGAAGATTAACAATCATCAGGCCAGACAAAACGAAAACAGAGAGAGCAAAAATGGATTCAAATAGCAAAAGCGGAGATTTTTGAAGGAGTAGGAAAATAACGATCGAGTTATAGCTGCTTATAGGTCACTTTCTGAAAGTATTTAGCGGTTTCTTTAAGGGTGTCTGTTTTAATCCTTTTGGAGCTGTCCAAAAACGACAGGATTTTGGGATTTCTGCAGCTTCACGTTCACCCTGATTTTAGTGATTTTCAATTAATCCAGCAAATCCCGCCACGTCATTGCATATCCTAATTATCTTTTAAAAAAAAATATTAACATGAAATCCGATGAACATATTAGTATTTTTCAATTTATAAAATTAATAACTCAATAATTAAATACATATTATTGTCAACATATAAGCGATCCAATATAAATCTTTTAATAGATTTGTACGTGCTAACTACGTCCACAAAAATGCCTGTTGCAAATTAAATGGTGTGTATTCTTCAAAAACAGATATTTTTACAAGCATATTTTATATGTATATATCAATCAATTTTTTTTTTAAAAAGTTATAAAATATAGATTTTATGTTGATCCAAAAGATCAATCAGCTGAAGACATAAAGATATATATTGATGGTTGTAATGGCTAATTGCAAAGCAGCAAAGATAAGAATGCCAGCTGCGAAGTTCAATTATAGTTTTCAGAGTGTTGGACAAGTAGAGAAATCAGCCAAATCAAGGGATCTTCAAGGATGATTTGATTACTGATACAACCTTCCGTAATTTTTTTTTTTTTTTTTAAATCTATGGCCCTTGAAATCGTCAATATGTAAAGTTGCCTTCTCACCAAGAAAACTACTTGGATAAGTTCTGAGGCAAACCCAGAGACATTACATACAGTACACACGTGATGTGAGCAGCAGGCACCCATCAATTTTAGTGTAATGGGTCAAAGGTTTTGCCATGTGGTCTCAAATCATGAGAATACCATGGCTATCATAATAGGCTAGTGATTGGAGAAAGGGACGTGAGAACAAGTCTATGAAATGAGCTGGAAATTGAAAATGGTGTCTCCCCATGATGCAAATCAAGATTAAACAAAGGGCAGGTGATCGGATTTGGAGAAAGCTTTAGGTGACCTAATAAGGGGAAATGAATGTTTAAATAATGGGGAGACATCACACCTAAAATTTACCATACCAATTGCCATGGGGGTTGCGGTTGCCTGCAATTGGGCCAGTTGACTTGAGCAACATGTCGTCAGCGTAACATCAAAGCTCAAATTTTTAAATAGTGGATTGGTTGCACCTGCGACCCTCGACCTACCCAGACAATAAATTAACTCAATCCATTTGTCAAATGTGACTTCCTGCTCTAATCTCTATTTTAACTCCTTTCTTGACCACTACGAAGCCTACGCTCAGTTGGAAACCAAAATCAAAGAACAAACAACTTGAGGATTTCTTTTTTTTTGTTTGAATGGAAATGCTCCAAAATGTAATACAAATTTGCAGTAGAGAAAAAATGAAATGAAGTAGGCGAAATATGATAGTAATTGATAAAGTTCCAAATTCATACAAACCAAACCATAGTCCCCATTCAGTATACAAGTTTTATACCCATAAGCTACTAATTAGTACAGCTCTTTATTTAAATCTACCACCTAATGCTCATCACTTATCAATCACGGGTAAATTTTAGCAATGATTTTTTAACTTCCATGGTAATAATATTATACTAAAATAAAATTTTTTAAATTTTTAAATTTTATTATGTAAAATATAAAAATTAATAAAATTTTATGTTATATTTTTTTAAATTGAGACACTGTAGCATTACAGATAAATAAATTCAGGATGGTCGATAAAATTTATCCCACCAATCACCATCACCATCACATAACTGTTGGTTTCCCGTCGGGGGCGACAGCATCAGCATCAGCATTGAACGAGTCTTTACTAGCAGACTCATCCTTCACATCGTCGGGATCGCGGTCGGGGTCAGACTTGCCCATGGCCGCACGAGCCTTGTCCAGAAAAGGCTTGAAAGCCGTTTCAATCGCGAGCCATCCAAATGCTAGAGCCCCAAAAACGACCATTGCTTGTTTGCTTGGCTTCGTCCCCATCTTCTTCCTCTGCTTAGCCGCTCCGTACGCCGCCTGTTCTTCTTTTTCTAGCTTTTGATGCAAGAACGCTTACAGAGTCAATGGCAGGTGGGCAGCGAATTTGTATGGGCTAGGGATACCGTCACCCGCCAATGGCAAGTTATTTCCTGGACGCGATAGTGCCGGCCTCCAAAGAGCAGATTATCCGACGCTGTGGACAAGAAGATCAGAAATATTTTGGTTCGTTTTTAAAGCTGTTGATGAAGGAGAGACTAGAGAGTTCCATCGGGTGCATGTTATTCTGCTGTTTCAAAGCCATTCTTGGGTTTGGGTTTGGGTTTGGTTTTGTAGGGACTGCAATCGTATAACATAATATAGTTAGATTAGAGATGAGTTCCTATAAATTTAAATTCAGTAAATAACATTCATTTGAATTTAAATCAACATTTAAATATTTATCATACAAATTTATTGACATAAATAATTTATTATATATAAAATAAATTTTATATAATACTATTTATAAATTTTTAATATTATATTTTAAATAAATAAAATTTAAATGCTTTTAAAATTATTAACATTCATTTATAAAAATGTTTTGCATTTGTTTCAACCATTAATTATAGTACATAAAATTAAACGTATTCAAATTATATTGTAATAATAATAATTGAATAAATAATTTATGATATAGTTTAACAGAATTTAAAATGATTTTTCACATTGAGATTATCCATAAGTTCAACTAAACCGATACTTTGCAGATACCATCCTTATTTGTATAGGGACACCCATTTCAGTTCACATATGCAATTGCTTTGAAATTGAAGCTCAAATCAAAGAACTCAATCAAAATCATCTAACCAAATTAAAATTTCAGGCTGATTATGCTAGCAGTTTGAAATTTGTCCATTTAGGATTGGAAGATCATCTAATCACTCAGTGCAATCACATCATGAGATATCTCAGAATCCGCAAGTTAGCCTACGGCACACCGGGTAAAAATAATAGCAATAACATTCTCTTCATGCTCCGGACTTCACCAACAAATTCTCCTTACAACATAGGTGTTTACATAACTAGACGCCACAAAAATTAGAATGAGTGCAACCCAACTAGCGGCCTCGACCACGTCCACGACCGCGTCCACGGCCCCGACCACGCCCCAAAGGCCTCCCTGCATTCCAAAGAAGCATTAAATCCATCAGTATTCCACAATATACAGAGTTTCAGGTTTGAAGGAAGAGAGGGAGGGGGGATTGGGAGATTGTGCAGAAAGAAACATCAATAAAGATCAAGTTGAAGCTCGAGAGCAGATATCCATACCAGCAGTTGGCTTCTTAGGTTTGACCCTTGGTGTCTCTTCAACCAACAAAGTCTCAAGATTCAAGCTGTCAGGAAGAATATAATATCGGATATTGTTACCCCTCACACTGAGATGATCTAAAGTTACTGGATTTTTCCCCTTCAATGTTAGTTTCACAGTCTTCAAGTGAGTATTCATGCTAATATCCACGCCTATAATCAGCAAATTAACCAGTTATAAATAAATGTTTCTTCACCCATTTGAGCATATATCTAGCAACAAGTATTATTCACTATTTGATTGAACAAAATATCAAAGTTATCCGAAAAATTTTCTCTACCTCAAAACTTTCATATCAAACAGCGAAAATAGAAAAATGTATTCTATCAAACAACATAGATATTGCTTGTTCTTGACAGAACATGTGCAAGAAAAATAGAAAGGAGGAAAATTTGACAATAATTGTCAGGATTGCACTCAACTCAGCCAAAACTTCCACTAGGAGATTAAATCAGGTTGTTGAGCAAAATTTAATACCAAGGCAATGGACTTAAAATGAATACTTATCGAAAGATTTTAGAAAACAAAGCCATAAGCCGTCATGTTAATGTTAAGGAAAAACTAAAGCTTAGTTATTATCACATTTCAGATAACCGGAAAGTGGAACAAAACATTAGGAAAATATATAACTAGAGGAATTAATTAATATTTCACTGATGAACAATTGAGGCAAAAAGCCAGCATCCCCACATCAATAGACAGGAAACAATTATCAAGGATAATATAATACACATTGATCTCAACTGATGGATCTAATAACTTTTACAAGAATATGTAATAAAGGTAGTTTCAGAAAAAGAGAAAATTTCAAGGGAAAGTCTTACTAGAATTAAGACTGACATCTATTATCCATTAGACAAAGTTCTGTATATCTACATAATGGTTATGACATACTAGTCTTCTAATTATCTATCTTGAGAACAATTTATTAGATCCTAAACCCCTCCATTGACAGTCTTCTGTACAATCCATGTGGATCAAAGTAGACATTTTTTCCTATGGTCTGCCATTGAAGCAAACTGTATCTCATGCTACCTTAATTTAACCTTGGTTCATTTGATGTTAGTCCAGAAGAACCTAGAACAATTAAGGTAGCAAAAGAAAGTGTGTGTGTGTGCATGCGCGCGTGTGTATTTAACCATCTGCAGAAGACACATCAAAAAATAATCTGAAACTACTGAAAAGACCAAATTGTACATCTTCATCTTTTAGCACAAGCACCCTTGCAAAACTTACTAAATATATAAAAAAGGAGTAAATATAAATATATAGGAATATCTTAGAAGTAAATCCACTATTAAATACATAGTAACAACTTAGAAATAATCTATCAATTTTCATCTTCATCAATGAATGATATATGCATTATCCATATAACAATTACCAAAGACTTTACCCTATCACAGGATAATGACTGATGAAGTTTCATGGGTGGGAGAAATGGTGCCTATTTAGTATTTACCTAGGATAAGGAGTTAATTTAAATCTTGAAAGGGTAAATTACAAATTAGTTCTTGTATTTTACCATTATTAACACTTTAATCCCTTTATTTTAGAAAATAAATTAAAACGTCCCTCAGTTATGCTTGAATCAAACACTTGCATCCCTCCGTCCATTGTCCTCAGTATATTCCAGCATATTCCACCAGTCAAACAATTCAAGTGCGAGATGAGTTATTTTATTCCTATAATAACCCGGATCCTCTTCCCCCTTTCTTCCTTGTTTCCTCTCTCTCATCTCTGTTAGCTCATCAAAAAGACACCTTGTACCTTTTACTTCTCTACCTCATCAGTCATCACTCACAAGCCACCTTACAGTCTCACCACCTGTGCTCTCAAACAATGTATCCTCAACAAAGGATCAAGAAAGGTCAACAACTTCATGCCCAACTGGTTATTACAGGAATCCTCTCCCTCACGCAACACCAGCCTCATCAACATGTATGCTAAATGCAACCAAAAGAACCAAGCCCTTTCGCTCTTTAATAGCGATGCAGATTATAATCATAATTTTTTACACATAAACACAATGCAATTTTTTATTTCCAATGGGCTTGCAAGAAATGAACTTGAATTTTATAAAAAAAAAATGTGAAGGCTAAATTTGGTGCCAGATAAGGTTACATTTCCATGTTAATTAAGGTGCTTTGTGAGATTATAGAGGTTTATGAGGTGAAAAAAAAAAATCATGGGTTGGCATTAAACTTAGGCTGGAGTTGGATGCACTTGCGGGTAGTGCTTTGGTCAGTAGCTATTAGAAGCTTGAGTTAATGGATGACGACACATGAGCAGTTTGATAAAAAGTGCGGAAAGGATGTTGTGTTGTGCAAAAGTCACAAGGCTGCTTTTCTTCATTGATTCTTCATTCTTCCAATACCAACACAGTGATTCCTAGGTGTATGGTTTGCTCCTCTGCAGGTACTTGGAGATATTTGAGATTTAGATTGCTGTCTTTAAAGAGCATTCAACTAAACACTATCGCTTAAAAGGGTTCCACTAGGGTTTTAAAGTGGAACCCTAAAAAGTTTATAGCAATCATCATGGATGCTTGATTTTGTTGAATTGACACTAAAAGAGTTGTAAAGGAAGATGATAGAAACAGGGGGCTAGGTTTGGGGTTCAAGAGGTAGACATGGAGGAGTGAGGATCAGAGGAGGCAGATGTAATGAGGTATTAAGCTATTTTCAAACTTGATTATCTGTAAAAGTTGAGAAAAATGGACAAAGAGATAAAAGTGTTTGATGAAAACAAAACTGAAAGACTTTTTAATCTGTTTTCCAAAATAGAGGGACGAAAGTGTTAATAATAGCAAAATAAAGGGACTCTATAGTAATTTACCCATTTGAAAATCATCCATACCAACTTCTAGGAATGTTATATTCAGTTTCAATTATGTGGCCCAAATAACCGATGTCAAGAAAATTAATCTACAGGATCAAATCTAGATTCAATACTCAAATTGCCTCTTTGCCTCTAGCCATACTTATACTAGTTTCCAACCTACAAAGTAAAAACACTTCTAATGGGTGCATCTACACAGAAGAAACTTTCCACAGATTAACGAGCTTGTATTACCCAAAGCACAGATACTTTCAAACGAAAATTGAATCATTTGAATGCAAAACATAAATAATTACTGGAAAATTCTAACTAATAACACTTAGTGGTGTACTTTAAACTACCATAACTACTAATTAGGGTTTAACAAAAACCCCAGGCAAAAAAAAAAAGTACAAATGTTGTGAGAGTGCAAGAAACCTGTAATGGTGCCGTGAACAACAGTTCCATTCTTAAGCTCAATTGACACGGTCTCGTTGTTCAACTTCATTAAAAACCTGAAAATGGAAACATTCAAAATCGGATGATATAATTAGATCATCGTTAACGCGAAAGCAAGCATGATGGATTTATAAGCAAAAACAAAAAGCAAGAACAGACCTGACAAGCTTCATTGTTGGAGAGGAAGGCAAAATCTAGGGTTTGAAGAAGCACAATGAAGGCTGACCAAAGAAAGCGGGAGAGGACGGAACCTTTGAAGTGAAGTCTGCACGAGGTCACGAGTTAGGGCTGAGGCCCGCTCTAAAAGGGGTCGCGAGTTTATCTAAACGGCGACGTATACAGACTTCGCCAATTTTACTTAATACCCCCTTGAATTTTGACATAATTGTTTGGCATCCGTGTTTACACGGTTTTTTTTTATTATTCAAAAAATAAAATAAAAAATAAATATTATTATTATAGAAATTGAACTTTATTAATAATTTAATTGAAATTATATTCAATCTGCATCGAGTAAATTATATAATTATATAAATTAATTTAATAAAAATTATAATTATGTTTTATTTTAATAGTAGATATAAGGTTATTTATAGTTTACTATAAGATCATAATTATAATTATAACTATAATTAATACATTAAAGACAATTTCAATAATCGTACTGATTATATGGGCAAGATAGCTTGGCATTTGATACATGTCATATACTTGCAAATATAAGTAATTATATGTAATTGTTAAAGGGCTAATTAGGAATTTTCAAGGGGACTGATTACGATCTTTGACCTTTCATTTTATGGTCATTAGCCGCCCATTCAAATTAAGGCAATCAGTGTGCTGGCGTACAGCAGAAAACTACTGTCCTAATTAAAATTCAATTTTCGTTGCTTTTTGATTGATTTTGTTATTTGTTAAAGCCAACAACAATAGACGAAAAATAAGTACTAGATTTGGTCGGTTCACCCAATGTAATAATATTAATTATCTTAGCTTAATCAATTTGGGGGAGATTATTGATAACATCAGTCATGCCCCCTTATTTCTTCAGGAAAATTAAAAATTGGAAAAAAAAAAAAAGATACAACACAGATGATTTACTGAAGATTCTTGAAATCTAAGCAATGGAAGTGAAGTTGAAGTTGGAGCAAGTGGTCTGCCTGCCAAAGAGCAGAGAGCTAAACCCGAGCCTTGAAGTAGCCAAATCGAATTGCAACAGATTGTTCTCCAGCTGATACCCACCAATAACGATTGAAGTTCTTGGATTTGATCCACCATTAACCAACCCAAGGCACAGCACATCATCGCTAACTTGCACTACTGAATTCGCACCGAAGATACTCCAAGTCACGTTCTCATTCTGCAACACCAGAGAAATGGTTGGCACACCATACCCCAAACGTGTGCTAAGCACGTTCTCTGTGCTAAAGCAAACATCAAATGGTGCCACAGAATCCACAGTGGTGATGTTCCTTGCTGCAGCCTCACTGATAAATGTCTCAGTGACTGCCTTGAAAATGGAAGACTCTAAGACAGTGTATGGGTTTACTGTGCTTATTTTTGTGCCGCCATTGCCCTCGCTGTCAATGGTCAGTAGGGTGGAGTTCAAGGGGACAGTTTTGTCGTCGATCTTAATAGATGTTACCCCAATGAAATATTCAGCTGAGGGCTCGCCTTGGGTGGAAGCTGCGGCTGTGCTTACTGGGTTGATGAAGAGAGGTGTGAAGGTGAGTGATTGAGATGTATATTGCACATTAGGAAGGAAGTTATAGGGACCATCACCAAAGAATATTACTCCATTAGATGCTAAGCAAATGGCAAATTTTCTGTGGAAGCTAAAGGCGGAGGCAAATTGAGAAGGAAGTGCGGCTCTAGTCCTGCCAAGTCCAGCCATGCCTACAACACCACTAGCAAGACCCTCTAGTAAAGAGGTGGGAGCACAAGAGAATAAGAACCGTGGCACAGTTACTGCTTGACCAGGGTTCGACCCATTGGTGGAATTGACAGAAACAACATCTGTAGCGAGTTCACCACCAGTGGCAGTTCGTGTCACAGGGTTGTCAGGCGAAACACCACAAGTGTTGTTGTTGCAGCCTGGCCTAGGCCCTGAGAAACAGTCACCGCAGCCATTGGCTCCACCCAGTGAGCATAAGGCGGAACCACACCTGGCAGGGCGGTAGGTGGAAGAGACATAACCTTGGTCGCAATCAACCCAGAGGAATTTGCCACCAAGGTGAACAACAAGGTTAATGGGCACCAGAGGGGTCCTCTGTTCTATTTGGGTAACATATTGGCGAGTGGAAGCATCTTTTGAGACTGGAACGACGAGGGCCTTGGGGCGGAAAGATTGTTGAGCAAAAGAAGGGGAGAAGAAAAGGAAGAAGAAGAAGAGGAGAGAAGATAATAGAAAGTATTGAGCAGAGGAGGCCATTGTTATGTGATTAGAGATGTATGAAATGGCTGAATCCTCATCTATTTATATTAGCCTGCCTCATCTATTCACGTAAATAGTATAAAATAAACAATTGTAAAAAAAAAAAAAAAAAAAGGCAGCTTCAAGCACGGCAACTTGATTTTGGCTTTTTGACCAAATGATCATGTTAATCCGTTAATAATGTACAAAAAGTCAAAACAGATCTGCTTTTAGCATTTCCGTATTAAATATGTAATAATATATTATTAATTTGTGTGTACATATATTATATTTTTATAAAAAAAAAGATCATATTAAAAAAAATTTTAAAAATATGTCATCCAGTCTATGCTACAATATTTTCTTTTCTTAAAGATACTGTGTGTATATAAATAAAAAAGATTTTGTGGCTATCAACTTGTTTTGGTTTGAGGGCCTGATGACTCTGGAAGATGGCGTATTCAAAGGTGATAGCCTGGAATCAATAGTCAAACAAATCAATTATTTAATCCAATAGAAAAATTATTAATCAATAATTAATAAATTAAGCATGATCGGAATGTCAAGCCAAAATGTGTTGTATGGATAAAATGAGAAGAAAAGTACATTAGCTATGGCGGCAAGTTTTCTCTCTGTTCACATCAAAGCATCTCAACATATCCATCCATAGCCATGGCCTGACACCTGACGTTCCCATTCAAAAGACCTGATCATATATTTGTATTTTGCGATTTGAGACAGATTTTTGTTCAACCTATATACTGTACACGGGAAAACACTTGCATTCATTCAAAACCCAAAGGCCTGCCCTGTAAATGGACGAACTGGGTTTGCACAGTACATCTCCAACTATTCGATTTAATTCCATGGAACCCGATTTGATCATTCCTTTCAAAAGAGGAAGATATCGGTAGTGACGACTGAAGGTGAGATTTTTAGATTATCTATTGAGGACAGGGCAAGCATATGCCATATATAAATATAGAGCAATGCCCCCACCCAAATGAAGATACAAGCCGGCTCACAGATTATTGTTGAATATGAAACGCAGCATATCTTCACTCCCCTGCATGAAAGCTTACCCATATATACTCAAAACCACATTTTTTTTGAATCTCCACTACCCCAACTTCGGCTTATATATATATACTGTATAAACACTCATGCATCTACATTCTACACTCTGAAGATCAAACTCAAAAATGTCTCTTTATTCGCTTCTCTTTTTCCTCTCCTTCATTTCCTCTTTAGTTCTTCCTCTCCATGCAGCGTTTCTTCTACCTATTCAAAAAGATCATACCACCAGCCAATACACCACCACAGTGTACCTAAAGACCCCTCTCCAGCCCACCAAATTACTTCTCGATCTTGGTGCTTCCTTCACCTGGGTGGACTGCTACCGAAACTACAACTCTACCACTTACCAGCACATCCCCTGCGGTACCCCTCTCTGCGATTCCTTCCACTCCCTCGCTTGTGGCAACTGCTACGAGCCACCTGGCCCAGCGTGCGCCAACGACACCTGCGAGTTCTTCCCGGAGAATTCTGTGACTCGTAAGGTCAACTTAGAAGCTGCACTAATAGATTCCCTCGCCGTGCCCACCACCGATGGATCAACTCAGGGTCCAATAGCTCACGTCAAAAACTATATCTTCTCCTGCGCACGTACTGCTCTTCTTCAGGGCCTGGCTGCAGGGGTCTCGGGCACGGTGGCAATGGGAAGGTCGAATATCTCGCTCCAGGGGCAAGTTAGAACTGTTTTTTCTGCTCCCAACTATTTTGCGCTTTGCTTGTCTGGTTCGCGAAAGTTTCTTGGCGTGGCTTTTATTGGTACCAGTGGACCATATAATTTCTTGCCCGGAATCGAGGTTGGAAAATCGCTGATTTACACTCCCCTGATTTTGAACCCAGTCGGCGGCACCGTCATAACATACGCAAATCACCCATCCGATGAGTACTTCGTCGGGTTGACTTCCATAAAAGTCAACGGGAAGGTGGTGGTCTTAAATCAGACACTCCTGGCCATTGACAGCGAGACTGGTTTTGGTGGGACAAAGATCAGCACCGTTGTTCCTTATACGACACTGCAGACCTCCATTTACAAGGCATTCACCGAGGCATTCGTTAAAGAATCCTCCGCTATGAACCTCACCCTAACTAACGCTGTCAAGCCATTCAGTTTCTGTTTCTCCGCAAAGGAGATTGTGAGCACCCGTGTGGGACCGGAAGTGCCGACCGTTGATCTTGTGATGCAAAGTGAAGAAGTGTATTGGAGGATGTTTGGATCCAATTCCATGGTAAGGGTGGCACACAAAGGTGAGGATGTGTGGTGCTTGGGTTTTGTGGATGGTGGGGCAAATCCAAGAACGTCGATCGTGATTGGTGGGCATCTGATGGAGGATAATCTGCTGCAGTTTGATCTGGAGTCAAATAGATTGGGATTTAGCTCCTCACTTCTGTTCCAAGGGACCACGTGTGCTAATTTCAACTTCACTATCTAAAAGTTTTTAATTTAATAAAAAGGAAATCAAAATTCATTATGAATCTTTTAATTTAATAAACAATGGAAGAAAACTAAATTTTATTTATTTTTTTTATAAATAAAGATAAAGTGATGGACCCATTACCAAAAAAATTTATCATGGGGTATGGTTTCATGAGCACAGGTGAAAGTATCCACACATAATAGATTGTGTGATATATTTATTAAATATATTTATAAAATATACAAATCTTACTTAAATATAAGTTTATAATAAATTACATTAGACAATAATGTATTTAGGAAGATTTTAATATAGAAAATAATGAGTTTATTTCTAATATTTATTATAAATTTAAAATATAAATATATTAAATTTTACCTATATCTTAAGTTAACTCATAATAAATTGAGTTTATTTAATAATATATTAAAAATATTAAAAAATAATATCTTCTTCTTATAAAAAAATAATTTTTTTGTAATATAAAAAATAAAATTCATATAATTATAAAAAATAATACAAAAACATCGGATCCAGTTAATAGTTCCGGTAACACTGAAATAATGGCCGAAGTTCTTGGTATATGTTGTCTACTCTGCTGGCTGACTAATTCATCACTTCGTAACTCTCTGTACTAGCCTTAATTATTTCCATCCCCCTCTCTCTTATCCAACATTATACATTGACAAGAACAGAGACACAATGTCACCCGAATTCTTCTTCTTCTTTTTCTTCCTCTTCTGTTTTCCCGGTATCCTCTGTCCACTTCTTGCCCAAACAGCACTTATAGCACCCATCCACAAAGATCCCGATAGCCTTCTTTACACTGTGACTGTTTATTTAAAAACTCCTCTTCAACCCACCAAATTACACCTTGACCTTGGCGCATCCTTCACCTGGGTCGACTGCTTCAAAGACTACAACTCCACCACTTACCAACACATCCCCTGCGATTCTCCTCTCTGCAATTCCTTCCACACCTTCTCATGCGCCAACTGTTACGACCCTCCGGGTCCCGCCTGCTCCAACGACAGCTGCTCTATTTATCCCGAGAACCCTGTCACTCGCCAGGCCACTGTCGCCACCGCACTCATCGACTCGCTCGCATTGCCTACTACTGATGCGTCTGCTCCCGGTCAAATGGGTCTCATACCCGAATTTATCTTCTCTTGTTCGAGGACCTTTCTCCTTAATGGACTCGCTAAGGAGGTTACTGGACTTGCCGCACTTGGCAGGTCCAACCATTCGCTCCCAGCGCAGATTAGCAACGCCTTCTCTTCTCCTCGCTATTTTGCGCTGTGTCTGTCAGGCTCAACTTCAGAAGCCGGCGTGGCGTTTTTTGGAACGAGAGGGCCCTACATGTTTTTGCCAGGGGTTGATCTGTCGAAGTCGCTTGTTTACACCGGACTAATTTTGAATCCGGTGGGGAGCACAGTAATATCCTACAACCAACAACCGTCCGATGAGTATTACATAAATTTGACCAGCATTAAAGTCAACGGAAAAGCCGTTGAAGTCAACATCTCGCAGCTGGCCATCGATGAGAACGGGTTTGGAGGAACGAAGCTCAGCACCGACACTTCATATACCACTTTAGAAAGTTCTATTTACCAGGCTTTTGTCAAGGCATTTGTAAATGAATCCGCCGGGTTGAACCTGACGGTAACGAGTGCAATCAAACCTTTTGATGTATGCTATCAAGCGAGTGACATTATTAACACGCTTGTGGGACCGGGTGTCCCGACGGTTGATCTGGTGATGGAAAGCGAAGATGTGTTTTGGAGGATATTTGGATCGAATTCGATGGTGAGGATTGAGAGGGACGGCCTGGACGCGTGGTGCCTGGGATTTGTGGATGGTGGAATCAATGCGAGGACGTCTATAGTGATCGGTGGGCATCAGATGGAGGATAATTTACTGCAGTTTGATTTGGAGTCGAAGATGTTAGGATTTAGCTCCTCCGTTCTGCTCAAACGGACCACCTGTGCTAACTTCACCTTAAGTTCCAATTTCGGATAGGTAACGAGCTAATTGGGCTTTTCATTAATTTTTTATTTTGGAAAATTTATGTAATTATACTAGCAGTACCAGAACCTGAAAATTAGCTCTTATGTTTAGTTCAGTCTAAATTATTGGATCCTTATCTTAGTCAGCAAACTTGGTTATGGTTGATAAATGGGTGGTGACGTGGGACAAGGAGGAATATAATTGTATGGCGGTAGTGGCCTCTGTGCCATCTCCTCAAAACCATCTATTGCCGCCACAATTGAGTTCAAAATCTTGCCGACAAAAAGGGGTTGCCTTTTTTATTGCAAGGCCACTTCCTTGTTCCTACACCACCAGCATTGGCAGGTGCTGGTCCTTTCAGCATGTTGGGCTTACGCATGTGAACCATAATGATCTTCACGGTGTGGTCATCACCATGGTTTGATTCATCACTGTCTTAGTAAATCATCCTTATGTTTCCAGATTGGGTTAGCTCCAACTGTTTTCAGTCTTGGATTCTTGGCCATTTCTTGCAATTGCTCATGTTTAGCTCTTTGAAAATAATGGAATCCATTGGGTTGAGCATTGCTATGGTTGCTCAAAAGAGGATCTTTTTCCCACGAGTTCTGTTCTGCATTTTTCCCTGCTTTGGCGAACACTTGATTATTTACCGGTATGCGCGGATATGTTGGGCTTGAGATTGTCACTTTTCCCTCATTTGCTTCTATGTTGATAGCGTGCTTACCTACCAATTTATAAAAACAAAGCTTAAAAATACACCAAGACAAACTTCATTGAAATATCTGTGATTGAAGTGAATCTTGTGGAGCTCACAACTTAAAACATGCCATGGAGTTTTTGCAAGCGTTTCTTAACCTTCTTTTGACAAATTTCACACACCATGTTCATTTTCAAAACACAGATCTGCAATAATCGCAATTTCTTTTTCATTTTCAATCTAGTTTAATCCAAATAATTCGATCAATAAAGAAATTTTCTATATGATATGTAGGGATAAATTAAGCAAAAACCTGAGGAGTAACTGGAGCATGATCCACTGGAAATGTCTTTGTAATCACCTAAGATTGCAGCCTCCAAACTGCTTGAATGCCTTTTTTAATAGTCTATCAGGACTCAGAGGCTATTAGAGATTACTTGAGAAATCAAGAGGTGTAGAGTGATTTTATATGCAGATAAGTGATCTTTTTCTTAAACAAAGAATAAACTCCTGATTCATTGTCAATTAAAGATAACTAAGAAACTGCATGAGAGATTTAATGCAGCCATCTGCGTTCTATATGCTAATAAAAGCTTTGATTCTTCTGATTAATGAAATTTGGACAATAAAAGGGATTGCAAAATTTTTACTGAGGAATCCAGACTATAAACTCAAACCGGATTTCTAAAAGAAAACAAAAAAATAGTTAGAGAATGTTCAATTCAGTTATTGCCATTTATTTAATTTAGTCAAACACGCATGATGCAAATTGAGGTAACTCTCTCATCTAAACTAGAAGAGAGCCTTCCATGACATTAACAGCTTTCCCTCGCAGCAGCACTCTATCATTCTGCACATCCAAATGAATGCTCAATTTTCCACTTCTACGTGATGCCTGATCAAATTATACAATGGAAGTAATACATTATTTTCAAAAACTATTCAATCTGTGTGTGTGTGTGTGTGTGTTAGAGAGAGAGAGAGAGAGAGAGAGAGAGAGTACCACATATGCCATAAAATCACACTTCCCCAGCTTTTTACTCCAATAGGGTGCTAAGGCACAATGTGCACTCCCACAAACAGGATCCTGAAGAGTGCAAACACGTAATGTCTTTGTCACCACATAACGAACCATATTTATCTTTGTCAAGTCTTCCAAATATTCTTGAGAACTTGGCGACAAGACAAAGTTAGTGCTTTGTGTCAGGAACTTGTTTGAGTGTTTCATTGAGTTAGGAAAACCTTTCCATTTTAATGGAAGGCATTGAAATAACTGATGCCAAAAAATAACTATATATGTTACCTCATTGACTCTGAATTTCGGGCAGAAGAAACGACTATAAAAATCAAAACCAGACTCTGGTGGAGCAACTCCAGAAACAATAATCCCCCTTCCGGGACATTTTAGAACCTCATCAAAACGTGGCTGCAATTCTTCAACAGCTTTACCAGATGGCAGCACAACCTACAATAATATGACAACCTTTTGCCATAGAAAACTTCAAAACATACAGATATAAAGGAGGGGATAAGGTAAGAGGATAAGACTTGAGAGATATTATTACAAAGAGGTCATCTGCAGCAGTAGTCCTCTTGATATCAATTATGGTAGCGCCATTCAGAGCTCTAGAAACAAAGGCAACATCAGCAGAACTGAATTCTGCTAATGGGACAGTCGGGAAATTTAATTCAATAACAAAGCTCTCTTCTGCTTCACCATATTGAGCAGCAGTAAAGATATCAGGAGTCTTCTTAGCTGTTAGAATCCCAGAAAGCGTCTCAAACTCAATTATGCTGGAATTCACCAACCCATTACTAAACAGAGCATGTGAAGCCGCCAATGTTACATGACCACAAAGCTTGACCTGCAAAAGGATGGGATTGGGTATTTTCCTAATTTAAAATGACTCAAAAGGGAAGGGGAAATTAGTGTACCTCAGCCACAGGAGTGAACCACCTGAGAGGGAACCTGGGATTTGAAGAAACATCATCGGACTGGGTGACTACAGTCAAGAATCCGGTAGTGGGGATGTTGAACTCGGCGGCCACAGCTTGCATCCATTTCTCATCTCTCTCGTCCTCTAACATACATACCACTCCAGGATTTCCCTTGAAAGCCGAGTCGGCAAACGCGTCCACCTGCTCAAAACTCATAGCCGATTCATACCAACACAGAAGCAGTTGTAAATATGAATGTGTTTAGAGAAAGTACCAAAAAGTATCTGACGAACGTTTTTTCCATTTTCTACCCACCGAAAAAGAGATGAATTTGGGTACAGATAACTGTAGGCGAGAAAAAGACAAGTCGCAGAGATAAAATCGTATAAAACAGATAAACAGAACATCCTCATATCTTTCTTTTGGATTTTTGTTTTTTTTAATTTTTTGGAAAAATGCCTGTCAATAATTTGAAATAAAATAATGATATTTCTTTTTTTATAATTTCCCCTCAGTTACTATTCTTAAGGTTTATCATAATTTTCTTTTTATTTTTATACCTATAAATTAAATTTATTCTGGTGCGAATGATTTAAAACAAAAAATTTTAATTTAATAAAAATATATATTTTATTCAATTAATTAGAATTATAAATATATATTAAATTCATAAACATAATAAACATCTCATTTGAACGTAAATTTAAAATAATTTTATTTGAAATTCACAATTTATTAATAATTTATATTAAATTAAATCAAAATCCTTTATTTTAAATTTTAGTATCTAAACATAGCATAAAAAAATTTATTTTTTAAGAAATAAAAGTCAGTGTAATAATTTATTTAAATTCTTTTTTTATAAATAATTTATTCTAAACAAAACCTTTAAGATTCCTTCAATTTTGATACTCATGTCAAAAAAAAAAAAATTATCCCTTCCATCTGCTAGTCTCTACCAAAGAGTTCAATAAAACTAGCAAAGAAGCTGATACGAGCTGGTCATTGCATTCAAGGGTTCCAAATGCAGAATTCAGGAGAAAAAAATGAACTTCTAGGGAAAGGCAACAAAACAAGTTTTCAGAATTGAGATTGGAAAGGGAATCTTCAATTCAATGGTTGCCATTATTTCAATTTAGTAATATATGCCCAGTGGAAATACCACCAAAATCTAAACTAAAAGAGAACCTTCCATCACAGTAACAGCTTTCCCTCGCAGCAGCACTCTCTGATTCGGCTCATCCAGATGAATGTTTAATATTCCACCTCTAGGTGATGCCTGACCAAAGTAAACAACATGAGTTTTATGTACTAGAACTGCATTCCATGTCTCTGAGTGTGTTTGGAAACTTTCATGAATCTATAATGCGTGCATGTGTAATCGAGAGAAAATGGGAAATGGTAGAGGCATGGAGGAGGGAGGGTGGAGAGTAAGTACCTGATAGGCCATAAAATCGCAGTTGCCCAGCTTCTTGCTCCAATAGGGGGCTAAAGCACAATGCGCACTCCCAGTAACAGGATCCTGAAGCATTAAAACATGTAACATAAGAAAAAGTTTGTTGATTCAATTTCATTTATTAATTTCCTTATTGACATTAGCCTTGTCACAATGCCTAGACCAACAGTGATTCAGTAATTAACAGTGGCACAAGGAGTTACTGACAGATAACTAGCCAGGTAGAAAGGAGCAGTCTTAATTTAGTTTATCATATTCCATTCAATTTGCAGGACTTGATACTAATCAGACTTAGGCAAAAGATAGTTAATTTCAAGAATTTCTTAGAATTACTTAACTGAATTAGCGAAAATCTTTACATTGTACTTTGTAGCGGAAGGCATGTAACAAATCAATTAGCATTTGGATTTAGGAGTAAGGAAACCATTACATGCAATAACCAATAACAAATGCCAACATATATACCTCATTGATCCCAAATTTGGGACAGAAGTATCGACTATAAAAGTCAAATGCAGAATCTGATGGAGCAACCCCAGAAACAAGTATCCCCCCCTTTCCAGGACATTTTAGCATCTCATCAAACTGTGGCTGTAATTCTGTAACAGCTTTTGCAGACGGCAGCACAACCTACGAGAATGTGGAGCTTCATTAAGTTACATATACAAAAGAACTCCTCATACATGCCACAAATACTCTCTACAAGCAAAGGCTACCATATCCAGAATTCTATCCCAGATGATGAAACATAATAACATGATGGTTAACCCCGTTCATGATAATATGAAATGAGATGCAAGATATCTAAGAGGAAATGGACGAGAGGTATTACAAAGAGGTCATCTGCATAACTCTTTATATCAATTATTGAAGCACCATTCAGGGCTTTAGAAATTGGTGCAAGATCAATAGAGTTGAATTCTGTAATTGGGAGAGCAGGGAAATTCAACTCAACGAGAAAGCAATCTTTTGCTTCGCCATCAGGAACCTTCTTAGCAGTTAGGATGCCAGATAGTGTGACAAACTCAATTATGTTAGAATTTACCAAACCATTAGAAAAGAGGGCGTGTGAAGCCGCTAGAGTTGCATGACCACAAAGCTCAACCTGCCAAAAATGAATTGGTATTTCGAAATTTAGAAACAGAACACATCAATTATAGAGGAGAGCACAATGAATATTATTGGAGTGGTCAGCAATAGCATAGTACACCCATCAGTTTAGCTAGCTGCCAAAACCCAAAACCAAACCAGTAGATCTCCTCAAGAAGATAAAAGCAACTGCAAGTAAGCCAAATCCATCCAATTGATCTAAATATAGTTTGTGAAAAGAGGAAATCAAGATACCTCAGCAACAGGAGTAAACCACCTGAGACGGAACTTGGGATTTGAATTAACAGTACCGGAGTCAGCGATGGGAGTCAAATAGCAGGTCTCGGATAATTTGAACTCAGTTGCCACACCTTGCAACCAATTTTCATCTTTCTCTTCCTCAAGTAAGCACACCGCTGCGGGGTTCCCCTTGAAGGCGGAGTCTGTGAACGCATCCACCTGATCAAAACTCAAAACTGATTCATACCCACCTAAGGTAGTTATGGAAATTGGAAAAAAAAAAAAAAAGGGGTAAGAGTTACGGAAATGTCTGCAAATCTAGAGAAAGAGAGTACCACAAAGTATTTAACGAGTTTTCTCCCCATCCTCCACGCTCCCAGAAGGAAAGATAGAAATAAGTTATGAATCAGAAGGAAAGTTGCTTCGCAGGAGGAGGTTTTGTAATAGAAGAACATGACAAAACTTTAGTGGCTGTGGTTTTAATGGTCAAAAGACTCGAAACGGCGGCTATGGTGGTTTTTTTTTTTTAATTTATTTCAATTATTAGCCAATTAATTTTTGAATTTTGATAATTATATTAATTAATTTATAATATTTTACTTTAATTACTAAGTAATTTATTCATTTATTTTTCTCATATTTTGCTTTTTTTTTTGAAAACAGAAACATACTTCATACTTCAACCCACGCCCTAGCAGTTACGAACTGTAGGAAAGAGCCTGGAAATCCGAAACTCAGTTAAACCAAGCCAAGCCAATCATAACCTCTTCTTCAGCAGCACCCTATTGGCCATTATCTTCCCTCTCCCCCCTCCCTCACAGCCTCATTGCAAATTTTAGGTAAAAATAAGGATGTCCAGTGAAAAGAATCCAACTAGTTTTCAGATACAATAACTCAATTGAGATTCAACAGGGATTTTCAATTCAGTAGTGGAATTTAGTAATACATGCAGTGGAATAACTCCAAAATCTAGGCTAGAAGAGAGCCTTTCGGCAGCATTCTCTGCTTCTGCTCATCCAAATAAATTTTCAATATTCCACTTCTAGGTGATGCCTGACCAAATTAAACAATCTGAGCAATATGCAATTGAAAAAAAAAAAAAAAAAAAAAAACTTTTTTCATGTCCTTGTGCATACATGTTTGAGAGGGAGAGAAATGGCGGGAGCAGGGAGGAGAAAGTACTCACACACACACTTTTCCAGCTTTTTGTCCCAGTAGGGAGCTAAAGCACAAAGTGCACTCACGCAAACAGGATCCTGAAATATTTAAACATGGAGCATGAGAAAATGCTATGCTGATTCAATTTCATTTACTAGTTTCAGTCCCCATTTTAGCATTGTCTTCTGTGATGAACAGTGGCGCAAAGAGTTACCAGAACAGAAATTAGGCGGCCATAAAAGTAGCAGTCTTTATGCTAGGTAACCCTTCTTTCTTAAAGGAAGTTGAGGTTGTAAGTTCTCTCTTACCTATTCCATTTTGGTGTATCATACTAACAGTTTGCAGAACTTGATACCCATGAGAATTTAGCATAAGCCGGACACTCATGAGAATTTAGCATAAGCGGGACAGTTAATGTCAAGGAGTTCTTTAAATTACTTCATTAAATTATCAAGTCTTTCTATTGCAATGGACGAGATGTAATAAAACCAATTAGCATTTGCAGTTACGAAAATATTCTTCCACACATTAATTAAAGAAAAAAAAGTCATAAATATATATGAAAAAAAAAAAGCCATTCACAGGAACACAGGATGTTCCTTAGATGCCTCCGAATGCGATATATAATAATAATAATATATATATAAAAAAAAAGTTGGAATAGATTGTTATTGAACTAACATTTAAAGTCTGTCACCTTTCATATTCGGAGTTTAGTTTGCACTAAATCCTCCACAAGAAGCAGAGGCAAAAGAACTGCAACTTCAAAGCCATCCATTACAAAGGTGAATCAAAAGAATTAATCCAATAAGACCTGCAATCAACCTCTTTAGTTGATTGGAAACATATTTGTACATTCAGACGCTCCAGCATATCACAGAAGCTAGAGGTCAATAAACTACATGTCATAAATGGTACAAAGTGAATGAAAAGTTACATCCACGTTAAATATTACAACCTCATTTCAGGATCCGGCACGGATCATGAAGAGTTTTATTTATTTATATACAGAACATGGAGCTCCTGCTGCCCAATTAGATCACCAAACACCTTCCTTGGACATTTTCAGAAAATGCGACAGGGTGACATTTGGAAGATCAACCACACCCATTTTCTTCTTCTTTATCCTAGTTGTCTTCAATGACTCTTTGTCCTTGGACTCGGACACTGTCACTGACACCAAGTTGTAAAACTGCTCAAGGAGAGAAATCTTAGTAAGTCTGCATAGACTTTGATGTCAGATGGTAAAAACATCATAAAAAAAGGATAAGAAAAGTTTTAGGTGCACCTATATAATCTCACATTGGTGAATCATGTAATCATATATATTTTTTCTCTAAACTCATACTATTGTCTGCAGAAAAATAAGCTACCCCTTCTCGATTTGTTCATATTCAAGGTAAATATCAAATAACAAAAATTCACCTCACAGACACCATGCAGCAACAATCTATGAAAGGGATCTTGAACTTGTAATGAAAGAACTTCTTCATCTCCACTCTCCTGAATGAAGGCTCGTATGCATGCCTGAAAAAGTTAAGATTCAACAATAATAAACATTTGGCTATTCTATTTCTACATCAGAAGAAGGAAACATGCACAGGAGATCCATATGAATTTTCTGCGTATATTGTTGGTGACATCAAAAACAAACAAGAAACCATAAGTGAAAGCTATTTGAATGGTATTTGTCATCGTGATAGCAGTGCAATCATAGAACTAATCAATGACCTAAGTATAACTGAATGATAGAAACTTTCACTTATCAGAACAAAGCGCAAGTGACCTTAACAATTCCAAACACACACAAGGCAATTGTGTACCTCATAGCCTTCAATGAGATCTGTAAGAAAGCTACGGCGAAGTGCCTCTCTTGTTCGGCAATCTATTCTATGCCATGCTTTTAAGACAGCCACCTTGTTGGCATCAACATGACCCCTCCTCTTTGTGGATGGGCCACTTAGGGAATCAATAATATGAGCCTACAATAAAGAAAAGAAAACTAAATTTAGAACATATTACCACTGCACATTTTAATTATCAAATAATTGCTTTTAGCCTATAATGTGTATCTTCAGTAACATTTAGCATTAAAACACAATCTAATGACTAATAAACACATATCAAAGTCATAATTCATGAGTAACAATCTTAATTCTGAACGATAGTATAAAGTATTATAAAAGCTCATATTGCCTTTCAAAATCTTATTTAACTTAATTGTCACTCCAAAATATCAGTAATGATAAAAGACAAAATATCAGCTTCAACAACAGACCAGTTCACAAAGATTAAAACATCCTTTGATGAACAAAAATCAAAGAGACCTGTTTGTCCATGTCTATATTCCTAAATTTCTCCCACTCTCCCACATTAGTCATGCTAAATGGTGACGGTGGTACGTCATCACCTGTAAAAAGAACCCAAAAATCAGCGCTAATATGGCACATGTTGAAAGTAATAATGTGAAGAGATCATTGCAAAGAAGGAGCCACTGAGACAAATGTTGACCACAAAGTAGGTATATTACTGCAGTCATTAGAGTACAAGAACACAACATATAGTCTGTTGTCTTGAAGCATCACCAGCATTTTTTTTTTTTTGGTGGGGTGGGGGAAGTTCCACTGTGATGATGTTTTGACTATAAAATGGAATCGTGCTTTTTTACTAATGAAAACTAGGTTTAGTGAGTGACAAATGCAACACTTTGAAGTTCAACTACAAGAATAACAATACACATTTTGACTTCAACTTCAGGGGGCATAATCTGCTAGCTTATCTGTTCAACTACTGTTGCAATTACCAAATGGCTCTTTAGATTGCTTTATGAGCCTTGATACAAGGCAACTATGTATGCAGAGCTAGTAGAATGCCAACAAGTCCCATAATCTAGGCTGGATATATCATTAGTGATTACCCCAAGGTGGTGGAGCAAACAAGCCTCTAATTTCATCTGCATTCAAGCGAGGAACAAGTTCCATCAACAAACGATCATTTATCCATCTCCGAGATCTTCTGTTGCTGACCTGAATCAAATAAGAAATAAGCCACACACTGAGATTAGTTCCTTGATATCAGGGAAGAATGTATCAGAATAACGATCCAAGTTCTCTCAAATACCAAGAAAACAGCAAAAAAACGAAGGAAAATTTACTTTTCCAGTCAAGCTCTCAAGGAACTCGATCTTCTTCTCAATTGAGAGACCTCGGGACTTCGCATTCTCAGCTGACAACAATCAAATGGGAAAAAGACCAATCTTTAAGAAGGCACAAAAAGTGATAGAAAAGGGGTTAAAAAAAAAAGGTAAAACTGCCTGAAAAATGGGACCTGGGTATGGCAATTAGTATGAAAAAACAGCAAATAGGAATCATATATAAGCAAATTCCCAAATTTCTCATATAAAATTCGATTCTTCATAGTAATCCTAATTGGCTTTCCCAAAATAAAGGACCAAAATCGCAACTTTACACTCAGATATTACGAGATTAAGCAAGAACTATTGAATAAAGAAATAAATAGTCACCAAGTATAGATATAGACAGATAGAATACCTTTTGAAGAATCAAGGAGGGGAGATGAAAGAAGACCTTCTTCTACGAGCTGCAGGACCTCAGGAGTGGCCATGATTGATTGAGCACTGATCAGATCTGTATCCTTCCGATATTGATTTCAGAGTTTGAGGAGCAGAAAGCGAGACCAAGAGAAGAGAAGAGGTAATAACCCTGTTTGAGGTAAGAAAAGAAAGGAAAGGACCACAACAGAGGAATATGCCCCGTGTCTGATGCAGATACTTTTATTTTTTTCTCTATTTTTCTATGTGATTTCCGATTCCGAAGGTGGTTGGACATTGTGTACCGCAATACCCTTCTCTTCCGTTGGTTTTCATTAATGTACAACCGCTCCAAGCTGGAATGTTAGAAGAGAGTTGCTTGGTGGCCACGGACGTTGGACCTTATGGGAGAACCGTGGACGATGAGGAAAGCTTCACTTGTCAAACTCCTCCAATTTTTTTTTTTCAAATTTTATTAATTTGAAGAATCAGTACAAATTCCAAAGCCTAATAGACATACCCAGCAATACAAGCCCAAGCCCACAACAGAGACAGATAATAGAGAATTTGAGGCCCAGCCAGCCCTAATCATATTATAAGGCCCATAGGTCTACAAACATAGAAACCCTAGGGTTAGGCACATCAAAGCTCGAAGATCAACCAGCTTTCTCAGTGCGTTGCCTATCTCCACCCACCGTCTAGAAGAGAAAACATCTAGTCTCTTACAATTGAAATACCAGTCAAGCACAGGAGAGCCTTCCAAACCACCCACTGATGCCCTTCTTTCAAACGACCATTGGAGCGTTAAGAAGGCCCCAAAGCTCAGAACCATTATCAGTGACCTTTGGAGGGTGACGCATAGCATGGCTCAACGGCGTCTCACTCTCTTGTAGCCTTAAGGGGTTAGACACCATTAGTCAAGGTTGGCACTCGGACCCAAAGATGTCGTCCGTCATTGCTTCACTAGAGCAACCCTCTTACCTACATAAGTATCTCAAATCTACAACTGCTCAAGTTGACAAACACAGCACACATTCTTAATATACCACGGTCACCATAAACACCACAAACTTACAATCAAAATCAAAAGAAAATCCCAACTTCGAGATGAGGAAGGAGAAACTCATACTGTAGCTTAGGGAAGAACCTTTGCCTACTCAAGAGGGGCAGAGGAAGGCTCGAAGCAACAGTAAAAAAGATAGCTTAAAAATCCCAAAAAAGTAATAACAACTCTCTGTAGAAACTAGAGGGAAAAAAACCTCCAAAAATAATTATTCCAATTTAGCGCAATCAATATTAAAGGCAATCTCAGAAAAGGTATATCATTAAACTGTGATCTTGGGTATAAATAACCCTTACAAGATAAGGTTTGTTATGATACAGCTATTGTAACAACACTTAACGTTTATCTCTACAAAAATACACCTCTATCTAATACACCCTCTCAAGTTGAACTATCGATATGGGAAGATAGTCAACTTGGTTTTTAGTCAACGGCTTTGTTAAAACATCGATTTGATCCTTTGTAGAGATGTATCGAACCTGAATATCATTAGACTGAACTTTATCACGAACAAAATTTACATCTATGCACATGTTTCATGTGATAAGGATTTACCGTAAGGTTTGTAGCACCCAAGTTATCACTCCAAAGAACAGGGATTTTAGTTTGTACCCCCAATTCTTGTAGCAAGTTTCGAATCCAAAGTACCTCAGAAGTTGTGTTTGCAATGGCACATTGCCGGTTGATGAGCGAAACACTTTGTTTCTTGGATGCCGGAGACTAGATTAGGCCAAGATAAATAGCAAATCCGCGTAGACTTGCGATCCTCTATGAATCACTATATGCGAGATTTCATAAGCAGATGATGGTCGAAGAAGTAGGCCATATTCACTGCTAATAACGAAGTACACGCTTCACCGCTTGCCAATGTTCCTCGGTTGGTCGATGCATATCTAATCTATTGTAAATGAAATCTCAGCCGAGTGAAGAGAAGATACAATACGCCAATGGTACTTGGTATAGCGTGGGATCTCCAAAACGGAAGAAGAACATTGTAACGGAACTTGGTGCTTGCGGTGTAGTAATGATTTGGAGTTTTCCATTTTGCATTTCTTCAATAAATCGAATATATTTTTGTTGAGTCAAGAGTAACGAACCATCGCAATGTCTTTGTATTCCTGTGAAATAGTGTAGACGTCCCAAGTCTTTGAGTAAAAATTTCGACCTCAAGTCCTGCAACTCCTTTTCCAACATTTCACTAGTTCCGTCATGAGCAAATCATCAACATATGTCAAGCAATAAAGCACATCGAAAAATAAATAGAGAGGTATCAAGCTTGAAGCCAAAGTGAAGAAGAGCTTTATTCCATTGACGCTTGTTTTAAACCATTGATCGTGAAGTCCGCAAACATGGTTTGGCTTTGTATCATCAATAAATTGCATGTAGACCGGTTCGTCTAATTGACCATGTAAAAGGCATTAGAAACATCATATTGTTTAACAAACCATTTTTGAGAGCGCAAGACTCAAGATCAATCTAGGTTTAACAGGTGAGAAAGTTTCACCAAAATCTACACCAGTCGTTGGTGAAACCCCTTTGCAACAAGCGTGCCTTGTAGCGTTCCAAAGAACCATCTGAATTTTCCTTGACTTTAAACACCCATTATTACATTAGCATGTGGTGGTTTTTCAACAAGCTCCCAAGTCCCAAGCTGAATTAATGAGTTAATCTCATTATCAAGTGCCTCACGCCATTCGTTAAAGCGCTTTGTTGTAGAGGTGGTGTAATGACAATGTGGCTTTGAATGACCTGTCTTTGACCTTGTAAGCATAGGATGAGTATTCCCCAGTGGTGCAGGTAGAGGAAGAACTAGAACCGACTGATCTGGTTGTACCATTGGAGATAGTTGCGTGTCTGACAAATTCGAAATAGGAGCAGGTAGGAGCTTTGAGTCTGAACCCGATGCAACAGAAATAATCTCAGTATTAGAAACAACATTCGGTTCACGTTGAGAAGACACTTTTGGAAGTAAATGGGTGGTGGCCCAAGAATACGCGCTGCTTGAGTGCAGTTCAGAACATTATTATCGCACTTTAAGAGATTTAAAAGGAAAATTATGCTCATCAAATACCACATGTCTGATATATACATCATAGCACTTGTACCTTGTGCACCAAAGAAAAATACATGGTGAAGATCTATTTTCAAATTTATGTTTATTGTACGGACGCAAATAAGGATAGCAAAGACATCCAAAAGGACAAATCCAAAGCTCCAAACAATTTTCATAAGGCGATTTATGTATTAAAGGAGTTACTATCCTATTAATCACATTTTCAAAAGCAAAATCAAAGAATCCAATGGTAAAGTAGCAAAATTCAACATAGCCAAACCAGTTTCCACAATGTGCCTATGCTCCGCCAAGACAACCATTTTGGCGTATAAGGACAAGACAAACGCGGTGAAATCCCATTATCGACCAAGTATGTAGCAAGAGACCGAAATTCGCCTCCCCAATCACATTGAAACATTTTTATTTTGCGATCAAAGAAAGTCTCAATAAATTTTGAAACTTAATAAATGTAGACAGTACATCAGATTTTCGTTTGAGACAATATAACCATGAATATTTGCTGAAATGATCATAAAAAAGAACATAATAACGATTACCATTAATAGAAGGAACAGGGGAAGGACCCCATACATCAGAACAAATAAGTTCAAGTGGGCATTAAAAGTAGACAATGAAAATGGTAAACGATGTGATTTACTAACAAAGATGAACATAGTTCTTTTTATTGGAAGAAAAATAATTTTATTATGCTTCAAGGTTGATAAACTCCATCATGAGCATGACAGAATGCCAAGACCGGAAAGAAATATGATGCATAGCAGCAGTCGGAAGACTAGATGCTGAAAGTTTATAAAGACCTTGTTCAACTGGACTTTTGTGAAGAACCTTCCTCGTGGGGATATCCTTGATAAGAAAATAGTCAAGAAAGAACTCAAGTGAGACTTGATTATCATTTGTAAAATTTAGACTGACACTGACAAGAAACTAAATGGAGATTGAGCCTAAAACATAATATTGTTCAAACGAAAATCATGATTATTGTTCAATATTGTTACATGTGAGATGGGAATTGTATTACCATTGCTTCGTAACTTCATCAGTCTGTATATTCGAATCAATCGTCAAGTTTCCAAGAGATCTGTAAGATGGTGTGTAGCAATCAACAATCCGATATCCTGTGAACATTCCAAGCGTGAGCCGAACCAACCGTATGATAAGCTTGTGGTGGTGGCAAAACCGTTCGGCGTTGACTTGGACATTGTCTGGCAATATGACCCGAACCATTACAGTAATAACAAGTAGCGAGATTCGCGTGGTTGAGAGGCATCGATAATTCAAACCGACCACCACTCTTACGCCTCGATTACCTCGACCACCACGCCTTCCACGACCATTGAATTAGAAAACCCCATCGCAGTTCTTGATTACGCGTTGTAAGCAACGCGATCATTGGAGAACTAGAATTTTCATATTTTGCAATTCTTGAGACAACAATAAACCGTACAATTCGTCATAAGAGGGCATCTGCGCTTCAATGGAACGCACAAAAGGGCGATAGTCTGTCCCAACCCATCAAGAATCGCTCCAACAAGATCATCACTTGAAATCGGATTATTAAGTGCAAGAAGTTGATTACTAAGGGATTTTGCTGCATATAGACTTCAATCGCGTATTACGTTCCAAATGATGAATTGCGTGTTTTAAATGGCTTTTTGGCGATGCAAAGATTCCCGCAAAACTCGCTCTAATCGCGTCCAAATCTCCAATGCAGATGTAGCACCAACTGAACTCGATAACAAAGCTTCAAGAGAAGCGTGAATCCAACTCATGACGATCTGATCCTCACGAAACCAGATAGTATAAGCTGGATTGGGATTAGAATCAGGCAGGGTAGGATTCGGTGGAACATAATTTTTGTCGATATGTTTATCAAGATTATAGCCACACAATAATGGTAGCATCTGTGTCTTCCAAATAACATAATTGAGAGGAGTAAGCTTAACATGAATCTGATTGGAAACATTGGGAATAGTAGTCAAAAAATTTGAGATAATCGAAGAAGAAGAAGAAGAAATAACAGCAGGAGAAGGAGACTCATCAAGAGCAGACTCTGTAGACATGATGAAAAACGAAAAAAAAGAAAGAAAGAATTAACAAGAAAGGTGTTTAAACCCTAGGAGTGCTCTGATACCATAAAGGCAATCTCAGAAAAGGTATATCATTAAACTGTGATCTTGGGTATAAATAACCCTTACAAGATAAGGTTTGTTATGATACAGCTATTGTAACAACACTTAACGTTTATCTCTACAAAAATACACCTCTATCTAATAAATATGAATATGAGAAGAAGCCCATTGGACCAAAGCTTTAATAGGCTGCTTCTTCAGTTCTTCACCTATATACTATACAGGATGATTTTAATCCTCTGGTGAGGGTGAGAGACCTGTTCCGCAACTCTATGATTAGATAATGCCTTCAAATTTTATTTTATGCTTACAATGATGATTGGTATTTGTTTTATTACTTGCATTTGGTTCCCAGAAATAATTCATTGATTCAAATTCTTTTGCCATCTTATGCACACTCTTTTTCTTGCTTGGATGCTACAATCATGTAATTCTTTACCCATTAAGGCTGAATCGACTTTTGAACCTATGTTTACAGGATGCAGTTCAATTATCATATGATTTTTTTATGACAATTATTGCATATACATAAATATGTTTATCTTTCCTTTCCAATTTTGAAAATAATTAAAATCTTAAAAATCAAGTTAAAATCTTTTAAAATTTTAAATATTATGAAAAATGTAAATTTAATTGTATGTGGTGAGATTAAAAAAATTAATTAAAAATATGTGAATGACAAAAAAAAAAGTATAAAATGTAGAACAATCAAACATTAAAAGTTCAACAGTGCTCTGTTTGTGCATTGGGCCAATTTTCTTGTCCACCAGGTAAGTTGAGACGAAGATTTTCAAGAAAATGTGGAGGTAACTTTTTTTCCAAACTTAAAAATCCCATAAAAAGAATAAAATTAAAAGTCAGAAGAGGCCAACTCTACAAATAAGAGACTAAACTAAATAAATCCATGAAAAATTTCATGAATTTAGAAGAACTATCTTTATTTACAAAGAAAATAGCTGAAAAAGCAAAGAAAAGATGAGCAAAGGGCCACTGTTAACCAAGGAAAGGCATTCAACAACCCTGAGTTGCGTTGTAAGAAGAAATGCTGGAGAGAGAAGCTCCCATTCGTTTCATATAATAATAATAATAATAATAATAATAATAATAATAATAATAATAATAAATAATGTCAAATATTATTTTTTATAATATATTCAATTAATTTTTATAATATTGACACTCAATTTTTTTTTTAATTTAACTATATTCTATTATGGTGTTTTTTGAATATATAACATTGATTCCTTTAAAATATATAAATAATAAGCATTCTTAATTATTTTTTAAATTAATTTTATATTTAACATTATCTCAAATCCAAGTTATAAATTTTATTTAGTGAAGTCATTTATTTAATTAATCAATTTTAATTATATATATATATATATATTAAATTTTTAATAATTTAAAATTTGAAATAATTGTAAATAAAAAAATTATTTCAAAAATAAATTTTAATAATCAAGATTACTATATTAAAATGATGATGGTAACTTAAAGAGTATTTTTCTTCTTGCCAATGTTACGTAATAGAATTTAATAGATTTTGAGTGAATAAACTCTCAGATTTATCATTATTGATAAATCTTAAGAGTATAATTTTGTGTGTTTTTCTCATTTAATGGAATTATTATGTATTTTTATGGTAAATTATTATTATTATTATGAGAAAAGAGTTTTGCTAGATGCAAATCATTCTTTCAATAGAAAATCTAAATTTGAAAATTATTTGATAGGCTTGTAAAAAGAGAATTACATCAGAGTGAAATATATAGTTTCCGAATTGACCGACCTACATGCTTTATTAATACTATCAATGTTAAGAATTTTTTATATTATTTTTTTATATAAATAGTTTATTTCATTTATGCAGAAATATAGTGTATTAATTTATACTCCACTTTTATATTCTATTTTCAATTAACGAAATATCCTTCTTATTATTTAATAAAAAAAAATTCATTAAATAATTGAGTTCTTCCAAAATTATGCTACTTTTGATATGAATTTATTTCTTTCAAATGATAGATTGAATTCTAAAATTATTTAAACTTTCTAAGTATGAGAATTAATAAAAAGGAATTTCAATTAAATTGAATTCTTTCATTCATCCAGTATGCTAGGATTAGCCCTACAGTATTACAAAGTAGCATTTTAAAGCTGCAAGAAAAATTGTCGTCTGGATGCTTCCTATCAATTGATTTGCAATCCCTGAAAGAACAAGTTCCGATACTCTCCAAGGTTAAAGTTAGGAAAGTCTTATAATGATCATAAATGTGGCGATAAGTTGTCGTGGGAGTGGTCCTCTACGCTTGCAATTCTTTCAAGTGGTATCCATGCTCAATCTATATTTCTAGAGCCTGCCAACTCCAATCCAACATACAAGGGCAACCTTAGTAACAATCTCAATGGCTTAACATGCGATTATAAAAGGTAAATATCTCAAGAATAAGGGACGCTCTCTGATACCATTTCATATTTATATTCACTCTTACAATCAAACAATTTATTAACTTAGCGTTAGAATGGGTGTAATCAAATAGCCGACTTCACTTATTTGTTTATAGATCTCTGGCAGTTGCCCACGAACACAATCAAGGACTCACAAGGGCAACAAAAATCAAATCTTGGCAAACCTAAATGGTATTGGGAATAATTAATTTTTGTTTAATTTCATATATAGATAAATGAAAGAAAAAGAAAAATCAACTATGCTTCCACACTTTTCATAAATTTCAATTTATCCACCGCCACAGTTGACCTGCAAACCATAAAGGGTGATGGACTTTTCATGTTTCTAAATCCTCATCAATTAAGTGCACTTAAGTGAATTATTATTAATCTGAAAGGAAGAGTTTTTTTGCTCATTTTCAAACCATAACAGAGCAAATCATTAACTTAGTGGCTGCAACTTCAATGCCAGAGGGAATTGCTAGTCCATTCCCAACTCCCCAAATAGACTACACATTACTTGCACTACTCTCAAGTCCCATCTTTCGGTAAAAGTTGAAGACCTCAAGCAACGCAACCATTCATTCTTTCAATCCTGCCATTTGACCCAAAACCTGAAATTTCTTCAGGAGAACACCAAACTATTATTCCATCGATTGCTTTCACTTTACACCTTCTCTATATCTTTAATGCAAAAACAAGAAAAGCTCATAGGTTTTACAAGGCAAATTTTCCTAATATCATATAGAAAAAAGAGTTCATGATGGCATGTAACGATACAAGAAATATGGATGAGCAAATTGGCAGGCTACTAGGCAAATCGGTTTCACAAAAATGGTGGCCTGGCAGCTCAAGGGCCAAGGCATTTCGCTCAAAACGACTTTCTGGGTATATTAATGAATCAAGAAATTACTAAACTGAACAGGGTAAATCAAAATTTTGAATTATGTTGTATGCTCAATGGTTGGTCGACAGGTTAGTGTGGGTTTCACAACCCAATAGTTATAACTTCACCAGTTAATGCCAATAAATCCACGGCCCGCTTGGTTGATGAGAGGGAATCAGATGTTTCTTTGCCAAGAGAGAAAGCTTCGTTTATAGTTGAATCCAACCAGGACAAACATTCCCTTGTCGCAATAGGGAATCCTGACGAGACCCTGCAATTCCTCAGTCCCGCTTTAAGGTTGAAGTTCCTCGTCCTTCCACTTCGTTCAAAAGCATGGCATCTTCATTTGACTAACGTTAACATATAACTCTGCCCGTATGTGCTGCTGCTACTAAGTCCCCTGCTGTTAATTAATGGCGACTGGTAATCATTTTCATTATATCTCTCAGAAAATTGCCAAACCAAAGTTGATATTATGATCCCAATCCCACCATTATGTATATAAACACACGTGGACAGGATATGTAATGATATCTATAGTTCAATGGCCTGCGTGGAAAGGTGATTAAGTTGGAAAAATGCAACAAATACCAATGAACGGCAAAATCTTCATCATATTAGTATATCAAAGCACTACCAGAGGAGATTCTTTTTCTGCCCATAAGCCTTCCACTTCTCTGAACGGTCCATATATTTCTTTCTTTTCGGCTTTAGGGAATAAGAACGTCAACCGAAACCTGCAAAAACCCATTTGCGAAATTCCTATATATACCAACTCTTACCAAGGCTTCTTGCAACAAATATTGAAACTTGGAAGAAAATTGATGATATCAACCATTACCATCATCTAATTTCTACTTCTCTCTTTTTACCATTTCTCCGTTGCTTTAATTTTACATCTTTCATTTCATCTATTCTCATTGCATGGTATTGACATTAAAGAAATAAGCATTTTCTTCCCTTTTCAAGTTGCGTCATCCTTTATACCAATAAGGTAAGGTTCCTATAGGAATATTTCATATATTTATATATACATGTATTCTGTTGCTCGACTGTGCAAACTTTATCCTCTTATTTTCTTTCATTAATCAATTAATTAACCTTTTCCTCTGTTTTAATCTCTGTTCTATATATAGAGAGACTAAAATTGTACTAAAGCCACCCTTTCCTTATCTATCAACGCCTGATTAAACAGGTTCATCACGAAACTTTCCATGTCTATCTGCCAACAAACACATCATCAAGTGCTCGATATTCCCGCCGGCAGGCTCAAAATGGACATTGTAAATCCTAGGTGGCAGAAAGCAAAGGTGGTGATTTTAATGGGGGCAACTGGCACTGGCAAGTCCAGACTCTCTATAGACCTGGCAACCCAATTCCCAGCAGAAATCATCAACTCTGATAAAATGCAAGTTTTCAAGGGCCTTGAAATAACGACCAACAAAATCACTGAAGAAGAAAGATTCGGAATACCTCACCACCTGTTAGGAGAAGTAAATCCTAATGCAGACTTCACAGCAAAAGATTTTTGCAGTATGGCTTCCCTTGCTATTGAATCGATTTCGACTCGGGGCTTACTTCCAATTGTCGTTGGAGGCTCCAATTCATACATTGAGGCCCTGGTGGATGATGACGATTATAGATTCCGATCAAAATACGAGTGTTGCTTCCTATGGGTAGATGCGTCAATGTCTGTCCTAAACGATTTCCTGTGCAAGCGAGTTGATGAAATGGTTAGCAAAGGAATGGTTGATGAGGTAAGGAAAATCTTCGATCCCTACGCAGATTACTCTAAAGGGATCAGGAGATCGATCGGGGTCCCAGAGCTGGACAAGTACTTGAGAGCTGAAGCATTTTCCAACGGAGAGAACTGTGACAGACTAATTCTTGAAGCAATACGTGAGGTTAAAAATAACAACTGCAAGTTAGCTCGTCGCCAATTGGAGAAAATCCGCCGGCTGAAGAATGTGAAGGGGTGGAACATTCATCGAATTGACGCCACTAAAGTGTTTCAGAAGCGAGGAAATATGGAAGCCGAGGATGCGTGGGGGAAGCTTGTGGCCAGACCCTGCAGCGCCATTGTTAGAGAGTTTCTTTCTAGTGTTACAGCAGCCGCTGCAGGAATAACCAAAGATTACATTGCACGGTGTCTTGTCTCCTAAATTCAATATATTATTATCCTTATTTCACAGAAAATTATCAGTATACCTAGAGCAATAAATTTTAGTACTCATCCTTACACTTACATAAATGTGATCCTTTTATAAATCATAGGAAATAGATCCACATTTATGAAGTAGCACATGTATTGTAGAATTTGCACTTATTTCACCATGATCGGTCAGTATCAGTAGCAACAAGAAAATATTGCTCTCTTAAATACAAATATTTAAATTTTCTTTATGTATAGAAAATGAAATCCACATATTTTTATTGAAAGAGCAAGTGCTTTAGAAGCACCCAATAATCCTTCTTTTTATTGGTGTTGGAATATGTAATGATTTTATTATAATCTCTAATTATGTTAAGCCTCGTTATAATCAACAGTTAATCCGGATAGTCTGCCACCAATTCTAGGTCAATTTTTTAATAGTAGTTGTAGAAGGCACCAATTTTTCGTTTGGGACATGGCAAATTTGATTTTCACTAAGAATTTTTGGATTTTGTTGAAAAAATACATGATTGTATTTGGATAGATACATTTATTCTTTAGGTGATAGATGATAATGATATGTGATGATATTTGTTTTTTTTTTTTTAAACTTGTCAACACAATTTATTTGCTTGGTGTCTATTATCCTATCACCACCCCCCAAACAGTAAACCAAACACCTCCTAAATCTATCCTAGAACATTTCCACTGGAAGGATGATATAGGAAGAAAGACTGATTCATCATATTTTACAATGAGATTTGATGGTATGTGACATAAATTAGGAAGATTTCTGATTTTAAATTCTTGACCCCTTACATATTCTATAAGGTAAGTACTTAACCATATGTTAATTTACATAATTTTTATCTATATCAAAATGTTCGAATACTCGACTAATAGAAAATTATATTTATGTGTTGTTATATGGGACTCATTATAATTTTAATTAAAATAATAATTAATAATTGGTTGGATGCATACACTCAGACGTACATAAGAATTTTTTTTTTCTCTTCTCTTTTAATTTTATATATATAACAACAGGTAGTGACAATTAAGTCTTAATTTCAAATTAATTGGAATCCCCATTAGTTTTGTTGATTAATTAGACATCAATTTCGCTATAAAATAAAATAATTTTTTCAAATTTATGTAATTTTTTTATAAGCTAATAATTTATTAATCTGAAACACAAATGAAATTACAAAAGTAAGCAAGAAGAAAATCAGAAACCACAAAAGCAGTATGCAAAAACCAAAGAAACCACGGCACACAGTCATTTGAATTGCCTTAATTTGGAACTACGAGAACAGCAGAAAACCAAGATAACAAGCTCTTTCTGTCTTTAGCTGAGTTCTAAAGCTCAAAAGAAGCCTCTTTTTGGCATAAGATAGAATCTCATCACTAGCTACCATTCCTTTTCTCATATTGGACCTTGATAGAAAAGTAGGGTTTATCCTACTGGAGGTTTTTTTTTGTTTTTTTCCTAGAATTTATATTTAGAATTTAGCATATAAAAAAATTCTGCTCATCTGATATTTTCGCTAGCCAAGAGAGATACACTTTTATTTTTAACAGATAGGTATAACACCGGAATTTGAAACTATAGCATAAAATAAGAGCATCAATTCATCAGGGTCTCACTCGACCACTACATGAAAATGTAAAACTGCAAGAGTCACCAATAACGACAGTGAACCGATGCGCAGGCTTTGAAAGAAATGCTGGCAATTGAATCAGCAAATCACAGACGCATTCGTTGTCCACATTGTTCAGCCACCGGCAGCAGCTCTCTGTAGGTGTTTCATGGGCAAAGTTCCCATGTCGATTATGCCTGAGTCTGTGTCGGTGCCCATGCCGGTGCCTGCGTTCATGATGGTTGAGAAATTGGGATGCCGCCGACGGAGCCAAACTTCCACAGGCATGGTTGGCTAGTGCAATTTGGGAGACGCACATAGTGCGTGCTGGATGTGGGATGCCATTAACTTCAGCCTGCATTAGCAATAAAAAACCTGTCAAAAATGTTAATACAAGAATCTTGATTCTCCCCATTTGGTCTGATATTAATGCTAGTTCACTAGCTACCATGTCTGATTATATAGTTTCTAGTATTGTAGTTATAATCTTCTCGCTTCTTGTTAGGTTTTTCATGCTTTAAGAGATAAACAGACAAAGAGGATGATCAAAAAAGTGAGACTGGTTATTTTTATTTGATATTATGGAATTTTCCAGGTTTCTGAATTGTTAATGGAAGCAGTAAGCACATTCATTTTCTGTGATCATTAATGGTTAGGTGACTAACTGTGCAACCGTATTCTAATTAATTATGGGTGTTATCTAGCTACCGCACCAGCAGCCTCGCTCCAACTCCTGGAAATCTTTTTCTTCTCCTCTATGCTGAAACTATATATGGTAATTCAAGCATGGCTAAGGATCATCATACTGTTTCACTGTCAACATTTGCTGCAGAGTGCATGATGAGGTCTATTTTCTCTCTTTTATTACATATCTATTTACTAAGCTCCATTTTTATCATAGCCGGACATGAACTTCTCCTTTGTTTGAGATTCCCGCTGCTTAATTGCCATCCTTGTGCTTAGCCTGGCTTAGTCTAATGGCTAAAGCATATTATTTACTTGGTAGGCGTTTGAATCTCCATTCCCACAATTCTCCTACTCAAGAGAAAAAAAAATGCTATCCTTTGACTGAATTGGCTCAATTGAGCCCTTGCTTTCCACGAAGGCTTATAGAGAATTTGTATTGCTTGAACATACAAGAGATTGTTAAAGACTTGGAAATCTCAGGTTCAAATTTTGATCGGATATGTAACCCACTTTGGAATTCTAACGTGGACCTCTAACTGATAAAAATATTGAAAATATGTTTCATGTAGTTAGTGGATGAAGCTCAACATCGAAATGCTAGAGCGGATGGTTTTCAAGCAGAGATTTTTTTACAGTCCCATGCCGTTAAGGAACAACCTAAGTGAGAGGTTAATAAGTTTCTGTGCACCCTTCCCTTGCAAGCTAATTTTTAAGAGTGAATTCTACATAAATACTCTATTTTCACATGGTGCAACCTCAGCTGACTCATAGTATTGTTTGTTTCGTTCCTGCCTTAGCAGGGATCTCTTCCCTAATGAAATTGAAAATTTTTCCATTCTTGCATGCTATTCTTTATTTTCAATTTTTTTTTTATATATACTAAAATACAAAGGTTAGAGAACGAGTTCAGCATACTTTAAATCAAATATTTGCCATGAGATTATGTATAGTTAATATATTTACTAAGGTGCATTTAATATAAATTCGAGTTCATATAAAAATAAATTTAATAATTATTAAATTTAATATTTATATCAAGATATATAAAAATTTAATTAAATATATAATAAAAAAACACATAAATTTAAAAATAAATATTTAATCAAATAATTATTAAATTCATTTTTATAAGAGATTAATATATAATAACCGCAAGCTACCCATTATTTCAATTATGTATACACTTTAATTCACCCTACACGAATCTCACATAAAATATTTAAGTGTTGTTCGGTTCGTTTTTATACAAGAACAAGATGATAATAGTTACACCAAATATAATAATAATAATAATAATAATAATAATAAATAAGTTCGCACAACCATGTGTGGGAAAAAAAGTATAGTTTCTATTATGACCTTGCAGTTTTTAGATAATTTTGGTTTTTCAATTTAACTTGGTTAGTTTAGTAAAAAAATTAAATTAATTGAATTAAACTGAACTAATTAAGAAAAATCAAATGACATAAAATGCTTTGAAATATTGGTTGATGAGAAAAATGCTTTTCCTATTTTATTTATTTTTTTTTTTTCATATTGAAAGAGGTATGGCAGCACGCCCTTCGCCTTGGCTTGCGCAAAATGATCAGTACAGAAAAACATAAAACCTTATAAACCTGATGACCGCCCCTGTTAAAACAAGCTGAACCAAAGCTATCCCATTGCAGAAGTTATAATCGTGTACCTTAGAACTCTGGCAACTATAGTTTAGGCTTAGTAGACCAAGAGAAATATCATAATTAATATTCCACTATGGTCTTAGTAGTCGCCCTTCACATGCATAAGTTACATTGCACGTCTCATCAAGATAAAGATTATACATATGGATAGGCCTTGAGAGGAAGGGCGGCAATCGAACCAGCAGGTCACATACACACTCATCATCTAACTCATTTAGCCACCTGCAACAGTTCGCTTGCTCAGTTGATTCAGGTTGAATTGCATGTCTATGCCTATGCCTATGCCTGTGCCCATGACTCTGTTCTTGACCATGTTTACGTTCATGTCCATGCCTACGCCCCTGACCTTGACCATGACTATGATTGCGTCCATGCTCGTGTCCCTGACCAGGCCATTGTTCATGCCCATGATGATCATGGCCATGACCATGACCGTGACTGTGGCCACGCCTATTCTCTTCATCATAATCAGAGGGAGGAGCCGGTGGCAGGGATGGCATAGGAGGTACCAACGGTGGCAATGGGATGTATGGCAGCATTGCACAGGCATAGTTCACTAGCGCAAACTGGGAGACACAAAGTGGGCGTGAAAATGGTTGGGCCTCCATCTTGGGCAGAAGCAATAAGATGGCTGCAAAAAGCATTAATGTAAGAGTCTTGATCATCTCCATTTGCAGCTTTTGGAAACATGCATGAGAATATTGTTTAAAGGAATGGTTCAAGGAATCTCATACAGGTCCTTCATTCCTTTTATATGTGCCTCTTCATGAAATTCTTGTTCCTACCAGTTAGGTTTTCTTGCAGGGTAATAAAGAAAGGAACAACCAAGAGGGTGAGTCCACTGTGTTAGTTGATGTTATGGAAGAGTACAGGCTCTGAACTGTTAAGTGTTATTCATTTTGTGTGACAAGGAGTTAGGTGACATACCGGTCCTAGTGGAAAACAATTTAAGTTTCCTGTAAGAAAATTCACCACTTATTACGAATATAATAAAATTGGGTACATCACCGAGATTTGAAAATTTTCATGTAACACAACGATGACAGAAGCTCTTATAATCAAGGTGTTTATATGTCATTAACTGTTAAGAGTAGTGAAACAATGACCTATGCTTTGAACGTGAAAGCCACATCCATTTTCCCTCAATTAGCTGAAAGATGTGATAATAATAATAATAATAATCAAATAAGAAATGGCACCTTCTTTATTCTCACTAGCTCATGCAGCTTTCCATACATGCGCTGATGCAACATATTTTTTGACCAAGGTGCATGTGTATATCAGCTCTACAAGCAAAATATTTAGCTGTTCTCCTGAATTTGAACAGAATAAGAGAATACCATTCATTTCATTTGTTCCAAGCAAAATTTGAAAAAAAAAATATTTCCCAGAGGAAAAAGGTGAGACACCTGAAAGATACAGCCATGACTCAAGATATGCTTTCTAACCATCAACAATGAGTTATAATGAGAGCATGAAACATAACGAATAGCATAGAATTTCCTGTTAACTTTTCAAGGAACAGGTAATTAGACCGATGAACATTGTAATTTCTACAACAAATTTAGAACTGCATCTAACAATTTCAACATTCCTAGTAAAGTGAACATGAAAAAGTGGCTAAGGTTCAAAAATTTATAACAATGATACTCCAAAGAATGTTCACATATGCATAAGCTATTAAGGCAGTTTTACATCTCAACAGTATTTTAGATGAATTTGTTTACATCTACTATTTAGCAGTTCAGTCGTCTAAGCTCTCTTTTTCCTGCATAAAGAATCAAACTTCATAATCTAGAACTTGCACCTGGGCCAGAGAAAGCAAATCAAGTTGATTGCATCTTTTTTACACAGGACTCAAAAGATTCACAGTGACAAACAAAGTCACACTCCTGCAACATACTGAAAATTATAACTATATTTTAGAATCACATAGTATGTCCTGCAAGCAAATGTTGAGATGGATCTGTGCAGGATCTAATATTCAGTAACAGTATTGATTGAAGATGGAAACAGCTAATCTATGAACAAAAATAATGTATGGAAGCAACAGATTCAGAAGACCAAGGCCTATAGTGCATCAAATTAGACATATCTAAATAAAATAACGAAGACAATGGGCTTTTTTTAATTTTTATCATTGATTATACAACAACGTTACATCCGTGCCCTACATATATAACCAGAAAACCAAATCTTATTGCATGAGAGGCATGGATTTACACAAAAACCTCTGGCCAGCACATCTAATGCCAAACATACAATGCATATCTTCAAAAAATCAGGCAGTATATGCAGCTCCACAACTAAGTCAGGTTAAAGTGTTCCTTATCATTAAGTATTTATTAATTTCCAATGATACAATTAACTTGCAAATTCGCAGCTGTTACTTGAACTCTAGCCCATACGACTCCCCACTGCTTCCTTGCCCATCCAGGTTCCCATTTCGTTATTGCCATCATTTCCAGTTATTTGTCTAACTTTTGTCCGGTTGATTGCTCACTGCTCTCTTGTTCATCCAGGTCCCATTTCGTTATCGTCATCATTTCCGTGTTCTTTACCATCACTTCCCTTTTTGACTTGAGCTGCTCTGCTCTCTCTTTCCATCCCTCTTCCAACAACTGAACAAACCTATCCTTGATTTTATGCAATGGATCCCTATCCATCAATTCACTATCCTTATAAGCTTCCCTTAGCATTGCAGTCTTAATCCCCCCTTTCAATGACATGTAAAATATTCCGGAATGCCTGGTGAACACACTTGAAAATTGATTGGAAAACCTATACTCTTCGCTAAACTTCCCCAGTATCGGCACTGGAATCCTCTTAAAGAGTGAGAGTGATAACAACTCATGGAAAACCCCAACAGTCCTCTTTTCCATTTCTGGTGAGGCTTGATCCAAGTGTGACACGTCGGCATATGGTGAAATGTAATCAAGTTCTAACCAATCCCTAACCCACTCCCTCATTTCCTTCCTGAGAAAAAACCCTGGTGGAAGTTTATAATTGAAATTAGGCCTAACTCGAATCCCTGTTAACCGAGACTCCTCTTCAGCTCTTTGCTCAAGAACTGATTTAGCAAGCTCAGGGTTCCACTCAACCAACTCCAGAAACGACTTCCCCTCACCTGGACATCCTATAAGCCTAAAATAATGTGGATACTTGGGCACCAAATTAACCAAAAAATCATTAGGTAAACCAAATTCTCTCTTCACATGAACCAATTTATCCGCACTAAGTACCTTATCCTTGGCCATCATCAGCAATTTACACAATTTGGTAACAATAAACCCCTCATTTTCCAATTGAATCCCCTTCTCTTCTTCAAGAAAATTCCTTAACCGATCACTAACGCGCAAAAACAGGACAGGTTCAGATTTGGGTTTGATTTTATCATAATAAGTATCGAAAAGGCCTGGATTTTGATTGATAAAAGTTTTAACTCTGAAATTGAGGCGTAACCTCTCGCGCCTTTTCTCGAGGTATCGGAGCGGTATAACTTGACCGGGTTCGTTTAGAACCTCCTTGACGACTCGTGCGCAGACTTTGTACCGCTTATCTTTCTCTATAGCAAAATCTAGTTTTTGGTCCCTGCGCCACACCACTTTGAGGCTCGAAATGGATTTGATTTGGAAGTTGATTTTAGGGTTTACAAGAGAATTATGAAAATGTGTATGGATGGAGTGGGTTTTGAAAAGCATACCTGGATTTAACAAGCAATCGGGCCAGAGCCACAGAAGTAGATTGATGAATGAAGAACGCCCGGAACTTGGGACTAGGGTTTAACTTAAACCTCATAGCAAGAGAGAGAAAGAGAGGAGCAAACAGTAACGTTTTACTGAACTTTTTATTAATGTTAAATTTTTTTTAATTTTAAATTTTTGATTCAATTTATTCAAACCTTTTGATTTAAATTTCAAATTTACTCTTCTATGGAATTGGGATTCACGCAAGTACGCGAGTTTTTTTTTTTAATTTTTAATATTAATTAATTAAAATATGAATTAATTATTTTAAAATTCTTTAAAATATTGATTAATTACAAATAAGTTTCTATTTAAAATTATATTTTTTTAATGAAAATTAAAATATAATTAATTTAAAATCCTTAAAAATTTTAATAAATTACAAATAAGCTCTTAATTAAAAATATGATAAATTATAATTTAATATTTAAGATTTGACAAAACTTATATAATAATCTATTTATTTTTAAAACTTACATATTTGGTCCATGAGATTTTAATAAATAATTAATTTTAAAATTAATAGTTATTTTATAAAATTAACTATATTAATTATGTTAAAAATTTTAATATATGTTTACAAATTTTTAATATGTAATTTACAAATTTTTTATTTGTAAAACTAAAAATTTATACAATTAAAATTTTTAATTTTGTCTCATCACAAACTATTTTTTTAAAGATTTATTAAAATATCAATGACTAAATATGTAGCTTTAAAAGTATAAAAACTAATTTATAGATTTTATCAAACTTAAAAATTAAATTATAATTTATACATAAAATATTCTTTCATTATTAACAAAAATTAAAATGATATTTAATTAAATAAAATATTTGAATTATTTTATTAAAATTAAAATATTAAAATAATATTTTAATATTAAAAAATAATTAATATTTTTTGTTTGGAGCATGTGCATCTCACAATTAGAAGGAGCAAATTTGAGCTTAAGTCAAAAAAAAGTTCGGATAAATTGAGAAAAAAAATTTTAAAAAGCTGAAATTAGACATGACAAAAGGTTAAGAGACAAAAATGAGCTTTTATCCTTTGATTTTTTTATTAAAGGTAACACTTATTGGGGATTGCTGCCACATTTATATATGCAAAAAATATATTTTGAAACTATATCTCTTTTTTTTTTTTTTTCATAAAAATGTAAAACATTTCTTAGCATCTAGCTTGTTTGGTAGATGATGAATTTTTATGTATAATGTCCCTGATTGAATTGCTGATTTGATGAAGGTGGGATCTTTTTAGAGTATGAAAGAAGAATAAATAAAAGTAAAGAGAGCAAATAAATAGTTAGGCCCATACCAATGGTAAAGGCCAGCTCAGAAATCAGCCCAAAAAATCAAATATTCAGATGTTTAATTACATAGCCAACAAGTCCAGCAATCTATTTTACCCAAACCCATTACAAGGCCCAGCCTAGGATAGGTAGCTGAAGCTCTACATGCGTCGTCACCCACCAAAAGCAGCACCGCTCACAGATAAGCACCATTGCCGTACACCATTCTCCTTGTGGAAGAGCTACTAGGAAGACAGAGAATAGACCAGAATTTGCAAGCATGCGCAAGTTTGAGGCTGAAGAAAGAGAATAACCTAGGTACCAAAAACCACAAGAATAAGTTGCTGGGCCACCTTGAAGATCCATGGAAGCAACAAAAAAAGGCACCAAACAAAGCTGAGAGCAACTCCGAGGCGGCTCTTGAGTGTTCCATTCGCACCTTCTGGGCTGATCCTTTTGATCACACTCGTAAGCTAATCACTAATGGAGATTGCTACTTAAGCCATGCTATAAAAAAAGAGCTCATGCCATTCATAGAGCTCCCAAACCACTTATAAAGACACACAAGGCATACATGTAATCAAGATAATGCTACTCAGGTATGTCAAAACAACCCTCACCAATGAAGCTCTAAACCTGCAAGGAAAACCAAAACATTATATACAATCCAAACCATACAAGGGGAGGGTTGAGACCCACTGTCGGGCTGGAGAAGGCAGATGCCTCCCCTACCCTTGAGGGGCTAAGGAAGCCTCAAATCAACAGTAAAAAAGAGACGAAACCCTGGCTCAGCAAAGGGAAAACAGAGAGAAGTTTTGGGAGAAGTTTTGGTGCCTTAGCACACAGACCCTTAAGCAGTGTTGACTCATTCAAGCAAAATTTGTATATAATATGGATTTTTTTTATGCTAACATAGAAGGTTAAAAGGTTAGTTTTATGTGCATTATTGTTGCTTTTATTTTAGAATGTTTCTTATGGTATATGTTTTTATGTTTGGCTACTCTTCTTATGCACCAAATATATTGATTTTGCTTTTAGGTTCAAGGCTTGCAATTAGCATTTTCATTTGAACTAGCTAATAACCTATGCAATATATTTGTTATGGTTAGTCAAGAATACATTTGTCGACAATTCATAAGTTCGAGGCTGGTGCCACACCATCCATTTTAATTATTTTTATAAAATCGAGAACATATTATTAATTAATTCGCAACTCCTTATTTAGGTCAAAATAATGAATTTGAATTTAAGTTTGCTTACACCATTTCTATTACTTAAAATGTGTCCGAAACGTCCTAGAATACTAGAATTGTTTGCAAGCATGACCAGTCTTTGGGTGCCTCGATTTGGTTAGAAACTTGATCCCAGGTTCTGTGAGGTTTCACTTATTGGTTGCAATTTCAAGATACCAATGAGCCACTAATTAAGGATTCGAAGGCAGTTCATCGAATTGTTGAACATCTTTGTCATCTGATATCTAATCAGCATAATTGATGTCAAATTGAAGCTTTATGATAGGTGTCAAATCCATCAGAAAATAAATTAACTGAAATTATCAATTATGAAATATTTTCTATAGCAAGTGGTAAATCCAAGTCGAATCTTAAAGACTGAATTATTAAATTTTGTGCACTTATGTAATGGAAAACGAAAGAAATAAAGATTGGGGGAGGTTTTGTAACACAAAATCAGAAGAAATCAGAAATTCAAGAACTAAATATAAAAATTTCAATTTAAATAAACTTCAATCCAAGGTAATTCTCATTCCAATGCATTGATTTGATCATAGACAAAAAAAATACAATTATCTCTTATTGAATACCTAACATAGATTTACCAAATAGCGAGGTAAACTCCTGACTTCCCTATACTCATCAATTCGATCCCAGCACCCTTATTGACTCTAATTATTAACTGAGTTGGTATTAAGCAATCCTCATTAAATTAATAACTGCTTTAAGAAAAGGAAGTAGTTAAGCTGAACAACAATTTATGAAGCATAAATCATTTAATCCACCATATTGTTTTCTTAGGTTATTATCGAAAACTGTGATCATAATCAATAAAACCTAATTGCTACTCATGTTTAATCTTACACAACAATTACGGATTATGAAGATGAACTAGCAATTGATCTCATCAAACAATCATTCAATAGAGTAAAGACAAATAAATCAGAAAATAATAGATATTCAAAAAGACAAATTAAATTAACAACCTGGTCTCACAAATCAAGCAAAAGAACTTGAATCCCTTGAACTGAAATAAAAACTTAGCCACTCATGTTCATGGCTTACAAAAATAAAAATAAAGAAGAAATCTAAAAAGAAGAATGGAGAGGCTGTTGAATCGTCTTGGAGGCGTCTGAATTCGATCTCTTGAGTCAGCTACTATCTCTTCTATTTATAATAAATGGACTAGGGTTAGATTTTTAGAGTCCCTATTAAAAACTGCAACTGGAGCAAAATCAGGAAACTGACTGTCGACGGATACACGGCCCAGGGCCGTGTAACTTACTGGAGTTGAGTGGGTCTGTCTTACATTGGCACAGAAAGTTACACGGGTCTCCAGGATTTACACGGGTTAAATTACACTGCCCGTGTACTTTGTTTCTTCCTCGTTCTCTGGATTCCTTTTGGTAGAATGTTACTCGGGTCTCTGGTTGTGCTACTTTATATCAACAACGCTTCTCAATCCTTCGACCTTTCCAAGCTTCCTTCCACACTTCTATGCTCTAGGACTTCACCAAAACCCTAAAAAATACAACAATAGTTAAAATTCTCCATTTAATACAATTATTTCAACAACTCTCTAAACATATGCCTAATAGATAACTATACTTAACTAACTGAATTAAACGTAAAAACACACTAAAAGCACTAAATGTAATGGGAGTAAAATTAATAAATTATGCACTTATCAGATTCTCCCACACTTATTCCATGTTTATCCTCAAGCATGACTTAAATTCTCAATCAACTCCACTTAGAAGTTTTTTAACTTCACCTATCACAACATTCTCTAACAACAGATTAAAAGTTTAAAAGAAGAGGCAAGTAAGTTAATAACCATCACAACAAATTCCATCAACACTAAACTAATATATCAATAATTCTCCAACACAAAACAAAAGGCTTAAAATTAATTAAGCTCACACAATTAAAGTTTCATACAATTTTAAATTAATACATACCAAAATACAAGGTTAATTTATCAAGGCACAACAATTATAGCTCTTTTGCAAATCTTAAGAGAGATTTTTTTTTTGAAATTAGTACTTCTCTCTCATTATAGTTATTATTATTATTATTATTTTTTAACCGTCACCTTCAGAGAAGTACCTTGCTCATATCCTAGCTAGCTTTTGGCCTGAAAATCGACATGGGGTTCATGAAGACCCCTGGTTAGTTTGCTTAACTAAAATAGTGGAGCAATTTTCAAGTTCAACCTTTTATTCCCCCCCCCCCCCCCTCCTCCCTCCAATTTATGCATCTACATATTATAAAGTGCCCTGATAGATTAAACAAAGTTTTGAAATATGTATGACACTAGTTTAAAGCACACATAACTAATCATTTCACTATTAAATCAAGCCCAAATGATTTATGCATAAAAAAATTGCTCTATGGTATGGAGAAGAGGGAAAATCCATCATTAAAGTTACTATTACCTTGCCTAAAATTTCAAAAATTCAATCTAAAATAGAGAAGTCATTTCAAGGGCAAAGCACTTCTCTCCGAGAGTTAATATAGAATCATGAATCAAGCTTATGAGAATAAATTTTATTTATTTTATTTTTTATTAAAGCAATAAATTTCTCCTCCCCCACACTTAAAACTTACATTGTCCCCAACATAAAGCCCAAATGCAAGAGAAAAGGAAAAAAATGCTAGAAAATAAAATAAGATAAAGGAAAGAAAACAAATCTGATTGTGGCTAACAAGCCACCCATGGGTTGCCTCCCAAGAAGCGCTTTTGTTTATCGTTATCAGCTCGACATGGCAAAGCTCCTTAATCCTCATAAATTGGGTTACTTAATTTAAGCTCCTCCATTGTATGCTCCTAAAACCCTTCATAAAATGACTTGAGTTTATGATCGTTGACCTTGAACACTTTGTTAGTTCTTAAACTTTGAATTTCAACTGCACCATAAGTAAACACATTAGTAACAACAAAGGGTCCAATCCAACGAGAACGCAACTTACCAGGCATCAGCTTCAATCTGGAATTATACAATAAAACTTTTTACCCAATCACAAACTGCTTCCTTAGTTTGTCATGAAATGCCTTTTTCTTTTCTTTATAGATCCTAGAATTCTCATAAGCCTTAAGGCGAATTTTCTCTAATTCATGCAAATGTGATTTTCTTTCTAACTCATCCTCCATGCTTAACTCAAAAACATCTTGCACAAATGTATTAACAACATTAATACAAAAGACAGAATGATTATCAGCAGGATATTTCATAGCATCAAAGATATTAAATTTGACAGTCTCTCCATCAAACTCCATTGTTAAAGTACCATCATCCACATCAATTTTTGTCTTGGCAGTTTTTAGGAAAGGTCTTCCAAACAAAATCAAAACTGACTTTGATGTGGGATCACTATCCTCCATGTTCAGAATGTAAAAATCTGCAGGAAAAATCAATTCTCTAACCTGCACTAACACATCCTTAACTACACCCAATAGGTAAGCATTAGAACGATCAGCTAACTGAATAATGACACTAGTTTCTTTCAAAGGACTCAAATTTAAAGTTTGAAAAACTGAATTTGACATGACATTAATAGATGCTCCTAAATCTGCCATTGCCTTTTTAAATTTAGAATCACCTATTCTGCAGGGAATAGAAAACGAACCTAGATCCTTACACTTAGAGGGTAATTTTTGCTGAATTAATGTCGACAAATTTTGTCCCATACTGATCTTCTCATTATTCCTCAACTTGCGCTTTGTAGTACATAGTTCCTTAAGGAATTTAGCATACTTGAGAACTTGTTTAATTGTATCAAGTAAATAAATATTCACCTCTACCTTCCTGAAAGTCTCCAAAATTTCTTTCTTTTGTTCTTCTTTCTTATTTTTAGCCAACCTGCATAGGAATGGAGGAACAGAATTATTAACCTTATTTAAGTTAGGTTTAGTATTTACCTCAACTTCAGGAACTTCAGACTCTTTTTCTCCTTGCTTATTCTTTTTCATTGGATCATGTGGAGTCTGATTATCAACTTCCTTCCTACTCCGCAATAGTATCGCACTTGCATTTTTTCTAGGATTCATGACTGTTTATGATGGAAGTTTTCCAAAACCTTGAGCTTTCAGTTTGCTCACAGATGAAGCTAACTGACCAATTTGCCTCTCTATATTTTGAATGCTATTTTTGGTCTCCTGTTGAAACTGTTGGGTATTGTTAGCCAAAGCCTTAATAATTTCATCAAGTGACATACGTTGATTTAAGGGAGGCGGAGGCGGAGGTGGTTGATTCACTTGTGGTCTTTGCTGCTGGTATCGATTTTACACCAGTTGTGTCACACCTTACCCCTCTGTAAGGCATGACATGATCCCGTAGAATACCTAATGAACTACAGAACTTCACCTACCGATAACTCATTAAGCACACTACGAGGGATTTTAAAACCATTTTCTTACATTTTGGAAGTGGTGAGCATTTTGGTAGGAATTAAAAATATTTAATTGAAGTTTCAAAACTAGTAAAATTTTTTGTCTTTTTTTATTTTTCCGTAAATTTTAGAAAAATTTTGACAGAGTGTTGTCTGTATTTTGAGAAAACAGTTCTTCAAAAACCTGTAAAAATACTTCCAATAATTATTTTCACAACTCCCAACCCAAATCAACTCAAGTCAACACAATTTAATTCAATTTCACAACTCAACCAAAAATTTATCATCTCAAAATACTTCACAAATTCATTCACATTGCATATAGTACTTAATTTACAAATATAGATCTTAATTTGTAAAAAGAAAATCCAAAATAACATTATTACAATTTAATGTACAACTACTCAACTTTTCATCAATACATAAGACATTACAATATTTACATCAAATAACTACAAGGTATAATTAAATACCCGTATAAGAAGATCAGTGAAGGCCTTGCCAATTTAGTAGCTCACTCTGCTGCTTTGTCCTTGCCCTTATCTGCGACAGCAAAATAAGCTATCGCTAAGTATAAAAATACTCAATGGTGCACAATAAAAATTTGAAATGCAGTACATAAAACATTCATTGACAAAATCACAATTTAAATATTTCATAAATTATCAAAACTCCTTATAGCACAATTTTGATTAAATAATTTAATAAACATAGTGTTACCAATTCATACACAACTTAAGCCATGACACAAAATTTTTGATCAATGCCGCGTTGTACACCACGACAAAGCGATCTACAACCCCACTAATCGAAATCAATGAGGGAGGTGGCTAGCTAACTAATGAGTACTCATCCGATCTATAACCTTAACTGGTAAACCAGAGAGGGAGGAAAATAATCGATCTCAACCCCATAAATGGAGGAGGAATAATAAGGCACTGTCATGCTAAGTGTGAATCCAAAATCAATTTACAGCAATTTATTCAAATAATTCATAAGAAATCCAATAAATTTCCAAAGTCATATTTTCATTCACAAAGTGGCAATACAATTCATGAGTAACACCAAATTTTAATAATTCATACCAAATCAAATCGGAAATAAGAAAATGATGAAATAAGATTTATTATGCACAAACCTGACGTGAGTCACCTCTAGGCCTTGACTCAGTTTCTTAAACCTTCTGGTCTTTTTCAGCTGAAACACAAAATTTATAGTGTTTCAGTATCCTTGCCTCACAATAATTCTAATAATTAATCCCAATATGCTTAAACTTATATTTTTGAAAATTTTCATGTTGGGGTCACTATTCATGTCAAAATATTAACTTTCTTTTGCTTAATAGGTATGGGAAATCCAATTATACTCACATACCACATTTTGGTTGCCTAACTTATTGATTTTGGCCATTTTCTCAAAACTTAAGTCTTTTAGGCAAACTTTAAAATTTTCAATTTTGGTGACCTATTTTGCACTGTTTTATTGGTCATGTTACTGTTAGAATTTGGCCAAGTTTTCTTCATAGAAATTTTTCCTTATTGTCTTAACTTTATTTCTCTTTTTGAATCACTCCATTTGGAGTTTTGTAGCTCAAGTTATAGCCATTTAAACATGGCTAGCTGGATTGGCCTAACCCAGATTTTCTGGACACCAAAACTGGTTCTGGCAGTTTTAGGTCACTAATTTTGGGTAGCTAAATGACTTAGTTAAGGGCATAATTTGGGTTTGTGTTCTCATGAAAATTGTAGGTCTATATCTCAATTTTCTACTGGTAAAATTTTAGGTCATTTGGATCTGCCTAGCCCAAGTTATGGTCATTTAGTCATTTTTGTACAGGGTAGAACACCCAATTCCGGATTTGGTCAATTTGTTCACTATCTATGGTCACTTTCTGGGCATGATTCCAAAATGAAAAATGTGTCATTTTGTGTCTAGTTTCATTCTCAATTGGCCTCACACCAATTGGGTTGGTAAATTTTCAATTTTGATCCCTAAAAGGGACCTTGGTCCTGCTGCGTGTAGAATGTCCATAACCAATCCGAATTTTCATTTGATTCCAACACTTCCAACATACCACAATTAGTCATACATGACCATTTTTCAGCTCAAACAAGGTCAAACATATAATTTGACTAATTCTTAAAATTTTATCTCCCAAAACCCTAGGTCCAAAACCCTAACTCACTAATTTTGTTACATTTTACTAATTCAAAGCATATAAACATACTTTCTCAACTCATTCAAGCTTTCTAACATGTTTAATTCAATCAAACTCATGCAAATCATTTTCCTACATAGACTGGCAGAAATTCACATATAGTTCTCCAACAATTATTTTCTTTTCCATTTTTCATAATTTCTAAGTTTATTCAACTATAAACACCATAATTAAACTAGAACTACAAAGTTTAGCTTACTAACCTTTCTCTTTGAAATTCAACCACCCAATCCTTCACTTTTCTTTCAAAATTTCTTGATCAATCTTCCTTTCTAGTTGCCCAAACAAGGTTTAATTAAGGAGCTTGCAATTTCTATGGCTGAAATTAGGTTTTCTTCAAGCTCAAAAATGAGCTTTCATGGAGGATTTTGAGAGGGAGAGGGTGAGAGAGAGCGAGACGGCAAGAAGATGAAGAAGAAGACTTTTGCTTTATTTTTTTTTTCTTCTCTTTTTTGTATTTTTAATCTACTTTAATCCACAATTATCCAATGAAATTTTTAAATTTTCAATTATTAAGTTTATTGCATCATGCATGATGTCATGCATGATGTAATAACTTTTTCACTTTTTCTTTTTCTTCCTTTTTTTTATTTATTTTTTCATTAGTTCTTTAATTTAATTCCTAATTCCAAAATTTTCTTTTCTCCGATTTTATTTGACAGTCAGGTCAGGAGTCAGCTCTCGGGGTCAATTGACCAAATTGGCCCTCGCCAATTCAATCCAGTTTGCAAATAATTCAATATTTCTTCATGATTCTTGACCTAATTATTTAACCAGCTTAACAATTCTTTTTCGTGATTTTCTCTTTTTCACTATGTTCGTAATAGTCCTAAGGACCGCAGCATCACATGTTATAGTTCAAAATTTGAGTTTAAATCGACCTCGTAGTCGTTCCCGAGAAAGTTACCAATCGCTGTGACTCTCGGCTCATTTAACTTCTCGTGTTATGTTTTTCTTATTTACTTAACTAATTAACATTTACTAATTATTTGTGTTCAGGGTTTCTCTAGAAGTCTTAGATGTGGTTCTAATCTCCTTAATTATCCGGACCAACACCGGTCACCGGAATAGTAAAATATACTAGGCTATGCAAATAGGGGTATTATAATTCTCCCCTCCTTAAAATAAATTTCGTCTCGAAATTTTACCTGGAATCAATCTCTGAACAGCTGTGGGTGCTGTCTCTTCATGTCCTCCTCTCGTTCTCAAGTAGCTTCTTGGCCCGAATGATGGTTCCACAGCACTTTTACCAATGGTATCTACTTATTTCGTACTTGCTTCACCTCATAAGCTAGAATCTCTATGAGTTCTTCTTCATATGTGAGGTTTGGATTCACTTCAATTTCTTCCATTGGTAGTACGTGGGATGGATCTGATTGATACCTCCTCAATATAGATACATGGAAGATGTTATGTATCTTCTCCAACTCTGGAGGTAGTGCCAAGCGATATGCCAAAGGACCCACTCTTTCCAGCACCTCATATGGCCCGATAAAACGAGGACTCAGTTTCCCCTTTCTGTTGAATCTCATGATTTTCTTCCAAGGGGAAACCTTGAGGAATACTTTGTCACCCACTACATACTCAATATCCCTTCTCTTCAGATCAATATAGGACTTCTGATGGTCTGATGCAGTCTTAAGTCGATCTCTGATCAATCTGATTTTCTCTTCAATTTGCTGAACAATTTCAAGCCCAATCATCTTCCTTTCACCTACATCATCCCAACATAGGGGAGTTCTGCATTTTCTACCATACAAAGTTTCATATGGAGGTATCCTAATGCTTGATTGGTAGCTGTTGTTATAAGCAAACTCAATCAAAGGCAAGTGTGTATTCCAACTGCCTTTAAACTCAATCACACAAGCCCGTAACATGTCCTCCAAAATCTGGATTACCCTTTCAGACTGGCCATCTGTCTGTGGGGGGAATGCCGTGCTGAAGTTCAATCTAGTTCATAGGGCTCTCTGAAGACTATCACAGAATCTAGAAGTGAACCTAGGATCTCTATCTGACACAATCGATACTGGCACTCCATGCAGTTTTACTATCTCATCAATGTACAACTTGACCAATCTTTCTAAACTGTAGTCCATCTGAACTAGCAGAAAATGAGCAGACTTGGTTAGTCTGTCAACTATGACCCATACTACATTATGACTCTTCTGTGTCCTCGGAAGTCCCATAACAAAATCCATTGTTATTCTCTCCCATTGCCATTCTGGTACTAGTAGTGGATGTAACAACCCAGCAGGTACTTGATGCTCTGCCTTCACTTGCTGATAAGTTAGGCATTTGGAAATAAATTCTGTCACATCTCTTTTCATATCCATCCACCAATAATGCTCCTTTAACCCTCTATACATTTTTGTGCCACCAGGGTGTATAGCAAAAGGAGACTCATGTGCTTCCTTCAAAATGATCTGTTTCAAGTCAGCATCATTAGGAACGCACATTCTGCTCTGGTGAAGCAGTAAACCATCATCACTTACTGAGAATTCTGGTTTCTTGCCCATTCTGACTTCTTCTAATAACTTCTGATACTTCTGATCATTCTAAGTAGTCATTATGATCTGATCAATCAACACTGCCTATACATGCCATGCAACTGTTGTCTGCCCCTCATCATTAATCTCTAAGCTGGCATGTAATGATCTCAACTCATGTACCATAGACAAAGGAGTAACCCGTAGACTTGCCATAGTCTTAGGACTTAAGGCGTCAGCCACAACATTAGCTTTCCCTGACTTATAGTCTATCAGTCAATCATAGTCTTTTATCAACTCTAACTATCTCCTCTGTCTCAAATTCAACTCTTTCTGGGTGCCCAAATACTTCAAACTCTTATGATCTATGTAAATGTAGCACTTTTCCCCATGCAAATAGTGTCTCCAGATCTTAAGAGCAAACACTATAGCTGCAAGCTCCAAATCATGTGTTGGATAATTCCTCTCATGCGGTTTCAGCTGGCGTGATGCATAGTCAATGACATTTCGATCTTGCATCAATACACAGCCTAACCCATTGTGAGAAGCATCACTATAAATTGTATATTCTTTACCCGGTGTAGGTAAAGTCAAGACTGGAGCCTCAGTCAAACACCTCTTCAATTCATCAAAACTCTGCTGGAATTTATCCGTCCACTGAAATTTCACATCTTTCCTAAGCAGCTTGGTCAATGGAGATGCCAACATGGAGAACCCTTTCACAAATCGACGGTAGTATCCAGCTAAACCTAGAAGACTGTGAATCTCAGTGATATTCCTGGGAGGTCTCCAATTAAGGATGGCTTCTATCTTGCTAGGATCTACCTTAATACCTTATGTTGATACTATGTGCCCCAAAAAGGATATCTCCTTCAGCCAAAATTCACACTTCGACAATTTGGCATATAGTTGTTTCTCCCTCAAAGTTTGCAGTACAATCCACAGATGTCTATCATGCTCTTCTGCACTCCTCTAATAGACCAATATATCATCGATGAACACCACTACAAACTGATCAAGGTATGATCTGAAGATAGTGTTCATCAGATTCATAAAAGCAGTCGGAGCATTAGTTAACCTGAATGGCATAACCAAAAACTCATAATGGCCATAGCAGGTTCTAAAGACAGTTTTAGGAATACTCTGCTCTTATACTTTCAGCTGATAATAACCTGATCTCATGTCAATTTTGAAGAACACAGCTACACCCCTCAATTGATCAAACAAATCATCAATGCGGGGAAATGGGTATCTGTTCTTTATTGTCACCTTATTCAACTACCGATAGTCAATGCATAACCAGAGAGTGCCATCCTTCTTATTTACAAATAACACTGGTGCTCCCCAAGGTGACACACTAGGGCGGATGAAGCCCTTGTCAAGCAACTCTTGCAACTGCACTTTCAATTCTTTTAGTTCTGCTGGTGCCATTCTATATGGTGTTATGGAGATTGGGTCCACACCAGGCATAACCTCAATCTCAAACTGCACTTCTCTTTCTGGAGGTAATCCTGGCAATTCATCAGGAAACACATCCGGAAAGTCACATACTGTGGGGATGTCCCTCAATGCTGGACTACCCACTTGGGTGTCTATCACATGTACCAAGTACGCCTCACACCCCTTCCTAATCATTTTTCTGGCCAGTGCAGCTGAAATGATGTTTGACGGCAATAACTGCCTCTCCCCATGTATTGCTACATCACCATACTGAGGGAGACCAAAAGTGACTGTCTTCAGTTTACAGTCAATCATTGCATGATATCTAGCTATCCAATCCATGCCCAAGATAATATTATAATCTCTGAAGGACATTTTAATCAAATATGATAGAAAAACATGTCCTTGGATTACCAAAGGATAGTCTCCATAAATTCTGTTGACCCTAACCTCCTGACCTAATAGACTAGTTACTAGTACATCATAGTCCATTTGTACACACTGGATAGCAGTAGAACACATCACACTAACACTGACATATGAATGTGTGGAGCCAGGATCAAATAACACATATGCATCTTGGTCAAGGATAGAGAAAATACCAGCTACTACATATGATATTTTAGCCTTCTCTCTCTGTTTCATGGTATAGACTCTAGCTAGTGCACCACTTGGTTCTGGCTGGTTAACAGTACTCTGACTTCCATGAGTGCTACCAGGACCTCTACCTCTACCTCTACCTCTACCTCGACCAGCTGGCTGTGACCCTCTAGGTGCAGAGACTTGGGTTGATCCCTCAGATGTAGCAGAAGGTCCAGATCGGCGTGGACTAGTACAATCCTTAGCAAAATATCCGCTCTCTCCACAGTTAAAACATGCACCTGTGGCCTTGAAACACACCCCACCATGTGTTCTACCACAAGTCTCACACTGCCGGACTGATAAAGCTCCTCGAGATTCCTGCTGGGTCTGCTAACTAGACCGAGGTGGTCTTTGGCTAGAGTATTTGCCTCTACCAGATCTGCGAGAGTTGGATCCCCCAAACTGTTTTCTCTTTCCAGAACCACTCTCAGTAGCCTAACCCGTAGCCTTTTCAGTCTTTTCTTTCTCTTGAGTGCTTTTCTTCACTACCCCTTCTGATTCTATCTTTTCCAGTTCCAGGGCTTGTGAAATCAGCTCAGAAAAATTCTGGTGTCTGAATCCCACAACTGGCATTCTTAAGCTAGGTCTCAACCCAGCTTCAAACCTCTTACATCTGTCTCTGGGGGTAGAGACTAAGATTCTAGCATAATGACTTAGCCTTGAAAAGTCTCGCTCATACTCTGCTATTGTTCTATCTCCTTTCTTCAAGCTCAAGAATTCTTGTAACTTCATATCCACATAAGCATCAGGGACCCACTTTTGTCGAAACTCCCTCAAAAAGTTTAACCAGGTCAACACAAGTGGCTCAACCAGGCTATGGGGGATGGTCTTCCACCATTCATATGCATCCCCTTGCAATAGAGAAATAGAGTACTCGAACTTTAGCTCTTCTACACACTGCAGCTTTCTGAAAACCCGTTCCATTCTCTCTAACCACTGTTCTGCCTCCAGTGGATCCACAGTGCCCTTAAACTCGGTGGCTCCAAATTTCATTAATTTTTCATATTGCCGAGCCGAGGGCTGTGATTGTGCTGTAGGTGCTTACATCTGAGCTTGAGGTGGCACATTTCCTGCCATTTGTTGGAAAAACGCAGCCATCTGCTGTGCAAACTGAGCAGGAAATTGCGGTGCTGGAGTAGGAGCTGGAGTGGCTGACCCACTCACGTTCTGGAGTGCTGGGGCTTCCCCTTGGACCTCAGCCTCGACAGATTGCTCCACAAAATGATCTCCCTCTTCCATTCCATTTTTCAAAAATTTCTACTTTTTGAGATCAAACACAAGGAGGTTGACCTCCGTTAGTGCATATTCATGATGTAAATATGTCATATGTATCAATTAAAGACACTTGAGCAGTTGTACTTATCAAAGAAATATTCACATACATAGCCAAAATTCATTGCAAAACCACGCTCTGATACCCCTAAAACATGTCACACTTACCCCTCTGTAAGGCATGACATGATCTCGTAGAATACCTAATGAACTACCGAACTTCACCTACCGATAACTCATTAAGCACACTACAAGGGATTTTAAAACAATTTTCTTACATTTTGGAAGTAGTAAGCATTTGGTAGGAATTAGAAACATTTAATTGAAGTTTCAAAACTAGTAAAAATTTTTGTCAATTTTTATTTTTCCGTAAATTTTAGAAAAATTTTGGTAGAGTGTCGTCTGTATTTTGAGAAAATAATTCTTCAAAAACCTGTAAAAACACTTCCAATAATTATTTTCACAACTCCCAACCCAAATCAACTCAAGTCAACACAATTTAATTTAATTTCACAACTCAACAAAAAATTTGTCATCTCAAAATACAACACAAATTCATTCACATTATATATAGTACTTAATTTACAAATACAGATCTTAATTTATAAAAAGAAAATCCAAAATAACATTATTACAATTTACTGTACAACTGCTCAATTTTTCATCAATACATAAGACATTATAATATTTACATCAAATAACTACAAGGTATAATTAAATACCCGTACAAAAAGATCGGCGAAGGCCTTGCCAATTCAGCAGCTCACTCTACTGCTTTGTCCTTGCCCTTATCTGCAACAGCAAAATAAGCTATCGCTGAGTATAAAAATACTCAGTGATGTATAATAAAAATTTGAAATGCAGTACATAAAACATTCATTGACAAAATTATAATTTAAATATTTCACAAATTATCAAAACTCCTTGTAACACAATTTTGGTCAAATAATTTAATAAACACAGTATTGCCAATTCATACACAACTTAAGCCGTGACACAAATTTCCAATCAATGTCACGTTGTACACCACGACATAGCGATCTACAACCCCACTAATCGAAATCAATGAGGGAGGTGGCTAACTAGCTAATGAGTACTCATCCGATCTACAACCTTAACTGGTAAACCAGAGAGGGAGGAAAATAATCGATCTCAACCCCATAAATGGAGGAGGAATAATAAGGCACTGTCATGCTAAGTGTGAATCCGAAATCAATTTAAAGCAATATATTCAAATAATTCATGAGAAATTCGATCAATTTCCAAAGTCATAGTTTCATTCACAAAGTGGCAACACAATTCATGAATAACACCAAATTTTAATAATTCATACTAAATCAAATCGAAAATAAGAAAATGATGAAATAAGATTTATTGTGCACAAACCTGACGTGAGTCGCCTCTAGGCCTTGACTCAGTCCCTTAGACCTTCTGGGTCTTTTTCAGCTGAAACACAAAATTTATAGTGTCTTAGTATCCTTACCTCACAATAATTCCAATAATTAATCCCAATATGCTTAAACTTACATTCTTGAAAATTTTCATGTTGGGGTTACTATTCATGTCAAAATATTGACTTTTTTTATCCTTAATAGGTATGGGAAATCCAATTATACCCACATACCATATTGTGGTTACCTAACTTATTGATTTTAGTCATTTTCTTAAAACTTAAATCTTTTAGGCAAACTTTCAAATTTTCAGTTTTGGTGACCTATTTTGCACTGTTCTATTGGTCATGTTGCTGTTAGAATTTGGCTAAGCTTTCTTCATAGAAATTGTTTCTTATTGTCTTAACTTTTTTTCCCCTTTTGAATCACTCCATTTGGAGTTTTGTAGCTCAAGTTATAACTATTTAAACATGGCTAGCCGGATTGGCCTAACCCAAATTTTCTGGGCACCAAAACTGGTTCTGGCAGTTTTAGGTCACTAATTTTGGGTAGCTAAATGACTTGGTTAAGAGCATCATTTGGGTTTATGTTCTTTAAAAATGAAAGTTTTAGGTCTATATCTCAGCTTTCTACTGGTAAAATTTCAGGTCATTTAGACTTGCCTAGCCCAAGTTATGGCCAAATGAATAAACATTATTCATTTGATTATTTTTATACAGGGCAGAACACCCAATTCCGGATTTGGTCAATTTGTTCACTATCCTATTGTCACTTTCTTGTAACACCCCCGTTTATATAGCCTGGTAGATTTCACTGTTCCGGTGACCGGTGTCGGTCCGGACAATTAAGGGAATTAGAACCACACTGAAGACAACTTGAGAAGCCATAAACACAAATAATTAGTAATGTTTAATTAGTTAACCATAAATAAGAAAAACAGAATAGAAGAAGTTAAACGAGCAGAGAGTCACAGCGATGAGTGACCTCCTCGGGAATGACTGCGAAGTTATTTTAAACTCAAATTTCGAACTGTAAAAAGTGACGCTGCTGTCCTTAAGACCCTTATGGACATAGTGGAAAAGAGAAAATCACGAAAAAGAACTGTTAAGCCAGTCAAATAATTAGGTCAGGGAGCCGGAAGAAACATGGAATTATTTGCAAACCGGGATGAACCGGCGAGGGGCAATTTGGTTAATTGACCCCGAGAGCTGACTCCTGACCTAACTGTCAAATAAAATCGGAGAAAAGAAAATTTCAGAATCGAGAATTAAATTAAAGAACTAATAGAAAAAAATTAATTTTGCCCAATAATTGACCAAGTCAAATGGCTAATTTAAGAGATAAATAACATAAAAAAACTAAAAGAAATTCATTTTTCTTCTTTCTTTCTCCTTATTGCCGATTCCTCTCTTTCTCTCATCTCTCTCATTTTCTTCCTCCACCATGAAAGCTTGTGTTAAGCTCTCACAACCCTAAAAACCTCCATTAATTTCACAACTCCCTTAAGAAAAAAATTTCCCTTGAGCTTTGATTTGAAGATTGAAAAAAAAAAAAAGATAAGGAAAATTGAAGGATTGAAGAAGTGGAAATTCACAAATTAGGTAAGTCCATTTTCTCTTTTAAATTAAGTATTATGAATGGATATGAGGTTGAATAAGTATGAATTGCATGGAAAATATAAAAAGAAAAACAATTGTTGAGGAACTATGTATGAAATTGGACAGCTAGGGTTATGTTTGAAATGGATGTTTTGATGCAAACAATAAAGTTGTTAAGTGTAAATGAATGGATGAGTATCACATATATAATTATAATTCAAGTAAATGCAAAAATTAGTAAGATTAGGGTTTGGAGGCCTAGGGTTTTGAGGCAAATTTTGGAGAAATGATTAAATGATGACTTTAGTCTATTATGAGATGAAAAATGGTCAATAATGACCAAAAGAGATGTGTGGAAATTGTGAAAATGAAAACCAAATTCGTAGGTCCAATGGTCATGCTGCTGGCAGCATGACCAAACCCACTTTGAAGGACCAAAACTCAAATTTTACAAGCCCAATTGATATGCCACCAATTGGAGATGAAAATAGACATAAAATAGCACAATTTTCATTAAGGAACCATGGCCAAAAACTGACTAAAACTTGGTGAACAAATTGACCAAAGTGAAATGAGAGCAGGCTGCCACTGCACCAAACTGACCAAATGAATAGTAACTGTTCATTTGGTCATAACTCGAGTTAGGAAGGTCAAAATGACCTGAAATTTTACCAGCAATTAGATATGATATAGACCTAAAACTTTCATGAAGAACACCAACCCAAATTAGGCCATTAACCCATTCAAATTATTGAGCAAAGTTGAGTTTCCAAACCTGCGATTCTGCAGAATTCTATTTGAGCAGTAATGTTTGAAGGGCTATAACTCTCTCTAGGAAACTCGGATTTAGGTGATTCTTGAATCGATGGAAACCTAAGACATAGTAGAACATTTCGTATGAAGAAAGTTAGACCAAATTATGAACTTAACTTGATCAAATTAGTGAACAAAGTTGGACCAAAAATCTGCCAGACCCAAAATACCAGTATAAACAGTGTACGTGAACAGTAAACTTATTTTGGCTATAACTTGAGCTACAAAACTCCGATTGAGGTGATCCAAAGATGAGAATACACTTAAGACAATAAGGAACATTTTCTATGAAGGAAGTTTTGTCAAATTCCAACAGTAGATCGACCAATGGAATAGTGCAACTTCGGAGCACCAAAACCGAAAATTGGCAATTTTGCCAAAATGACCTAAGCTTTGAGAAAATAACCAAAACCAACAAGTTTAATGATCAAAATGTGGTATGTGGGTGAAGTTGGAGTTCCCATACCTATTAAGCCTTAGAAAGTCAACTATTTGACTTGAATAGTGCAGTGAATAGTAACCCGAAACACAAAAATTTCGAGAACGTCGAATTTAACACGTTAAAACTAAGTAAATGTGAAGTTAAATTTATTTTGGATTTGTGTTAAGTTCTAGTACTGAAACATTGTAAAATTATGTGTTTCAGTTGAAAAGAATATCGGGAAGGAACCCGAGGAATCGAGTCGAGGCTAAGAGGCGACTCGCTTGAGGTCTGTGCACAACATCACCATGTTTTAAAGTTTATTGATAAAGTGAATGAAATATGTATTTTACATTTGCTTCGAATTGTTGAAAATTTATTTGTGACATTATTTATGATGTTTTGACTTAAATTGTTGAAAGATATTGTGTATATTTGAAATGAAAATGTTTAGCAAATTATTAAGATAGGTTTTGAAACCACAGTGTCATGACCATATATTTGAACACCTCACTAGCATGACTAGTGGGGGTAATTAGTTTCGAATTTTGATTCCTTCTCTGGAGAAGTGTTGAGGTGTGCCAGTAGAAGAGGATGTGAATGGATATCCATATATTTGAGCTAGCTAGCCTTGTGATATGATTTCTCTTTAGCCTCTGGCTATTGAGATTCTATTTGTTTCGAATGGCATGATCTAACTGTGGGTTTTATGAAATGTGTTTTGATACTTTGAAATGAACCTGATTTGCATTAAAATCTCATAATTTATGTTTTTGTGTTTAATGCTCATGTTTAGTCAAAATTTTGAATAAATGTGATTTAAGTTTTGCATAAAGATTATTTTAGTATGTTGTGCACCACTGAGTCCTAGTACTCAGCGATAGCTTCTATTCTTTGTCAGAATACAGAGACTAAAGGAGCAGCATCGAGTTTGAGGATTAAGGATCGTTCTGCTTTGAAGCTATCGAGTATAATTTATGCCCTGAGCGTAAATATTTATTTTGATGTATGTAATGCACAGAAATGTATGGACATGTGAAGATGGGTTTGAGCAGCTTGTACAAAATCTGTATAAAATTTGTAATAAACTTTAGTTTGGATTTTCTTAATGTAAATTTTTGTATGATGTATACATAAATTGTTTATCTTTAAAGAAATATGAATGTATGAAATTGATTAACTGTACCTTGAGGACTATTGAATTTTGAACTTGAGAAATTTTAGGAAATGATTGTGAAATTGATTGAGTTGATTGTGAAACCGAAGTAGTGGTTGAGAAAAATTTTTAGAAGTGCTTTTTACGGGTATTTGAAGAATGGTTTTCTCAAAATACAGAGGAAACTCTATCAAAATTTTTATAGAATTTGCGGTAAAATTTAAATGGAAAAAAAAATTTTCACTAGTATTTAAACTTTGAATAAATGGTTTTAATTCCTACCAAAAATGCTCACCACTTCCAAAATGTAAGAAAATCGTTTTAAAATCCCTTGTAGGGTACTTAATGAGTTATCGGTAGGTGAAGTTCGGTAGTTCATTAAGTATTCTACGGGATCATGTTATGCCTTACAGAGAGGTAAGGTGTGACATGTTTTAGTGGTATCAGAGCAAGTTTTTGAAGTATGTTTTAAATTGTGAATTTGTGTTTTTTCTTTGTTAAGTATAACTGCTCAATGTCCATTTTTGTTACATACAGTGCATTACATCATGAATATGAACTAACGGAGGGAAATCTCCTTGTGTTACTTGTTCAGGAGATACCCTAACTTCAGATTGAAATGGAAGAAGGGGATCGCTCAGTTGAGCAGTCTGTTGAAGTTGAGGCACAAGGGGAAGCCCCAGCTTTACCGAATGTTAGTGGGTCAGCAGCACCGGCCCCACAAATGCCGCAGTTCCCTGCACAGTTCGCACAGCAGATGGCTGCGATGTTTCAACAAATGGCTGGGGGTATGCCTGTTCAAGCTCCACCCCAACCACCTGTGGCACAACCACTGCCTCCAGCCAGACAATATGATAAATTACTGAAGTATGGGGCTGCAGAATTTAAGGGTACAGTGGACCCTTTAGAGGCAGAGCAATGGCTTGAAAGAATGGACAGAGTATTTAAGAAGCTACATTGCCAAGATGAACTGAAGTTTGAGTACTCTGTGTCGCTACTGCAAGGGGATGCGTATGATTGGTGGAAGACCATCCCCCACAGCTTGGCTGAACCACCAGTGTTGACCTGGGATGACTTCATCAGAGAATTCAGACAGAAATACATCCCAGATGCATATGTTGACCAGAAACTGCAAGAATTTTTGGGTCTGAAACAAGGAAATCGATCGGTGGCAGAGTATGAGAGGGAGTTCTCACTTTGAGTCACTATGCAGGAGTCTCCTTACTACCAAAGAAGGCAAGATGCAAGAGATTTGAGACGGATTTGAAGCCCAAAGATAAGGATGCAAGTTGTGGGATTTCGACACAGCAACTTCTCAGAGCTTATGTCTCAAGCACTTGAACTGGAGAGAATTGAATTAGAAGTAACCCCAAGGAAAGAAAAATCAGAAAAAGCTGAGAAATCAGAAAAAGACAAGGGGGGAAAATCATTTGAACAGAGTTCTGGTGCTACCTCTGGAAAGAGAAAGAAGTTTAGTGGACCCAGCAGGGGTCGGGGTGGAAGATTTAGTAGAGGCAGATTTTCCGGACAGAGACCCCCTAGGTCTGGTCAGCAGTCGAGCAGGGGTTCACATTCTGCCCGCCCCTGTGAGACTTGTGGCAAGATTCATGGGGGGGAGTGTTATTGGGCCACTGGAGCTCGCTTTAATCATGAGGCAAGGGTCATTTAGCAAGAGACGTACTAGTGCTCCGAGATATGGTCCACTCCTACTACTTCCAAGGATCTATTGAGTCCCGCTCCTAGAGGTTCACGATGCATTTGGCAGAGGAAGAGGCGGTAGAGGCACCTTTGCTTGAGTGTACAGCTTGGTCAATCAAAGACAAGGGAGTGCTTCAGCCAGAGTCTACACGATGAGACAGCGAGAAGAGGCTGAGACTTCTGATGTGGTAGCTGGTACATTCTCTATCTCTGATCAAGAAGTATTTGTATTGTTTGATCCGGGTTCAACCCATTCATATGTTAGTGCTAGCATAGTCAGTTCACTTGCTGTTCCATGTGTGCAAATGGGTTTTGAAGTGCTAGTAACTAGTCCGTTAGGACAAGAGGTCCGGGTCAACAGAAATTTATAGAGACGTCCTTTGGTGATCCAATGACATGTTTTCTGTCGATTTGATTGAAATGCCCTTCAGAGTATGATATCATCTTGGGCATGGATTGTTAGCTGTGCATCATGCCATGATTGATCAGAGATCAAGATAGTCACTTTGGGTCTCCCTCTGTACGGTGATGTGGTAATACATGGGGAGAGACATTTATTGCCATCAAACATCATTTCAGCTGCATTAGCCAGAAGAATGATCAGAAAGGGGTGTGAAGCATACTTAGCACATGTGATAGACACCCAAGTGGGGAGTCCAGCACTAAGGGACATCCCTACTGTATGTGACTTTCCGGATGTGTTTCCTAATGAATTACCAGGATTACCTCCTGAAAGAGAAGTGCAGTTTGAAATTGATGTTATGCCTGGTGTGGACCCAATCTCCATAACGCCATATAGAATGGCACCTGCAGAATTAAAAGAGTTGAAAGTACAATTGCAAGAGTTGCTTGACAAGGGCTTTATCCGCCCTAGTGTGTCACCTTGGGGAGCGCCAGTATTGTTTGTAAAGAAGAAGGATGGCACTCTCCGGTTATGCATTGATTATCGGCAGTTGAATAAGGTGACAATAAAGAATAGATATCCATTGCCCCGCATTGATGACTTGTTTGATCAGTTGAGGGGTGCAGCTGTGTTCTCCAAAATTGACCTGAGATCAGGTTATTATCAGCTGAAAGTACAAGAGCAGAGTATTCCTAAAACTGCCTTCAGAACCCGCTATGGCCATTATGAATTCCTAGTCATGCCATTCGGGTTAACTAATGCTCCGGCTGCTTTTATGGATCTGATGAACACTATCTTCAGACCATACCTCGACCAGTTTGTTGTGGTATTTATAGATGATATATTGGTCTATTCGAGGAATGCAGAAGAGCATGATAGACATCTGCGGATTGTACTACAGACTTTGAGAGAGAAACAGCTATATGCTAAATTGTCGAAGTGTGAATTTTGGCTGAAGGAGATATCCTTTTTGGGGCATGTAGTATCAGAAGAGGGCATTAAGGTAGATCCAAGTAAGATTGAAGCTGTCCTTAATTAGAGGCCACCCAGAAATGTCATAGAGATTCGCAGTTTTCTGGGTTTAGCTGGATACTACCGTAGATTTGTGAAGGGATTCTCCATGTTGGCATCTCCATTGACCAAGGTGCTTAGAAAAGATGTAAAATTTCAGTGGACAGATAAATGCCAGTAAAGTTTTGATGAATTGAAAAGATGTTTGACAGAGGCTCCAATCCTGACTTTACCCACACCGGGTAAAGAATATACAGTTTACAGTGATGCTTCTCACAGCGGGTTAGGTTGTGTGTTGATGCAAGATCGAAATGTCATTGCCTATGCATCACGCCAGCTAAAATCTCATGAGAGGAATTATCCGACACATGACTTGGAGCTTGCAGCTATAGTGTTTGCTCTTAAGATCTGGAGACATTATTTGTATGGGGAAAAGTGTTACATTTATACAGATCATAAGAGTTTGAAGTATTTGGGCACCCAGAAAGAGCTGAATTTGAGACAGAGGAGATGGTTAGAGTTGATAAAAGACTATGATTGTCTGATAGACTATCAGCCAGGGAAAGCTAATGTTGTGGCTGACGCCTTAAGTCGCAAGACTATGGCAAGTCTACAGATTACTCCTTTGTCTTTGGTACATGAGTTGAGATCATTGCATGCCAGCTTAGAGATTAATGATGATGGGCAGACAGCAGTTGCATGGCATGTACAGCCAGTGTTGATTGATCAGATTAGAATGGCTGCTTAGAATGATAAGAAGTATCAGAAGCTGTTGGAAGAAGTTAGGCAGGGCAAGAAACCAGAATTTTCAATCAGAGATGATGGTCTACTGCTACACCAGGGCAGAATATGTGTTTCTAATGATGTTGAATTGAGGAAGATCATTTTGAAGGAAGCACATGAGTCTCCTTTTGCCATGTACCCTGGTGGTACAAAAATGTATAGAGGGCTAAAGGAGCATTACTGGTGGATGGGTATGAAAAGAGATGTGGCAGAGTTTGTATCCAAATGCCTAACTTGTCAACAAGTAAAGGCAGAGCATCAAGTACCCACTGGGTTGTTACATCCACTACCAGTGCCCGAATGGAAATGGGAAAGAATAATGATGGATTTTGTGATGGGACTTTCGAGGACACAGAAGAGTCATGATGCAGTATGGGTCATTGTCGACAGACTAACTAAGTCTGCTCATTTTCTGCCAGTCCGGATGGATTATAGTTTGGAAAGATTGGCCAAGGTATACATCGATGAGATTGTGAGACTGCATGGAGTGCCAGTGTCCATTGTGTCAGACAGAGATCCTAGGTTCACTTCTAGATTATGGGGCAGTCTTCAGAGAGCCCTAGGAACTAGATTGAACTTCGATCGCATTCCACCCACGCATGCATGGCCAATCTGAGAGGGTAATTCAGATCTTGGAGGACATGCTACGGGCTTGTGTGATTGAGTTTGAGGGCAGTTGGGATACACACTTGCCTTTGATTGAGTTTGCTTACAACAACAGCTACTAATCAAGCATTGGAATGCCTCCATATGAAGCTTTGTATGGAAGAAAATGTAGAACCCCGTTGTGTTGGGATGACGTGGGTGAAAGAAAGATGATCGGACCCGAAATTGTTCAACAGACTGAAGAGAAAATTAGGGTGATTAGAGATCGACTTAAAGCTGCATCAGACCGTCAAAAGTCCTACATTGATCTGAAGAGAAGGGATATTGAGTATGCAGTGGGTGAGAAAGTTTTCCTCAAAGTTTCTCCTTGGAAGAGAATTATGAGATTCGGCAGAAAGGGGAAACTGAGTCCTCGTTTCATTGGGCCATATGAGGTTCTGGAAAAAGTGGGTCCTTTGGCATATCGGTTGGCACTACCTCCAGAGTTGGAAAAAATACATAATGTCTTCCATGTGTCTATGTTGAGGAGGTACCGATCAGACCCATCTCATGTATTACCAGTAGAGGAAATTGAAGTGAATCCAGACCTCACATATGAAGAAGAACCCATAGAGATTCTGGCTTATGAGGTGAAGCAGCTACGGAACAAGTAGATACCATTGGTAAAAGTGTTGTGGAACCATCATTCGGGCCAGGAGGCTACTTGGGAACGAGAAGAGGACATGAGGAGACAGCACCCACAGCTATTCAAAGATTAGTACTAGGTAAAATTTCGGGACGAAATTTATTTAAGGGGGGGAGAATTGTAACACCCCGTTTATATAGCCTAGTAGATTTCACTGTTCCGGTGGCTGGTGTCGGTCCGGACAATTAAGGGGATTAGAACCACACTTAAGACAACTTGAGAAGCCATAAACACAAATAATTAGTAATGTTTAATTAGTTAACTATAAATAAGAAAAACAGAATAGAAGAAGTTAAATGAGCCGAGAGTCACAGCGATGAGTGACCTCCTCGGGAATGACTGCGAAGTCATTTTAAACTCAAATTTCGAACCGTAAAAAGTGACGCTGCGGTCCTTAAGACCCTTATGGACACAGTGGAAAAGAGAAAATCATGAAAAAGAACTGTTAAGCCAGTCAAATAATTAGGTCAGGGAGCCGGAAGAAATATGGAATTATTTGCAAACCGGGATGAACCGGCGAGGGGCAATTTGGTCAATTGACCCCGAGAGCTGACTCCTGACCTAACTGTCAAATAAAATCAGAGAAAAGAAAATTTCGGAATCGAGAATTAAATTAAAGAACTAATAGAAAAAAATAAATAGAAAAAAAAATTAATTTTGCCCAATAATTGACCAAGTCAAATGGCTAATTTAAGAGATAAATAACATAAAAAAACAAAAAGAAATTCATTTTGCTTCTTTCTTTCTCCTTATTGCCGATTCCTCTCTTTCTCTCATCTCTCTCATTTTCTTCCTCCACCATGAAAGCTTGTGTTAAGCTCTCACAACCCTAAAAACCTCCATTAATTTCACAACTCCCTTAAGAAAAAATTTTCCCTTGAGCTTTGATTTGAAGATTGGAAAAAAAAAAAAAAGATAAGGAAAATTGAAGGATTGAAGAAGTGGAAATTCACAAATTTAGGTAAGTCCATTTTCTCTTTTAAATTAAGTATTATGAATGGATATGAGGTTGAATAAGTGTGAATTGCATGGAAAATATAAAAAGAAAAACAATTATTGAGGAACTATGTATGAAATTGGACAGCTAGGGTTATGTTTGAAATAGATGTTTTGATGCAAACAATAAAGTTGTTAAGTGTAAATGAATGGATGAGTATCACATATACAATTAGAATTCAAGCAAATGCAAAAATTAGTAAGATTAGGGTTTGGAGGCCTAGGGTTTTGAGGCAAATTTTGGAGAAATGATTAAATGATGACTTTAGTCTATTATGAGATGAAAAATGGTCAATAATGACCAAAAGAGATGTGTGGAAATTGTGAAAATGAAAACCAAATTCGTAGGTCCAATGGTCATGCCGCAAAGATGACCAAACCCACTTTGAAGGACCAAAACTCAAATTGTACAAGCCCAATTGATATGCCACCAATTGGAGATGAAAATAGACATAAAATAACACAATTTTCATTAAGGAACCATGGCCAAAAGCTGACTAAAACTTGGTGAACAAATTGACCAAAGTGAAATGAGAGCAGGCTGCCACTGCACCAAACTGTCCAAATGAACAGTAACTGTTCATTTGGTCATAACTCGAGTTAGGAAAGTCAAAATGACCTGAAATTTTACCAGCAATTAAATATGATATAGACCTAAAACTTTCATGAAGAACACCAACCCAAATTAGGCCATTAACCCATTCAAATTATTGAGCAGTAATGTTTGAAGGGCTATAACTCTCTCTAGGAAACTCGGATTTAGGTGATTCTTGAATTGATGGAAACCTAAGACATAGTAGAACATTTCGTATGAAGAAAGTTAGACCAAATTATGAACTTAACTTGATCAAATTAGTGAACAAAGTTGGACCAAAAATCTGCCAGACCCAAAATACCAGTATGAATAGTGCACGTGAACAGTAAACTTATTTTGGCTATAACTTGAGCTAAAAAACTCCGATTGAGGTGATCCAAAAATGAGAATACACTTAAGACAATAAGGAACATTTTTTATGAAGGAAGTTTTATCAAATTCCAACAGTAGATCGACCAATGGAACAGTGCAACTTCGGAGCACCAAAACCGAAAATTGGCAATTTTGCCAAAATGACCTAAGCTTTGAGAAAATAACCAAAACCAACAAGTTTAATGATCAAAATGTGGTATGTGGGTGAAGTTGGAGTTCCCATACCTATTAAGCCTTAGAAAGTCAACTATTTGACTTGAATAGTGCAGTGAATAGTAACCCGAAACACAAAAATTTCGAGAACGTCGAATTTAACACGTTAGAACTAAGTAAATGTGAAGTTAAATTTATTTTGGATTTGTGTTAAGTTCTAGTACTGAAACATTGTAAAATTGTGTGTTTCAGTTGAAAAGAATATCGGGAAGGAACCCGAGGAATCGAGTCGAGGCTAAGAGGCGACTCGCTTGAGGTCTGTGCACAACATCACCATGTTTTAAAGTTTATTGATAAAGTGAATGAAATATGTATTTTACATTTGCTTCGAATTGTTGAAAATTTATTTGTGACATTATTTATGATGTTTTGACTTAAATTGTTGAAAGTTATTGTGTATATTTGAAATGAAAATGTTTAGCAAATTGTTAAGATAAGTTTTGAAACCAGTTGTCATGACCATATATTTGAACACCTCACTAGCATGACTAGTGGGGGTAATTAGTTTCAATTTTGATTCCTTCTCCGAGAAGTGTTGAGGTGTGCCAGAGAAGAGGATGTGAATGGATATCCATATATTTGAGCTAGCTAGCCTTGTGATATGATTTCTCTTTAGCCTCTGGCTATTGAGATTCTATTCGTTTCGAATGGCATGATCTAACTGTGGGTTTTATGAAATGTGTTTTGATACTTTGAAATGAACCTGATTTGCATTAAAATCTCATAATTTATGTTTTTGTGTTTAATGCTCATGTTTAGTCAAATTTTTGAATAAATGTGATTTAAGTTTTGCATAAAGATTATTTTAGTATGTTGTGCACCACTGAGTCCTAGTACTCGTGATAGCTTCTATATCATCGCAGATACAGAGACTAGAGGAGCAAAGATCGAGTCACGAGGATTAAGGATCGTTCGCTTTGAAGCTATCGGGTATAATTTATACCTCGATCGTAAATATTTATTTTGATGTATGTAATGCATGAAATGTATGGACATGTGAAGATGGGTTTGAGCAATTGTACAAAATCAGATAAAATTTGTAATAAACTTTAGTTTGGATTTTCTTAATGTAAATTTTTGTATGATGTATACATAAATTGTTTATCTTTAAAGAAATATGAATGTATGAAATTGATTGACTGTACCTTGAGGACTATTGAATTTTGAACTTGAGAAATTTAAGGAAATGATTGTGAAATTGATTGAGTTGATTGTGAAACCGAAGTAGTGGTTGAGAAAAATTGTTAGAAGTGCTTTTTACAGGTATTTGAAGAACGGTTTTCTCAAAATACAGAGGAAACTCTGTCAAAATTTTTATAGAATTTACTGCAAAATTTAAATGGAAAAAAAAAATTCACTAGTATTTAAACTTTGAATAAATGGTTTTAATTCCTACCAAAAATGCTCACCACTTCCAAAATGTAAGAAAATCGTTTTAAAATCCCTTGTAGGGTACTTAATGAGTTATCGGTAGGTGAAGTTCGGTAGTTCATTAAATATTTTACGGGATCATGTTATGCCTTACAGAGAGGTAAGGTGTGACATTTCTGGGCATGATTCCTAAATGAAAAATGTGCCATTTTGTGCTTAGTTTCATTCCCAATTAGCCTCATACCAATTGGGTTGGTAAATTTTCAGTTTTGGTCCCTGAAATGGACCTTGGTCCTGTTGCCTGCAGATTGTCCATAACCAATCCCAATTTCCATTTGATTCCAACACTTCCAACATACCACATTGGTCATACATGACCATTTTTCAACTCAAATAAGGTCAAACACACCATTTGACTAATTCTCAAAATTTTATCTCCCAAAACCCTAGGTCTAAAACCCTAACTCACTAATTTTGTTGCATTTTACTAATTCAAAGCATATAAACATACTTTCTCAACTCATTCAAGCTTTTTAACATGTTTAATTCAATCAAACTCATGCAAATCATTCTCCTACATAGGCTGGCCGAAATTCACATATAGTCCTCCAACAATTTTTTTCTTTTCCATTTTTCATAATTTCTAAGTTTATTCAACTATAAACACCATAATTAAACTAGAACTACAAAGTTTGGCTTACAAACCTTTCTTTTTGAAATTCAACCACCCAATCCTTCACTTTTCTTTCAAAATTTCTTGATCAATCTTCCTTTCTAGTTGCCCAAACAAGGTTTAATTAAGGAGCTTGTAAGTTCTATGGCTGGGATTAGGTTTTCTTCAAGCTAAAAAATGAGCTTTCATGGAGGATTTTGAGAGGGAGAGGGTGAGAGAGAGTGAGACAACAAGAAGATGAAGAAGAAGACTTTTGCTTTATTTTTTTTTTCTTTTCTTTTTTGTATTTTTAATCTACTTTAATCCACAATTATCCAATGAAATTTTCAAATTTTCAATGATGTCATGCATGATGTAATAACTTTTTCACTTTTTTTTTTCTTCCTTTTTTTTTCATTTATTTTTCCATTAGTTCTTTAATTTAATTCCCGATTCCGAAATTTTCTTTTCTCCAATTTTATTTGACAGTCAGGTCAGGAGTTAGCTCTAGGGATCAATTGACCAAATTGTCCCTCTCCAATTCGATCCGGTTTGTAAATTATTTAATATTTCTTTTGGATCCTTGACCTAATTATTTGACTGGTTTAACAATTCTTTTTCATGATTTTCTCTTTTTCACTGTGTTCGTAATAGTCCTAAGGACCGCGGTGTCATATTTTACTATTCGAAATTTGAGTTTAAATCGATCTCGCAGTCGTTCCCGAAAAGGTCACCCATCGCTGTGACTCTCGGCTCATTTAACTTCTCATGTTCTGTTTTTCTTATTTACTTAACTAATTGACAATTACTAATTATTTGTGTTCAGAGCTTCTCTAAGTGTGTTAGATGTGGTTCTAATCCCCTTAATTATCCGGACCGACACCAATCACCGGAATAGTGAAATATACCAGGCTATGCAAATAGGGGTATTACAGGTTGATTCCCATAACTCATATTAGGATGATCTCGCCATCTTGGATTATAAGTATTAGAAAAGGAATCATACCTGTGTTGTGGCTGTCCATAATTTCCTACTGCATTAACATGTTGCATCCTCTTGTAATGCAGGACACATGTCAGTAGCATAACCCGAAACCAAACAAATCCCACATACCTTAATAGTTTGCATTTTCCCTACAGCCAATTGCCTCACCAAAGAAGTTAAATCAGAAATATGTTTCTCAAGGTTAGATGTACTTACCTCATTAACCTTCTTAGGTGTGTGATCCATTCTCATTCCAAACAGTTGAGAGTTTGCTGCCATGTTAGCAATCAGCCTTCTTGCTTCATATGGTGTCTTGTCAACCAAAACTCATCCACTAGCAGTATCTATCATATTGCGGTCCATTGGTAAAAGTCCTTTATAGAAATACTAAATCAAGAACTACTCACTTATTTGATGATGGGGACAGCTTGCACACAGTTTCTTAAATCTCTCCTAATACTCATACAAACTCTCTCCATTGTACTGCCGGATGCCACAAATTTCTTTTCTTATGTTGGCAGCACGGGAAGCAGGAAAATACCCCTCCAAAAATATCTGCTTCATCCCATTCCATGAGTTGACAGATCTGGAAGGAAGGTAATACAACCAATCTTTAGCTGCGCCTTCCAGTGAGAAGGGAAAAGCTCAAAGCTTGATTTGATCCTCTGAAACTCCTTGAGGTTTCATGCTAGAACACACAACATGAAATTCTTTTAAATGCTTATGTGGATCCTTACCTACAGGACCATGAAACTTAGGCAACAAATGGATTAGTCCAGATTTCAAATCAAAAGCAACATTTAAAGCAGGGTATTGAATACACAAAGGCTGTTGGTTTAGATTAGAAGCAGTCAACTCTTTCAAAGTCCTAGCAGCCATGGTCTCATTTTTAGAACTTGACTCTGAATCTGAATCCGAACTTAACTCCCTTGGAGATTGGACTCCTTTAGATATACTTGGAATTTGCTTAGCCTGCTTAGCTGATTTTCTCAACTGTTTAACTATTTTTTCTACTTATGGATCAAAGATCAACTCACCAGATTGATAAGTTCTTGTCATAAACAAAAAGAAATCAAAGTAAAAACAGAAAAATGCCTCAAAACCCTAGAAAACGATAGAATTTGGCCTTAAGAGGGTGGAGCCAAAAAAATCTTAAGGATTTATTAGTCTTGATCAAAGCGTCGTTTCCTTCAAAATAGGTATAGACTGCCCTCCAAATTCAACCAAAATTCAAAATGAATAGTAACACCGTAAATTTTTTTTTTCAAAAACCTAAAAATAGCAACACTTTACAAACAAAATTAATAACAGAATATCTAACACCAAAAACACGAAATTCAATAAATTTCAGTCCCTCGCAACGGTGCCAAAATTCTTGATGGGTGTTGAATCTACCAGAAATTAAATTAATTAAAATTACTAATTATGAAATATTTTCTGTAGTAAGTAGTAAATCCAGGTCGAACCCTAGAGACTGAATTATTAAATTCTGTGTACTTCTGTAATGGAAAATGAAAGAAATAAAGATTGGGGGAGGTTTTGTAATACAAAATCAAAAGAAATCAAGAATTCAAGAACTAAATATGAAAATCTCAATTTAAACAAACTTCAGTCCAAGGTAATTCTCATTCCAATGCATTGATTTAATCATAGACAAAAGAAATACAATTTTCTCTTATTGAATACTTAACGTAGATTTACCAAACAGTGAAGTAAACCCCTGACTTCCTTATACTCATCAATTCGAACTCAGCACCCTTATTGACTCTAATTATTAACTGAGTTGGTATTAAATAATCCTCACTAAATTAATAACTGCTTTAAAAAAAGGTAGTAGTTAAGCTGAACAATAATTTATGAAGCATAAATCATTTAATCCACCTTATTATTTCCGTAGGTTATTATCGAAAACTGTGATCATAATTAATAAAATCTAATTGCTACTCATGTTCAATCTTACATAACAATTACGGATTATGAAGATGAACTAGCAATTGATCTCATCAAACAATCAACTAATAGGCATTTTTAGCAAATCATTCAATAGATCAAAGACAAATAAATCAGAAAATAATAGATATTCAAAAAGACATAAATTAAATTAAGAACCTAGTCTCACAAATTAAGCAAAAGAACTTGAATCCCTTGAACTAAAATAAAAACTTAGCCACTCATATTCATGGCTTACAGAAATAAAAATAAAGAAGAAATCTAAAAAGAAGAATGGAGAGGCTGTTGAATCGTCTTAGAGGCATCTGAATTCGATCTCTTGAGTCAACTGCTATCTCTTCTATTTATAATAAATGGACTAAGGTTAGGTTTTTAGAGTCCCTGTCAAAAACTGCAACTGGAGCAAAATCAGGAAACTGACCGTCGACGGATACATGGCCCGTGTATCACTACAAGGCCCAGGGCCGTGTAACTTACTGGAGCTGAGTGGGTTTGTCTTGCATTGGCACAGAGAGTTACACGAGTCTCCAGGATTTACACTGGTCAAATTACACGGCCCGTGTACTTTGTTTCTTCCTCGGTTCTCTGGATTCCTTCTGGCAGAATGTTACACGGGTCTCTAGTTGTGCTTACTCGACCCGTGTACTTTGTATCAACAACGCTTCTCAATCCTTCGACCCTTTCCAAGCTTTCTTCCACACTTCTATGCTCTGGGACTTCACCAAAACCCTGAAAAATATACCAAGAGTTAAAATTCTCCATTTAACATAATTATTTCAACAACTCTCTAAACATATGCCTAATAGATAACTATACTTAACCAACTGAATTAAACGTAAAAACACACTAAAAGCAATAAATATGATGAGAATAAAATTAATAAATTATACACTTATCACTTTACAACAGACGAATGAAAATCACGGAATTCAATCGTCCAAAACAATTGCTAGTTGATTGGGATCTAAGCTAAAAGCTGTAGGTTTCTCTCTCCTCTCTTTCCCCAAAAACACTACCAAATTAAGCATGAGAAGTTGCATTTAAAAGCTTGTAGCAAGAGGAATCCAACACCACCAGAAGCTCGTCGTTTGGATATTGGAATTGCCGGAAACGACACTAGAAAGATTCGGTGGCGTGTTTTCTCTTTCTTCCTCCATTTTACTGTTTTCTAAAGTAAAAAATTCCTTTTAATCCGTAGACTTTTCTAGGCTTTCAAATGGGTCCAAATCCCTCTAAGTTTAGCCCAAATTTCTTTTAATTAATTTTTCTGGTTTCCTTGAATAATAAAATATATTAAAAAAATTTAAATATTATATAGATAGAGAGTAAAATGATAATTTTATTTTAATAATTAAAAATTTATTATACTAGGTCAAATTGAATTTTTTTAATTAAAATTGAATGATATAATTTTAACATTAAAATTAAGTGATTGACACGAAAATAAACAAATAATAGTAGATAGATAAACACCAATTTTACTTAATTGCCCTCGTTGTCCCATTGTTACGATTATTAGTTGCTCAGACATCCTCCTGTCAGCCGACTTATTTTCCCGAGAAACGAACACTACAAATACCAAGTAACATCGTCTCCCCCTCTCTGGTAATTATTCTACGGTTTAGTTTCGACTTCTCACATACTATCGTCTCTCCCTTTAGCACGTTAGGTAAGTGCTAATGTCTCTAATCCCTCCGTTTGATTCCGAGAAAAGTTTACAAAGAAAAAAAAAATATATCCAATTTTTTTTTTTATATATTTTTTGTTATGAAATTGATCTCGGTTTCGAGTGTGCGAAACCTAAAATTCGAGATTATTTTGTTAATTTTACTTTGCGCTATCTTTCTAGCAATGAAGCAGAGCATTATGGTATTCTGACTTTTGAGAATTGTCTATAAAATTAGTATTTTTAATTTATTCGGTTGTAAGATTTTGAGTGATTGGTTTATTTTTTAGAAGACTTTAATTGCCTACTTCACAGGATGTTGAATTCTTTTCTTTTTTAATTGCAGATTACTGCAATATGGGTTTCAAAGCAGTTTATCGAACCTTGATGGAGCTGTTTCCACAGGTGTCCGTCTTACCTTTAAGATTACTTGGCATGTTATTGTAATGAGAATTAATAATATTGAAGTTATCAACCATAGAATGAGAAATTTCTACTGTTGATTTCATTGTGCAGAATGCAAACTGATGAATATATGCAATTCAAATAACCAATAAATGCTGATAGTCAATGAAGTTCCTGAAACAAATAATTCCTGTTTATTCCTCCACACCCCTCCCCCTCCCCTCCCCTTCCTCCTCCTCTTCCCTCTTTGATAGATAGTGTTACAATCTTCTTTAGAGGTATCTGCTGCAAACAAGGGTCTACCTCGTCCATGGGAAATTGTTTTTCATTTTAGCTCAGTAATCATATATATATATATATATATGAGAATATTTAGAAATACGAGTTCTTAATTTTTCCTTTTGTGATTTGATTTACCTGTAATTTTGTAGTTTGAGTAACTTGAGCTGTAATTGCAACTAATAACTAAAGCATAGACTAAAAATTATTATTATTCTTTACATTACTGGCTTTATTTGCAAATTAGGAAAAGGTTTTGAACCTTTTGGGTGATTAACCAACACCCCCACACCCCCCCCCCCCCTCCCCCTCCCTCCCTTTTTTTTTTTTGTGTGTGGTAAGATTTGAAGATGCGGTCAAATAAATTAAATCTATGACTGTTACCTGTCTTGTGAATATTTATTTATGTATGAGAATATTTAGAAATACGGGTTCTTAATTTTTCCTTTTGTGAATTGATTTACCTGTAATCTGGTAGTTTGAGTAACTTGAGCTGTAATTGCCACTAATAACTAAAGCATAGACTAAAAATTATTATTATTCTTTAGATTACTGGCTTTATTTGCAAATTAGGAAAAGGTTTTGAACCTTTTGGGTGATTAACCAACACCCCCACAACACCCACTTTTTTTGTGTGTGGTAAGATTTGAAGATGCAGTCAAATAAATTAAATCTATGACTGTTACCTGTCTTGTGAAGTTTAAGCTCTTTGCTTGCAGTTCTTATTTCTGAGCAAACCATCTCTTTTGGTTCCAATGTGCATAGGTTGACTCACGCATTCTAAAGGCTGTTGCTATTGAGCACCCCAAAGATGTTAGTGGAGCTGCTGAAGTCGTTCTTTCAGAGGTTCTTCCTTTTCTTACACAACAGTCCATGGTTGACAGGCCCCTCCATAGGGACTGCAGTCCAAGTGGGCTATCAGATAGAAGAGGTAAAACTGAAGATAAATTAAGTCCTTTTGGGATGATATGCTACTTATATCATTCAAATTAATATCATAACAATTTTTTTTTTTCAATTTGTGCTTAATCCTTTTTTTTTTCTGTGTAGGTTATGAGAATGGCATTTTATATCGTATGTATTATATGCATGCAATTTAATGATTTCTAGCTTTATGCATTGACTATATTGACTTGTGACATGCAGCTGAAAATGAGGAACAAAAAAATATGGGAAGAATTGTGGCCTCTTCTTTGGAATCAAAATCAATAGCCAAAGAAGTTGTCTGTAAAACTGATCTTACAAGTGCCACACATTATTCTGATTCGACTTATCAAGAAAAGGCACCGAATCCACCTAATTTGTTATATTGCGACAAAAATGTTGACACCAATCATTTCCCAGAAATTAATGGTAATCGGATTCAAGGAAATGTTGGAAGTGAGGAATCCATGTTGTTGGTGAGGTCTCAACATCAAGAAGACAATGTTCAGTCTGACTTGAATATTGAAGGAGAGGAATTAATATTGTTGATTAGGTCTGAACATCAAGACGAAAATGTCCATTCTACCACATGTCAAACTTCCAAAGTCACTTCAACTGCTCTGTCATGTGATGAAAATACTGATCTCCATCAATCAGGTACTGAAACTGTGGTGCCAGCTTCATCATTGGGTAAATGTAAAGACTTTAGCATCCAAGCTGGGCATGAGCAAACTTCCCAAATCATGCCAATTAGTTTGTCACAGGAAAATGGTCGGCATCATAGCGAGTGGAAGGATTTTGATGGCTCTTCAGCTGGTAATTTGGGTAGGCCTCTTAGTGAAAAAGGCCCTCAAGTGGAGTCATGTTTAGAAGGCACTGGTTTGGAAGTGCGAAATTCAGTGATTGAGGAGACGCTAGGTGCTGCTGAAGATGATCTTCAATCAGAACTTTCTGCCACTTCTGGTGGCAGTAAGATCTCGGAGTCCAATCAAGAGATCAAAATCGATTTTCTGGAGGATATTGTTGAAGCCGCTAAAAACAACAAGGTATTATAGTCTAGTTTAGATTGATCACTGTGTAATGACTGATCTATTGCATTAATGACTGATCTATTGCGTAATGACTGATCTATCTGTGTAATGACTGATCTATTGCGTTAATCTGGAAGTAATTAAAGCGTGACTTGACTTGCAATTCCAGTGGTACAATTCATTTTGTTTGCATCAAGTCATTTGTCATATTCAATGGTGAATTGTACTAAACCTATAGATCTATGATTTAGATAACTTCATTCCATCTGTGCAAGATGATGCATGAACAAAGAGATGTTCCTTTTTTTATTATATGTTCCCTATCAATAACAAATAGTGGGTGCTTTGTTGATTGATGATGCAGAAAACTTTGTTTTTAGCAATGGAATCAATTATGAACATGATGAGACAAGTTGAACTTCAGGAGAAAATTGCAGAGCTAGCCAAAGAGGAAGCTGCTAGTGCAGGCCTGGACATTCAAGCCAAGGTGGAGGAACTTAAACAAATGCTGAAACATGCAAAGGAGGCAAATGACATGGTAGAATGGTTGCATAGTGTTTAACCACTGGACATTGATATTATATAGATATAGTGGTTTTTATGAGAGTATAAAAAATTTTGGGCCTTTATCATTGCTTTTGCAGCATGCAGGGGAAGTTTATGGTGAGAAGGCCATTCTATCCACTGAAGCGAGGGAGCTGCAGGCTCGGCTGATCAGCTTGTCGGATGAAAGAGATAAAGCTCTGGCAATTCTTGATGAGGTATTCCATATTCCTTATAATCAAGTGGCTTTTGATGTAATTAGATTAATGTGTTTGGAGACGTGAGTTTGCATCAAATTGTTGTAATGTCCCTGGAATTAGAGCATTGGTGAGGAGATGCTTATCATGTGGGCTAAATGGCTAATATTTGTGGAGTTAATTTTCTTTGTTAATTGGTTACCAAAGCCAAAACAGAATATAAGTAGAGTTCTTGGGTTGTAATTGCATTCATAGAAGATTAATGAATAACTAGTTCTCTCTAAATTCTCTCCCTCTTGCTCTCCCTCTCAATCTCCCTATTTCCTTCCCCTTCTTCCCGTACCCCCGTTTCCTCTCAATCTCTCTCATCCCTTGTCCTCCTTCCTTCCCTCTTTTTGTTTTGACTGGATCATAACGTTTGGTATTAAAGCAGTAGACATGAGATCAATGTTTCCCCTTTTTTGTTTCTTCTTTATCTTTCTTGTAAAGTTTGTTTTCTTCTTCTTCCTCTTCTTTCTTTCTTTTGTATTCTCTGTGGCTGTCATGAACCTATCCCTGCCCAATTACAGCTTTAATTGAAGAATCCATGGCAGAAGACCCAAATTTCCAAATTCTTGGAGAGCAATTGCAGTCTTCTGAATGCAATTTTCAAAATTTTTTACAAGAAATTGGTGAAGGATTAAAGGGCAATACTTACAAGAAGAATCAATGATGTATGGTGGAATTGTTAGAAAGTCAAAACATTTTCTTCATGGAGAACTTCTATGAAACAAAACATGGAAGAAATTTAGGATTTTCTAAGAGAACTCAAATCACTAACTGATTAATTGCAAAAAGATGATGAATGGGAATCAGCACCAACCATTTGTGAACGATACAATCTTGGGGAAATGGCTAATCTTGAAGAAGAAGATCAAGATTCTGATCTCAATGATGATCTAAACTGTTCGTCCATTCAAGATGAATATCTTTCCTCAAAGTGTTTTGATTCTTGGCAAACAAGTCAAATTGATCTGTCAATATACATTTCGAAGGGTAAATATCTCTCACCTACTCTACCAATTAAATTTACTTGGTTACTTGGGAGTGGCTTTTGTTAATAGGTTAATTTTGGATGGGGGGAAAAAATCAATGAAGATGGGAGCAAATTTGTTTAAGTTTTTTGTTCTCTATCAAAGTAAAATGTTTAACGAGATTTTGTTCTTGGTGGGAAAATTTTAAGAAGGAGAAAGATTGTGATTTTGATTTTTTCTGACTCTGAATTTGAGTTAGGTGGCTGTTATTGTGTGCTGGAGTGTTGTTCTTTTCTACTGCTCATAGAAGATCAGTGGGAAATAGTAAGAAGGCAGAGCAAGAAGAACAATTTCCGGGTAAAAAGATTTTGTGTACAGTAGTTGTTTGCGAGAATGTTAAGGTCAGCACATTTGAATTGCAAGTTTGTAAGGATACTCTTCCGGTTGCAATTTTGGGTCGGTGAAATGGAACCAATTGAGGAATATTCTCCATTAGTTTTAAGGGATTTTTTTAGCTAAATTAGAGGAAAGTTTCTAATGAAAAGGTTGGGTTCATCCTTGTGGACAAGGGTGTTCTACAGAGAAGGGTAATGTAATGTCCCTGGGATTAGAGGATTGGTGAGGAGATGCTTATCATGTAAGCTAATAGTTGGAGTTAGTTTTCTTTGGCCCCATTTGGCATTGAGTTTCAAGGTCAACAAAGTTTTTTTTTAAGAAAAAAGAACCATTTTACATGTTGAAAAAAAAAAAAAAAGTTTTGTTATTTTAGCGTAGACTAAAACATGTAAAATTAATTTTAATACACAAAAACTAATATATTTAAGAAATTCGTTTTCTCAACAGCAGTTCTAACAATAATGCCAAACAGACTCTTTGTTAATTGGTTACCGAAGCCAAAACAGAATATAAGTTGTGTTCTTGGATTGTAATTGTATGCACTGAAGACTGATGAATAGTAAGTTCTCTCTACAAATTCTCTCCCTCTCTTCCCAAACTGTACTACATCAAATTTAATGTGTGTGTGTGTGTGTGTGTATACATGTGCATGTTTTCCTCTTGTGATCCATACAAGAAATGCCTTTATATGGTAATAGTCTACATTTACACAGATGCATCAAACCCTGGAAGTACGACTAGCTGCAGCAGAGGAGCTAAGGAGAACTGCTGAGAAGCAGAAGCTGGAAAAAGAAGAATCTGCACGAAATGCTTATGCTGAACAAGAAGCCATCATGGAGAAGGTGGTCCAGGAGTCCAAGTTCCTCCAGGAGGAGGCAGAGGAAAATTTTAGGGTAACAAGAGTTGCTGCAGTTTAAGGTCTCAACCAGGTAAAAGAATGATAATAAGTTGTGACTAATCCTTCTAATTTTGCTTTGCTGCAGCTACGGGAGTTTCTGATGGACCGTGGTCGGGTCGTTGATATATTACAGTAAGTCTTGTCCTAACGTGTTATTAATTAAATTGTATTGTATTGTTCTTTTATTTATGATGAACTATTTTACCTGGTTATTTGGATTGGTCCAATTGTAAGTTTTTTTTTTTTTTTTTTTAATCTTGCAACTCAAGTGGAACCTTCAGTAGAGCAGTGGTTTGCAAAATCCTTGTTGTTCTGGCAGATTATTGGCAGTTACTTGCCTGCTTATAATCATTGGAATTAGATCCAATACACAAAGGATTGAAATTGAGCATGGCTCAGTCTACCTTTATCGTAGATCTATTTCATATAATAAGCTTTTTAGTGCCTTTATATGCTCTTTCTTGCAGTTTAGTTTCTTCTTGTATTAAGCTAGAAGTCACTGTTCAATATTCACCGAGGTTGCCTTTGCAAATTCAGTTTCTTGCTTGCTAATCTGTCTAGTACGTGTGAGTTGAGGAATCTTGGGCAGATGGCGGAAATGAGTTTTTTTTTTTTTGGTTTTCAACACCTATATGAATTATCTTTCTTTTCGTTTTTCTTGCAGAGGAGAAATATCTGTTATTTGTCAGGACGTAAGACTGCTGAAAGAGAGATTTGATGAGGGTGTTCTGTTGAGCAAATCTATTACCTCTAGCCAAACAAGTTGTATCTTAGCCTCATCTGGCTCATCTATTAAAAGCGTGGCATCTGATGGACTGATTCCTGAGCAAGGGAAGATATTTAACAGCCCTAAAGGGAGAAGTCTGGCATCCTCCATTGATACGCAGTCACCCGAGAGCCAACATGAAGAGGAGAGGAATAATCGCAAGGAGCTGTTGGATGATGGGTGGGAATTCTTTGAAAATGACACAGAAATGTGAATCTTAGGTGTTCTATAAATAATGGATATAGAAAGAATAATTTCTAAATGGGTTCCATATTTGGTTGTGTTGGAGATTTTGATTTAGCATTGTATAGGTTAATAATTATTGTTGGAGTTTTTATATTTGCTAATCTCTATTTTTCGATTTTGTTAAATTGACTGATCATATAAATATGCCAATCAATTCATCTAGTGATCTTGACATGTCCCATGGTTGGCTCTTGGCATGGCAAAACGATGTGGGCATGAGGCCTGATGCTCTTAGCATGGTAATTGGAATAAACACTTGGACTTTTCAAAGTGGGTTTATTAATTTTTTAGGTATATTATTTATTTTTTTATATAACTATATATATTTTTCATATCTCTACATTTAAAAAATAATTTTAATTAAAATATATTAAATCTTTTTATTTTCTTAATTATAATTATATTAATATAGTCTATAATATTCAGAGTTTAAATAGTAATTTAAATATGACTTTTTACAAAATTATTTAGGAGTTGAAACCTACATTATAATCAGATTAACCGAATAGAAGATTTGGTTTTTACTTTTTAGGTCTTAGACAGACGCCAAATCGGTACTGCACAGCCTAATGGCCACAATAGGGGCGGTTAGATGCCCATTTCATTGTCTGCCACTTTCACCTATGTGCTCCTGGTTGCCTAATTGCAGACTTAAAAAGAATAAGACACAGAAAGCAATACAGAACCTCCATGAGAATCAGCCATATTAGCACTGTAATGCTTCTTTTTCCCTAGCGATTGCAATTTATCATAGGTAATTAGCTTTCCTTTTTCGTTTTTCGCAGACAAAAGTTCACACACCAAATGCCCCTTTGGCAAGCCGCAAAGTTAAAAAAGGTTCAGATTTTTCAAAATGAAGCACAAAATATGAGAATCCAATGTAGAAAATAAAATAAAATAATAAAAATGAAGTTCATCCCAGAGTCTCATTGCTCTATTTTCGAAGAAAGTAAATTCCAAAATAAAAGAAAGCAAGTAAACCACGTGTGTGTATATATGCATATATATCTTTTTCCTGTCTTTTGTGGAAGACAAGTATATAATTCCTCTCTGTGAACAAAGGATTTTTTTGAATGTCAACCACTCTTAGCTCAAATTCCAACCCATCTCTCTAAGGGGATATATGGTGAACTCGAATACTTGAAGCCTTGTTTTCTCAACACTTCTGACTCTGATATTCATCAATTCAGAGACTCGTTATCATCCCAAGTTAATTTTGTTCAATTCTTTTCCTTTCTCTTTCTTCTCCGGACAGATAATTGAAGTTCTTGGATACATGCCAGAGAGATTTTTTTTTTCTTCTTATCTAGGTTGGAAAACATTAAAGATCAATACTTAAGGTTACAGGCTTGCAGGCTCTCTTTTTCTTCTGTGAATTGTCAAATAAGGCTTCGATTTGAACTGCATTTTCTCAATTTCTCATGCGCCTACTCTGCCTGCAAAGTGCAATGAAATAAGCTGGAAGCCTGGAGCCCTGGAACTCATCCCCAGATATTTTATGTAGCTCAGTTTTTATTTTGTCTAGCAGCTTTAAAAAAAAATTTGAAAAAAAAAATCATCCCAACTGGTCAATGAACCAGTCCAATTTCGTACGTTGTTACTACCCATCAACAGTTGAACATCTATAAATCTGCATCATTCAAGAACTGAATCCCACAGTTCCCCTTGTGGTAGTCAACTCGAATTCTTGGAAGTAGGATAAGGAATTCTATACTTGTTAATAGTGTCAAAAGCTTGTAGATTGCAAGTTCATGATGATTTAAGCTTGAAGAAACGTCAAAAAAAGTTGCAAGAGGTCTGTTTACAGAGTGGAGCAAAAAATGGAAAAATTATCCATCAGATTTGTTTTCTATATTACATGTATTTCACACATAAACAGTACATTCTCTGCTTCTAAACCTAACTTCTCTACCTTGTGTAAGCACATCAAGCGACTCTTAAAAGGAACTCTGCTCTGCCTTATTATTCATCTATACAATTATCCACCCTTCAATTTCAGCATCTAGGCTTTCCATTCCAGTGATAAAGTTAGTGACTTGATCAACCCTCCATTGCCTTGTCTGATGCTTGACCCATCAACAAAAGGGCAGGGCTATGGCTACTCATGCCAACAAAGAAGCATCACAGTACATCTCCATATGATGTAAAGCCTTGTTCTTTGCTCTCTAATTTGCTTTGAACACCTCTGCCATGACCTTAACTTCATGCTCCTCATTGAGAATGCGCTTGCTGCCATGTTCAAGCTTTACTATAGAACTGTAATTAGAGGGTAAGAAGAGTAACTGAATTTTGATCAGGAAGTAGTAGAATTAAATTGAGTTGTGGCTTGAAAGGCTCCTGGAACTTCCAGGGCTTTATATAGGGAGGGATGTTGAGCTGATTAGTTGAAGATATTGAGAAAAAATATGTGGTGGGTGAAGAAAATTGGCCCCCATGGTTGGGCCAATGGGTCAGGGTATAAAGATGACAAAGCAGACCCATTAGCTTGTCCCCCTGCCAAGCCAACTTGATAAGGACCAGTCATCTTCTTCTCCCTATTGAAAGTTATCCTTTGTGTGGCATATGGTTACCTGCATTCATGCATATGCAAATCAGTATAAATGTATGGAGAACTAAAATACTAAATTTGTTCTCTTTGTGGATGCAACTAAAATATATTCCTCCCCAATCAGCCACAAAATCATCATGATTTTTAAGACAAAATTAGAGATTGGCAATGAGACAACAATTATATATGGTGTCCTTAAAATAAATTTGATAATAGGAAAAAAAAATCCATGGCCTCTAATCCATTTATTACTATCCCAACATTCCTTTTAAAAAATTAAATTAAATAAAAGAAAATTTTTTTGAATATGAAAAAAAGGGTGTTCTATTCCTTTTAAAAAATTAAATTAAATAAAAGAAAATTTTTTTGAATATGAAAAAAAGGGTGTTCTTATTTTATAAGTTTATTCTTTAATTTTTTTAACACATGTATATACGAGTTAGTGATGAGAATGGATTGTTGTTAAAATTATGATAATTTTAATAGAGTCTTTATTTCTATATAACCCACATATACGCATACTCCATATTCGATTTGATATGGAATTTGAGGAACTTTGCCCCTCAATATAAAAAATAAAAAGTAAACGAAAGCATTGCATTTAAGTTAATATTTGACTAATTATCATTAATTTAATTTTATTGATGAGGATATGGTTCTTTATTATGCAATGAGCTTCCTTTCACACATGGAAAAATGCTAACCGACGTAATATATTAATTAATATAAGTTGTCATCAATGCCTTTAATCATTAAATATGCCCTTCACTAATGATGGAATATTGGAATTATTAAGTGAAAAATAGATTTTAATGTAAATATTAGGTACTCTTAATTAATCAAATGCTTAGTATAATTACTAATTAATGACCAGACAAAAGGTCGGTTGCACTATGTATAACACCCCCGTTTGCATAGCCTGGTAGATTTCACTGTTCCGGTGACCGGTGTCGGTCCGGACAATTAAGGGGATTAGAACCACACTTAAGACAACTAGATAAACTATAAACACAAATAATTAGTAATGTTCAATTAGTTAAGTATAAACAAGAAAAACAAAACATAAGAAGTTAAACGAGCCGAGAGTCACAGCGATGAGTCATTTTAAACTCAAATTTCGAACTGTAAAAGGTGACGCTGCGGTCCTTAGGACCATTATGAACACAGTGGAAAAGAGAAAATTACGAAAAGATCAAATAATTATGTAAGAAAAATGAAATTATTTGCAAACCGAGATGAAAGGGCAATTTGGTCAATTGACCGACTCGACCTAATCACAAATAAAATTGGAGAAAAGAAAATTTCGGAATCGATAATTAAATTAAAAAACTAATAGAAAAAAAAATAAATAGAAAAAAAAAGAAGAAGATGGAAAAGTCAAAGGTGATGACACATGCATGATGCCATAAGTAATTTAATTAAAATTTTATTTAATTAGAATTATGGTCTTCCTAAGACATATAATAACAAAAAGAAAAGAAAAAAAAATGATTTCTTCTCCCAATTTCAACCTCATTTCCTCTCTCATTTCTCTCATTTCCTTAACCTCCTCCATTGAAGCTCACTAAAAGCTTCTTAAACCCAAGATTTGAGCCATAAAATTTATAAGTTTCTTAATTAAAACTTGTAGTTGAGTCTTGTTAAGAAGATTGGGAAGAGAAAAATTTTAAAAACCTTGAAGAATCAAGAAGTTGGAAAGCTCCAATTGAGGTAAGCTCTCTTCCTTAATTTTGATTGAATTATAAGTATAGAAGTAAGATGAAAGTGGCTAGAAATACATGAAAACATGCAAAATCATGCCTATCTATAACCCTAGGAATTTTGGCCAGCAGCAAACTAATGTTGAAATGGGTAATTTTGATACAAATAATGAAGTGGTTAAGTGTAAGTGAGGGTATGAGTACTAAAAATGCAATTAGAATTCAACAAGTGAGTAAGATGGATGAGTTAGGGTTTTGAATATTAGGGTTTGTGAACCAAAAATGTGAGAAATGAGCAAATGATATCTTTGACCTATTGTGAAGTGAAATAATGGTCAATTATGACCAAATGAATGTGTGGGAATTGTTGGAATGAAAACCAAATTCGTAGGTTTAATGGTCATGCTGCTGGCAGCATGACCAAACCCACTTTGAAGGACCAAAACTCAAATTTTATAAGCCCAATTGATATGCCACCAATTGGAGATGAAAATAGACATAAAATAGCACAATTTTCATTAAGGAACCATGGCCAAAAACTAACTAAAACTTGGTGAACCAATTGACCAAAGTGAAATGAGAGCAGGCTGCCACTGCACCAAACTGACCAAATGAACAGTAACTGTTCATTTGGTCATAATTCGAGCTAGGTAGGTCAAATTGACCTGAAATTTTACCAGCACTTAGATATGATATAGACCTAAAACTTTCATGAAGAACACCAACCCAAATTAGGCCATTAACCCATTCAAATTATTGAGCAAAGTTGAGTTTCCAAACCTGCGATTCTGCAGAATTCTATTTGAGCAGTAATGTTTGAAGGGCTATAACTCTCTCTAGGAAACTCGGATTTAGGTGATTCTTGAATCGATAGAAACCTAAGACATAGTAGAACATTTCGTATGAAGAAAGTTAGACCAAATTATGAACTTAACTTGATCAAATTACTGAACAAAGTTGGACCAAAAATCTACCAGACCCAAAATACCGGTACGTGAGCAGTACAAGAAATTTATTTTGGCTATAACTTGAGCTACAAAACTCCGATTGAGGTGATCCAAAAATGAGAATACACTTAAGACAATAAGGAACATTTTCTATGAAGGAAGTTTTGTCAAATTCCAACAATAGATCGACCAATGGAACAGTGCAACTTCGGAGCACCAAAACCGAAAATTGGCAATTTTGCCAAAATGACCTAAGCTTTGAGAAAATGACCAAAACCAACAAGTTTAATGACCAAAATGTGGTATGTGGGTGAAGTTGGAGTTTCCATACCTATTAAGTCTTAGAAAGTCAACTATTTGACTTGAATAGTGTAGTGAATAGTAACCCGAAACACAAAATTTAAAGAACGTCGAATTTAGCACGTTAGAGCTAGGTAATTGTGAAGCTAAATTTATTTTGGATCTGTGTTAAGTTCTAGTATTGAAACATTGTAAAATTGTGTGTTTTAGTTGAAAAAAATATCGGGAAGGAACCCGAGGAACCGAGTCGAGGCTAAGGGACGACTCATTTGAGGTTTGTGCACAACATATACTTTTATAATCATCTTTTGCATATCGTTTTGAATAATATGAAATATCGGATTATGGCATTCTTATGATGTTTGATCTAAATTGTTGAAAGTTATTATGTATATTTGAAAAGACAATGTTTAGCAAATTGTTAAGATAAGTTTTGAAACCACAGTGTCATGACCACATATTTGAACACCTCACTAGCACGACTAGTGGGGGTAATTAGTTTTGAATTTTGATTCCTTCTCTGGAGAAGTGTTGAGGTGTGCCAGTAGAAGAGGATGTGAATGGATATACATATATTTGAGCTAGCTAGCCTTGTGATATGATTTCTCTTTAGCCTCTGGCTATTGAGATTCTATTTGTTTCGAATGACGTGATCTAACTGTGGGTTTTATGAAATGTGTTTTGATACTTTGAAATGAACTTGGTTTACATGTAAAATCTCACAATGCATGATTGTATTTAATTTTCATGTTTAGCCAAATTTTTGAATGAATGTGCTTTAAGCTTTGCATAAAGATTATTTTAGTATATTGTGCACCACTGAGTCCTAGTACTCAGCGATAGCTTCTATTAGAGACTAGAAGGAGGTGTGAGGAGCATCAGCTTAAAGTTTTCGGGTATAATTTATATCCCAATTGTAAATACTTCTTTTGATGTATATATTGCACATAAATGTATGGACATGTAAAAATGGATCTTGAGCAGCTTGTACAAAAATTTGTATGAAATTTGTAATAAAGTTTAGTTGTATTTCTTTTGATGTAAATTTTGTAAGAATGTATATAAATTGTGTTGTCACTAATGAAATGTATTGCTAGTATGTTGAGAAATTTATTGAGTTTGATTGTGAAATTTGAAGTAGTGGTTGAGAAAATTTTTAGAAGTGCTTTTTACAGGTATTTGAATAACGGTTTTCTCAAAATACAGAGGAAACTCTGTCAAAATTTTTATAGAATTTGTGGAAAACTAAAATGGACCAAAATATTAACTAGTTTTAATTTCAACTAAATGTTTTAAGTACTTACTAGAAAATGCTCACCACTTGTCAAAAATAAGAAAATTGTTTTAAAATCCCTTGTAGGGTACTTAATGAGTTATCGGTAGATGAAGTTCGGTAGTTCATTAGGTATTCTACGGGATCATGTTATGCCTTACAGAAGGGTAAGGTGTGACATGTTTTAGTGGTATCAGAGCAAGTTTTTGAAGTATGTTTTAACCTATGAATTTGTGTCTTTTCTTTGTTAAGTATAACTGCTCAATGTCCATAATTGTTACATACAGTGCATTACATCATGAATATGAACTAACGGAGGGAAATCTCCATATGTTACTTGTTCAGGAGATACCCTACTCGGCATTATGGAAGAAGGGTATCGCTTGAAGTTGAGGCACAAGGAAGCCCCTTTTACCGAATGTTAGTGGGTCGTGCGATGTTTCAAACAAATGGCTGGGGTATGCTGCTCAAGCTCCACCCCAACCACGATAAGTTATTGAAGTATGAATTTAATGGACCCTTTAGAGGCGAGCAATGGCTTGAGAGAATGGACAGAGTGTTTAAGAAATTGGATGAGCTGAAGTTTGAATATTCAGGATGCGTATGATTGGTGGAAGACCATCCCGAACCACGATCTTGACACAGGATGACTTCATCGAGAGTTTAGAGTAAATACATCGGATGCATATGTTGATCGAAGCGCAAGAATTTTTTAGCTTAAAACAACGAAATCGATCAATGGTAGAGTATGAGAGGGAGTTCTCCCGCCTGAGTCACTATACGGGGAGTCTCCTTACTACCAGCAAAGCAAGGTGCAAGAGATTTGAGACGGGTTTGAAGCCCAGCATAAGGATGCAAGTTGTGGGATTAACCGACACAAGAACTTTTCAGGCTTATGTCTCAAGCACTTGATGAATCAGAAGCAACCCCAAGGAAAGAAAAATCAGAAAAAGCTGAGAATCAGAAAAAGACAAGGGAGAAAAATCAGTTGAACAAAGTTCAGGTGCTACCTCTGGAAAGAGTAAGAAGTTTATTGGACCGGGTCGAGGTGGAAAGATTTGCTGATTCGGTTCACATGTGAGACTTGTGGCAAGATTCATGGGAGTGTTATTGGGCCATGCTTATTAATCATGAGGCAAGGGCCATATAGCTAAAGACTAGTGCTCCAAGATATAGTCCTCCTACTCGCCGAGGATCTATTGAGTCCCGCTCTCGAGGTTCAGGAAGAGGCAGAGGTGGTCGAGAGACAAGGAAGTGCTTCAACCAGAATCTACACAATGAGACAGCGAGAAGAGGCTGAGACTTCTGATGTGGTAGCTGGTACATTCTCTATCTCTGATCAAAAAGTATTTGTATTGTTTGATCCGGGTTCAACTCATTCATATGTTAGTGCTAGCATAGTTCACTTCCATGTGTGCAAATGGGTTTTGAAGTGCTAGTAACTAGTCCATTAGGACAAGAGGTCCAGGTCAACAGACTCTATAGAGACTGTCCTTTGGTGATCCAAGGACATGTTTTCCTGTCAGACTTGATTGAAATGCCCTTCAGAGAGTATGATATTATCTTAGGCATGGATTGGTTAGCTAGGCATCACGCCATGATTGACTATAGACTGAAGACAGTCACTTTTGGTCTCCCTTTATACGGTGATGTGGTAATACACAGGGAGAGGCATTTACTGCCATCAAACATCATTAAGGATGATCAAAGGGGTGTGAAGCATACTTGGCACATGTGATAGACACGTGGGGAGTCACTAAGGGACATCCCTACGATATGTGACTTTCGGATGTGTTTCTGATGAATTGCGATTACCTCAAAGAGAGGTGCGATTTGAAATTGATGTTATGCAGTGTGGATCCATTCTCCATAACGCCATATAGAATGGCACCTGCAGAATTGAAAGAGTTGAAAGTGCAGTTGCAAGAATTGCTTGACGAGGGCTTTATCCTCCCTAGTGTGTCACCTTGGGGAGCGCCAGTGTTGTTTGTAAAGAAGAAAGATGGCACTTTCCGGTTATGCATTGATTATCGACAGTTGAATAAGGTGACAATAAAAAATAGATATCCATTACCCCGTATTGATGACTTGTTTGATCAGTTGAGGGTTGCAGCTGTGTTCTCCAAAATTGACCTGAGATCAGGTTATTATCAGCTGAAAGTACAAGAGCAGAGTATTCCTAAATATGGCCATTACGAGTTCTTGGTCATGCCATTCGGGTTAACTAATGGCTTTTATGGATCGATGAACACTATCTTGGACCATACCTCGACCAGTTTGTTGTGGTATTCATAGATGATATATTGGTCTATTCGAGGAATGCAGAAGAGCATGATAGACATCTGCGGATTGTACTACAGACTTTGAGAGAGAAACAGCTATATGCTAAATTGTCGAAGTGTGAATTTTGGCTGAAGGAGATATCCTTTTTAGGGCACATAGTATCAGCAGAGGGCATTAAGGTAGATCCAAGTAAGATTGAAAATTGGAGGCCACGAAATGTGGTTTGGATACTACCGTAGATTTGTGAAGGGATTCTCCATGTTGGCATCTCCATTGACCAAGCTGCTTAGAAAGGATGTGAAATTTTAGTGGACGGACAAATGCCAGCAAAGTTTTGATAAATTGAAGAGATGTTTGATTGAGGCTCCAGTCCTGACTTTACCTACTCCAGGTAAAGAATATACAGTATATAGTGATGCTTCTCACAATAGGTTAGGCTGTGTATTGATGCAAGATCGAAATGTCATTGCCTATGCATCACGCCAGCTAAAACCGCATGAGAGGAACTATCCAACACATGATTTGGAGCTTATTGTGTTTGCTCTTAAGATCTGGAGGCATTATTTGTATGGGGAGAAGTGCTACATCTATACAGATCATAAGAGTTTGAAGTATTTAGGCACTCGAAAGAGAATTTGAGACAGAGGAGATGGTTAGAGTTGATAAAGACTATGATTGTCTGATAGACTATCAGCCAGGGAAAGCTAATGTTGTGGCTGACGCCCTAAGTCGCAAGACTATGGTAAGTCTACAAGTTACTCCTTTGTCTTTAGTACATGAGTTGAGATCATTACATGCCAGCTTAGAGATTAATGATGATGGGTTGCATGGCATGTTGTTGATTGATCGATAAGAATGGCTGCTCGGAATGATCGAAGTTGATGGAAGAAGTCCGACAGGCAAGAAAAATTCTCAATCGAGATGATGGTCTCATGCTACACCAAGGTAGAATATGTGTTCCTAATGATGTGGATTTGAGGCAAATCATTTTGAAGGAAGCACATGAGTCTCCTTTTGCCATGCACCCTGGTGGCACAAAAATGTATAGGGGGCTAAAGGAGCATTACTGGTGGATGGGTTTAAAAAGAGACATGGCAGAGTTTGTATCCAAATGCCTAACTTAAGTAAAGGCGAGCATCAAGTACCCACTGGTTGTTACATCCACTACCGCAGTGGAAATGGGAGAGAATAACGATGGATTTTGTGATGGGACTTCCGAGGACACGAAGAGTCATGATGCGATTTGGGTCATTGTTGTGGACAAACTAAGTCTGCTCATTTAATGGACTACGATTTAGAAAGATTGGCCAAGTTATACATCGATGAGATTGTGAGACTACATGGAGTGCGGTATCCATCGTGTCGATGCAGATCCTAGGTTCACTTCTAGATTAGGATAGTCTTGAGAGAGCCCTAGGAACTAGATTGAACTTTAATCGCATTCCACCCACGGATAGATGGCCAAGAGAGGGTAATTCAGATCTTGGAGGACATGCTACGAGCTTGTGTGATTGAGTTTGAGGGCAGTTGGGATACACACTTGCCTCTGATTGAGTTTGCTTACAATAACAGCTACCAATCAAGCATTGGGATGCCTCCATATGAAGCTTTGTATGGAAGAAAGTGTAGAACCCCGTTGTGTTGGGATGACATGGGTGAAAGAAAGATGATTGGACCCGAAATTGTTCAACAAACTGAGGAGAAGATCAGGGTGATCAGAGGTCGACTTAAGACTGCATCAGATCGTCAGAAGTCCTACATTGATCTGAAGAGACGAGATATTCGGGTGTGAGTTTTCCTCAAGGTTTCTCCTTGGAAGAGAATTATGAGATTCGAGTCCTCGTTTCATTGGGCCATATGAGGTTCTGGAAAGAGTGGGTCCTTTGGCATATCGGTTGGCACTACCTCCAGAGTTGGAGAAGATACATAATGTTTTCCATGTGTCTATGTTGAGGAGGTATCGATCAGACCCATCTCATGTACTACCAGTAGAGGAAATTGAAGTGAATCCAGACCTCACATATGAAGAAGAACCCATAGAGATTCTGGCTTATAAGGTGAAGTAGCTACGGAATAAGCAGATACCATTGGTAAAAGTGCTGTGGAGCCATTATTAGGGCCAGGAGTCTACTTGGGAACGAGAGGAGGACATGAGGAGACAACACCCACAGTTGTTCAGAGATTGATACCAGGTAAAATTTCGAGACGAAATTTATTTAAGGAGGGGAAAATTATAACACCCCCGTTTGCATAGCCTGGTAGATTTCACTGTTCCGGTGACCGGTGTCGGTCCGGACAATTAAGGAGATTAGAACCACATTTAAGACAACTAGATAAACCATAAACACAAATAATTAGTAATGTTCAATTAGTTAAGTATAAACAAGAAAAACAGAACATAAGAAGTTAAACGAGAGTCACGATGAGTGACCTCAAGTCATTTTAAACTCAAATTTCGAACTATAAAGGTGTCCTTGGGACCATTATGAACATGGAAAAGAGAAAATCACGAAAAGAACTGTTAAGCGGTCAAATAATTAGGGAAGAAAAATGGAATTATTTGCAAGCGGGATGGGCAATTTGGTCAATTGACCCCGAGAGCTGACTCCTGACCTAACTGTCAAATAAAATTGGAGAAAAGAAAATTTCGGAATCGAGAATTAAATTAAAGAACTAATAGAAAAAAAAATAAATAGAAAAAAAAAAAGAAGAAGATGGAAAAGTCAAAGGTGATGACACATGCATGATGCCATAAGTAATTTAATTAAAATTTTATTTAATTAGAATTATGGTCTTCCTAAGATATATAATAACAAAAAGAAAAGAAAAAAAAAATGATTTCTTCTCCCAATTTCCGTCAACCCTCATTTCCTCTCTCATTTCTCTCATTTCCTTAACCTCCTCCATTGAAGCTCACTAAAAAGCTTCTTAAACCCAAGATTTGAGCCATAAAATTTATAAGTTTCTTAATTAAAACTTGTAGTTGAGTCTTGTTAAGAAGATTGGGAAGAGAAAAATTTTAAAAACCTTGAAGAATCAAGAAGTTGGAAAGCTCCAATTGAGGTAAGCTCTCTTCCTTAATTTTGATTGAATTATAAGTATAGAAGTAAGATGAAAGTGGCTAGAAATACATGAAAACATGCAAAATCATGCCTATCTATAACCCTAGGAATTTTGGCCAGCAGCAAACTAATGTTGAAATGGGTAATTTTGATACAAATAATGAAGTGGTTAAGTGTAAGTGAGGGTATGAGTACTAAAAATGCAATTAGAATTCAACAAGTGAGTAAGATGGATGAGTTAGGGTTTTGAATATTAGGGTTTGCGAACCAAAAATGTGAGAAATGAGCAAATGATATCTTTGACCTATTGTGAAGTGAAATAATGGTCAATTATGACCAAATGAATGTGTGGGAATTGTTAGAATGAAAACCAAATTCGTAGGTTTAATGGTCATGCTGCTGGCAGCATGACCAAACCCACTTTGAAGGACCAAAACTCAAATTTTATAAGCCCAATTGATATGCCACCAATTGGAGATGAAAATAGACATAAAATAGCACAATTTTCATTAAGGAACCATGGCCAAAAACTGACTAAAACTTGGTGAACCAATTGACCAAAGTGAAATGAGAGCAGGCTGCCACTGCACCAAACTGACCAAATGAATAGTAACTGTTCATTTGGTCATAACTCGAGCTACGTAGGTCAAATTGACCTGAAATTTTTCCAGCCCTTAGATATGATATAGACCTAAAACTTTCATGAAGAACACCAACCCAAATTAGGCCATTAACCCATTCAAATTATTGAGCAAAGTTGAGTTTCCAAACCTGCGATTCTGCAGAATTCTATTTGAGCAGTAATGTTTGAAGGGCTATAAATCTCTCTAGGAAACTCGGATTTAGGTGATTCTTGAATCGATAGAAACCTAAGACATAGTAAAACATTTCTTATGAAGAAAGTTAGACCAAATTATGAACTTAACTTGATCAAATTACTGAACAAAGTTGGACCAAAAATTTGCCAGACCTAAAATACGAAACTTATTTTGTCTATAACTTGAGCTACAAAACTCCGATTGAGGTGATCCAAAAATGAGAATACACTTAAGACAATAAGGAACATTTTCTATGAAGGAAGTTTTGTCAAATTCCAACAGTAGATCGACCAATGGAACAGTGCAACTTCGGAGCACCAAAACCGAAAATTGGCAATTTTGCCAAAATGACCTAAGCTTTGAGAAAATGACCAAAACCAACAAGTTTAATGACCAAAATGTGGTATGTGGGTGAAGTTGGAGTTCCCATACCTATTAAGTCTTAGAAAGTCAACTATTTGACTTGAATAGTGCAGTAAATAGTAACCCGAAACACAAAATTGAAAGAACGTCGAATTTAGCACGTTAGAGCTAGGTAATTGTAAAGCTAAATTTAATTTGGATCTGTGTTAAGTTCTAGTACTGAAACATTGTAAAATTGTGTATTTCAGTTGAAAAGAATATCGAAGGAACGAGGAACCGAGTCGAGGCTAAGGGACGACTCGTTTGAGGTTTGTGCACAACATATACTTTTATAATCATCTTTTGCATATCGTTTTGAATAATATGAAATATCGGATTATGGCATTCTTATGATGTTTGATCTAAATTGTTGAAAGTTATTATGTATATTTGAAAAGACAATGTTTAGCAAATTGTTAAGATAAGTTTTGAAACCACAGTGTCATGACCACATATTTGAACACCTCACTAGCACGACTAGTGGGGGTAATTAGTTTTGAATTTTGATTCCTTCTCTGGAGAAGTGTTGAGGTGTGCCAGTAGAAGAGGATGTGAATGGATATCCATATATTTGAGCTAGCTAGCCTTGTGATATGATTTCTCTTTAGCCTCTGGCTATTGAGATTCTATTTGTTTCGAATGGCGTGATCTAACTGTGGGTTTTATGAAATGTGTTTTGATACTTTGAAATGAACTTGATTTACATGTAAAATCTCACAATGCATGATTGTATTTAATTTTCATGTTTAGCCAAATTTTTGAATGAATGTGCTTTAAGCTTTGCATAAAGATTATTTTAGTATATTGTGCACAGTCCTAGTACTCGTGATAGCTTCAGAGACTAGAAGTGAGGTGTGAGGAGCATCATCTTAAAGTTTTCGTTTATAATTTATACCCCAATTGTAAATACTTCTTTTGATGTATATATTGCACATAAATGTATGGACATGTAAAAATGGATCTTGAGCAGCTTGTACAAAAATTTGTATGAAATTTGTAATAAAGTTTAGTTGTATTTCTTTTGATGTAAATTTTGTAAGAATGTATATAAATTGTGTTGTCACTAATGAAATGTATTGCTAGTATGTTGAGAAATTTATTGAGTTTGATTGTGAAATTTGAAGTAGTGGTTGAGAAAATTTTTAGAAGTGCTTTTTACAGGTATTTGAATAACGGTTTTCTCAAAATACAGAGGAAACTCTGTCAAAATTTTTATAGAATTTGTGGAAAACTAAAATGAACCAAAATATTAACTAGTTTTAATTTCAACTAAATGTTTTAAGTACTTACTAGAAAATGATCACCACTTGTCAAAAATAAGAAAATTGTTTTAAAATCCCTTGTAGGGTACTTAATGAGTTATCGGTAGGTGAAGTTCGGTAGTTCATTAGGTATTTTACGGGATCATGTTATGCCTTACAGAGAGGTAAGGTGTGACACTATGTCCTATTTAGAGAGAGCTTTAGAAAGAAAATCACCAAGCCATCCCATTCATGTAAAGTCAAATCCTTTAAATATTGGATTAGTCACTCCCTCCTCAACCCACACCAACAATGAGCAAGAGAATTTTTTTTTGTTAAGTGTTGAAGAGATTATATAATCTTGACTCTCCATTAATATAATTATAAAAGAAAAATGTATTCATATAAATTTTAATAGTGAAATTCAAATGAATAATGAATTAGAATTGTGTAGTTGCAATTAATATGATTGCATAAAGCAATCATTAAAATAAATTTGGGATGAAACTAATGTGCAATTTTTTGAGCATTTGTGAGCATGGTATTACAAGTGATAACCAATTTAATTTAGGGTAATTTATAATTTTGTCTTTGAAATATGATAAAATTTATATTTTTATTTTTATTTTTTAAATAAATTATTTCTTGAGATATATTTCTATTAACAAAATAATTATTTTTTTAAAATTCACAATTTGTCAGTTGAAAAAAAATAGTAACGATTTTAATCGTTACATTTCACTTCTTATAATAGTTTAGTCCTTATGATTTTAATAGTTGTAAAAATTTAATCCCTTCAATTTAGGTTGAATGTTTTGATTATAATTAATTAACTGTGAATTTTAATAGAATGACTATTTTATCAATAAAAACATAATTAAAGAATTAATTTGTTTCTCATAAAAAAAATAGAAGGATTAAATTATAGTTTTTGTCATACCTTAACATTAAATTATAAATTGTTATTTAATTTATATATATATATATATATATATATATATATATATATATATATATATATATATATATATATATATATATATATATATCATAGGATACCCTTTATTAAGTGTGATATTGAAGCTTCAAATTCTTGTTGCCCCAACCATTCTTCCACTTGTTAAATTTCCTAGTGATGTTTAATAACATTATTAATGATATATTTTAACCTTTAAAATCGAGAGCAATTATATCTAAATTTTATAATTTTAGAATTCATTTTATTAATCAAAACAAAATGCATTGACCATAAATTATTTTTTTAACTTCTTTTCATTATCAATTACTACTGGAAATGGATTAAATTTAAAAATTTTTAAATTTATTTTAAAATTTTAATTATAATTACTCTCAATATTAAAAGTTGAGATATATAATTTAAAATTAAAATATTTTATGTATAACAGATGTTTGGCATTTTCTATTCAATAGGTCCAAAAAATAAACCTACAAAAGAATACATACTAATATAGAGCCCACAAATAGGCAAGGCAAGGGTAAAATGGAAGCAGAGTCCAGAATCACGTGTATTATGTCTAGCCAAGTTAAACACATGTAAATAGTCGCAGTCAATCCGACATGCCGGCCAACTATGATTGCCGGCACTGACAAAGCAGTTGAAAGTCATTTATAATCCGCCTCTTGTTCCTCAACTTTATGGGAGCATAGAGAGCGATATGTCGTTTTCAAAAAGCCACCCCACAGTAGACACATGGGAGCCATCCCAGGTTGGAGTTTGAAGTTTGTGAGGGTGGAAAATGATACGTGCATTCATGGGTCATTCTCTGGCCAGTAAGATCCCAACAGTGAGCCCACGTCCACGTGATCTATTGTGCCCAGTGTTGAGCTAAAGTATGGCAACAAGGAACCTTATCTGAAGGATGGGATAAGGAACAGTTGGTGGAATTAAATTGGGCATTTGTAAGCAAATTAATGGACACGTGGGTAGGCATATGCATCAAAATGTTTCAAGTTGAACTGTCCTAAAATGTCCTGTTCCTGCACATTTGAATTGAATTTAATGAAAATCCAAGCTGTTGGGATGAATTTTTGTTTTTTCTTTTCGTATATTTTGTGTCATATTGATGCAAATGGTAGTACTACCCATCTCTCTTGATACTGTGCACTCGCAGTGCACTGTTGAAAAGAAACATAGAGAATGATGAATATCGGTCGGCGGCTTGTAAAAAAATTAGGGTTCTAGAGAATCAATAATGACATTATAAAAATGTCTTCATTGCTATTAGCAGGAGACGATGAGTGGGATAAATGTCGCCTCCTTATGAATAGAGCACATTTGTGTTTGATAATATAATAATAATAATAATATCTTTTTGTGCACATTTATGTTTGACATCCCATAAATAATATAGATTTGGTATTAAGCCCTTCAATCAATTGTAGTCAATCTAATTAGATAATTTGATAAGTTCTCAAATTGGACACTTAAAACATTTGTACAAGTCAATGGATGATAACACATGTCAATATCTCATAGGTCGACTTTAGCCCATATCATATTTATTTGCCAAGTTGTCTTCCAAAACCCAAAGTGAGCTCCAAATGTTAAAAAAAAAAAAAAAAATTCATGAAATATGTATTCTGAAAATTTTATGAAAAACTGAATCAGGAGAATTGTAGTATCAAGTAATCAATTTTCAGGTCTAATTGATTGATTTTAGAAGTTCATTAGTAATCATAAAGTTTCAGGGTACACTGTTTTCCATCTTCTAAATCAAAGCTAAAAAGGGGTTAGTAGGTGTGCTAATCACTATCCAATTTAGCCTACAGCTATCAATCAAACGTTGTCATCCCCACACTGATCGCCAAGCACTACTGGAAAACACGAGCCCCTTCCCACAAGAATCCTTGGTCCCATACCACTGAGCCTGTTTCACCATGGATTTTCAAGTTTAGACTTACACCTATGCGGCCACTATCTCAAGTGGTTTCTAAATCAAAGTTAGCTTTTAAGGTTTAGTACAGTGAACATGGTGGAGAAAGATGGGGCTACATTATTTTAATAGCTTATACCTATCAGAAAATGCAGATATGGGTGGCCAAGAACCGGTTTGGATTTGGAATCCTTCAACGGTTTTTAAGGGCTCGAGCTGGTTCGAAATCAGGAAGAGAGGGCCAATTATGATTTCTCCCCTACTAACGTGAACCGAAATAAAAAATTCAATTTATGGATTCAATCTAAACTGTGAATTTAAAAAAAAAAATCAAAATTTGTTTTTACCATTGGATGACTTCAATCTAAATCATCTGGAACCGTCCTTGAATTAGTCTAGAACTAAATCAAAATCTTAGGAAACCGAGCCCTCTCAATTCGTTTCAGGTCCCTCTTAGGCCACTAGCCAAAACAGGCACATGGCCACCCTATCTGCAGATCTCATGGTCTCTCATAGCCTGATTCGCCAGAACGATTGAAGGGGGCAACTGGTTGCAATCACCGTCAAAAACAATTTCTTATGCAACCATACCTAATAGCTCAGGACAGAAAAATTGACATTTACATGCTGGAAAATCTCTCAACCAGAAAAATACATGTAGATGTGTCAATATTAATTAAAAAAAAAAAAAATCAATAGGAACAGCAAAGAAACAAACTATCTATCTACAACAATCTCTTACACTTTTATTCTCCAACGTGCAAACTGAATGCCATAAATAAGAGTCACTGATTGATAATATACAATAACTAACTTGATAGGAGAATATCATACCCATTTAAAAGCTTTACGTTTTTTGATTAAGCTTTTACTGAATCTGTTAGTGGCATATTTCTCACTCTATTTCCAATGCTTTCTTGATATCAGCCTGCACTCAAAAAAAAAAAACAAAGCAGCAAGATGAGAATTTTAGGAGTAGCATTGACACCTACACAAAAGCTTATGCTCAAGTGCACCAGACATACAGAGCAATAGAGAGAGAGAGACCTCAATGGACAAAGGAGTGGTCGTCGTGCCATAGCGAGCAATGACTTGCCCTTCCTTATTGACTAAAAACTTGGTAAAATTCCACTTTATACTGGACCCCATAATTCCAAATTTACTCGCCTTGAGAAATCTGTAGACAGGAGCTGTATTTGGCCCGTTGACGCGAACCTAATTATTGGAGAGTTTAGCATATTATTAATGTGAAGTGTAAAATAGATACATCTAGTTGAAGATGTGCAAGTTGGTCAGCAGTACACATATGGAAAGAACGATGACACATCAATCATAAATGGAATCACTGACAAGCACTCAAACAAATGCGAGGGTCTAAGATCTTCTCATCTTTAGAAATGGATTTCTGATCACAAAATATATATATATATAAAGGAAAAGAAAGGTTTTCCCCATCTTCTCTGCAATGGTGCATCCTGCATGCATACTTCAGTAAATGGACAGAAAGAAGATTTGCAAGCCAAATGACTAAGAACAAAAATTATAGAGTAACACAATGCGCTTAATTTCTTAACATGTGTTTTTTTTTTCAAAGAATATAGACTTCGAACAAAAATGTTAATATATGAATCCAATCTAAATACCTTTTGAAACCTGAACTGCCAAAATCAGTATCCTACATTATTTATCACTTTCAGCCACTTGATGGAAGGAACCTAAAACATCAATATTTCCTTCTGTCTCTTTACTCTTCTCAAAAATGGCACACATATGCAGCAACTGCTTCAATCCTTTACATTTCCATACACTTGAACAAAGATCTGGCATAATGCTGACAGATGCTCCACACTCATTTACATTGCAAGTTAAAGTCTTAGACAATGGATAAGTTTTCGAAGCCCTACTCTATGTCATGTAATCAATGTGATGTTCTGGTTGACTATGCAAAGGGCAGAGTTTCCCAGAAGAAAGTTACAAAAACACCCATTACTTCGTCAGCACAAGCTGAGGGCTAATCTAGCTCAATTTTAACCAGGGACTCCAAATAACCATGACGCCATTTTATGTAATGAGACACAAGTTTATAAAAGGACTCCTTCCCTTAAGGATATGATGATCCAATAATGCTGTAGGCTTAAGATGATATACAGTTATCAGAAATGCATCAAAAAAATTTTGGTCATAAAGAAAATAATACAGATTCCCCACAACCTAATCAATAACAAGCACTTAATTTCAAACATTTTTTGTTAAACTTGCTCCAATTTACAGACACCTTCACAACTCTAAAATATATCATTCAACCAACTATAGTTCCATGATAATAATATATGGGATACTGGGATGAAGTAAAGGACATCCAGAGGATCATCAAGCATTAAACTAAAAACTCAACTCAACTCACTCAACTAAGCCTTTATCCCAAAAATTTATTGGGGTTGGCTATATGGATTCTCTTTCTCCACTCCAAACGATTTTGGATTAAATACTCGGAAATGTGTAATGCTTCTAGGTCATATTGTACTACTTTCTTCCAAGTCAATTTAGGTCTACCTCTTGTTTTCTTTCTATCCTCTAACCCAATATGCCCTACTTGTCTAACTGGAGACTCTGTATGTCTATGCTTCACATGACCAAACCACCTCAATCTCTCTTCTCTCAACCTGCCTTCTCTCAACTTATCCTCAATTAGCACAACTCATATCTTTTCTTTAATACTCTCATTACAGACTTTATCTAGTCTAGTATGGCCACTCATCTACCTTAACATTCTCATATCCGCAACTCTCATCTTAGACACACACAGCTCCTTTATTGCTCAACACTCACTACCATATAACATGGCCGGTCGTATAACTGTACGATAAATTTTTTCTTTCAACTTGAGAATCTTGCGATCACATAAAACTCTCGTGGCTCGTCTCCACTTTAACCATCCGACTTTAATTTTATGACTAACATCCTTTTCACATCCCTCATCTACTTGAAGGATTGAGCCGAGATATTTAAAGTAATTACTTTGGGGGCAATACCACTTCATCCAAACTAACTCCTTCCCTATTACCAGTTCGGCCTTCACTAAACTTGCAATGCATGTATTCTGTCTTCATTCTACTTAACTTAAAGTCCTTTGACTCTAGAGAACTTCTCCAAAACTTTAGCTTTCTATTGACTCCTTCTCGTGTCTCATCTATCAGAACTATATTGTCCGCAAATATCACGCACCAAGGGATACTCTCTTGTACATGTTTCGTCAATTCATCTAGAATTAATGTAAAAAGGTAAGGGCTCACAGTTGAACCTTGATATAATACAACTGATATAGAAAAATCTCTTAGATTTGTGTCCCCTCCTACTGTACGCACAATAATAGTTGTTCCTTTATACATATCTTTCAACACTTGTATGTACCTAATAGATATCTTCTTTTATTCTAACACTATTCATAAGATATCTCTTGGAACACTATTATAAGCCTTCTCCAAATCGATAAAAACCATATGTAGATCTTTCTTCCCATCTCTATATTTCTTCATCAAGCTTCTAATGAGAAAGATTGCTTCCATAGTTGAACGATTGGGTATGAAGCCAAATTAATTGGGAGAGATAGAAGTGTCATGACGTAGTCGATGTTCAACAACTCTCTCTCACAACTTCATAGTATGGCTCATGAGTTTAATTCATCTATAATTTGAGCAACTCTGTATGTCTCTCTTATTTTTAAAATTAGGTACTAAATACTCTTTCTCCATTTATCAGGTATTTTCTTTGAGTTTAGAATCTTATTAAACAATTTAGTTAACCATGTCACTCCTACATCTCCCAAACACTTTCACACTTCAATTGGTATTCCATCGGGTCCACAGGCTTTACCCACTTTCATTCGGATTGCTGGTTAAGAAATAAATCCATGCCCTTCCTGGCAAAAACAATATTTTGTAAATGTAGCAATAGATCATAAAAACTACCTGCCACCATAGTTATTAAAGGCTCAATGTTGAGGCACAAAAGTAAAAAATTTTAAAAATCCATAAAAGTCAAATAAATGTGATGCTTTTCTTTTTTTTCTTTGGCATATATCTTGAATTGGGTTTGTTAGTTTGAGTTTTAAGTGGTTGTCCTTTTTGTCAATGAAAGTGCTCGCTAAAGATGGAAATAAAGAAGGTATGCCTTTCCAGAACCTTGTGTTAGGAACAAAGGCGCACACCTAGGCACATAAGGCGCTAGGGTTCGAGCCTAGTGAGCCTTGAGCCTGAGGCGCGCCTTTAATGACTATGCCTGCCACAATTAATGGAAGTAGCAATAAATTTAGCATCGAAATATTTAGCTAATTTCTCATAACAGAATACATAGTTTCTCCGCCAAATTATGTATTGCACCAAACCCACAAAAAAAAAAAAAAAGAAGCCAAGAACACATGAATCTAGCAAAGTATATCATTCTCAAAATATTTGTGGACAGCCTAAGACATTTCAGTCAGTTAAATTTATGCATGAAATCAGGCAACGATGAAATCTTATATTGACTGCATCTTGCATTGATTGTGATGATGAGAATTCTGTTTTGACAGTAAGAAGATAAATGAGCCTCTTCTAACATTAAAATTGTAAATGCCTGCTTCTTCTAAAATTAGAACTATGAATAGCTTTTTTCTGCATTAGAGAGAATAGCAACCAAAAATCAGTAACATTTGACACAAGAATGAATTAAAAAAAGACATAAAAAACAGAAAGCATACTAGACCCAGCAGCAGTCCGATTCAGAATCGGAATCAGACTGGTCTAATCCAGAATCAAAATTGATCAAAACTGGATTGACCTAAACCAGTCTTGAACCCGACCAGAACAACCAGTCCAGTTCCGAGCCAAAACTGGATTATTTTTCCTTTTAAAAAAAGAGAAAAATTTATTTTGTTAGAATTGATCAAAATTGGACTGAACCAGAACGGAACCAAAATAAAACTGCAAAGAACCTTGTGGTAGGATCCTAGTTCCTTTGAACCTTGAACCAGAACTGCCGGTTCTGGCCCGGTGCCCACACCTATAGTCCTTGTTAAGCAATTATTACTCAAATTAAACTTAGTCATATTAAATTATTATTGGAAACATTACCAAACAAGTAAACTCCAATACCTTTTGAAAAATTGGATATTCAGCCTTGTATCTGGTACAAGCAAACTCCTGTGCACCTTCGCTTGTCCCTGGCTCTTGTTTCAGAAATTGATTACATGGAAATGCCAAGACTTCAAAATCTGATATTTCAGACATAAATCCAAGGAAACTGTAAATAAATAAAAATTAAAAAAAAAGGAAGGCATTGAATTCTTGTCCTAGAATATGGTCAAAGTTCAGAATCATCCACCGAGTTTGGTCCTAGGAGAGAGAATCTGAAGACAATCCAACCTTCAACATTTTTAATGAAGTGGCAGCTTTACTTGAACCTACACGCTTATGGTTGCATGCTAAAAAATTTATTAATGCACTAAGCAATGGGTCCTTCAACGAGGAATAGTTAATTACCTAAAAGGTACATGAAGGACATACAGATTCCTTATCTCAAAATACTTTTAGAAATGAAGATAAGTTGGGGGATTTATTGTTTTCCGGAGAAGGCTCTATTGGATTCCAACTCACATTAGAATTTATCCGGCAGCCTGTTATTGCTCATGCACTCCTCAATTCAAACAAAGATGAGCTTAGATATGCTATCAGAAGCTATTTAGAAGTTACAAGAAGAAGAAGAAACAAAATCTAAAAGAGACAGTTTAATCATGCCATTGGACTCAATTTTCAATAATTTCTTATTCTGGCAAAGGTAACCGTGCTTTCCCAACAAAATATCAACAGCAATCAAAATCTAGAGTTTCTATCTTGTGGAACGGACAAAATTAGAACAGAATTAAACGCATGCCTAGAAACAGAAATATTCAGAAGAACAGAAAAAGAAAGGGGAGAAAAGGAAGCGAGAAAACCTTTGTCCTTATACTTGTTATAAAGATCAGTCAACTGGGTGTAATTGGAATCTGTAAATCCACTGCTCCAAAGCAACAAAAATTTCAGAATTGTCAAATTCTTAAGTAATAACTTTTAGGAGGAGAAATCCCAGAAAAGTTGGAAAAGAGAAAAACCATTTGGAGGCGACATTAACCACGAGAAGAACCTTGCCTTTGTAGATACTGAGGTCAACATTCTGACCGCGGGCATCCTGCATCCAAATCCACAAAAATGAGACAGAGAGATATAACAAGGCATATAGAAGGTTTCGACATTGCAATAGAAAGAAAGAGGAGAAGAAGAAGAGGTTTCACCTTGACGGAGAATTCATGGATTGATTTCTCTGGGACAGATGGAGAAGTCCCCATCCCTGACCTGGTAAGTGGAACTGGAACCACCAATAACTTCTTCTCACTCGCTTTTTATTTATTATTCATTAGTTATTACCTATCTCAACTGCCTAATCATTGCCGATGCTTGCGTTATGCAATTTCTGTGGATCCCAATTTGCTGCGCTGGCGCACGCTGGCAATTTTTAGGAGTCGATGAATAGAATGAAATAATATATTTTTTTTAAAAAAATCATATTGACAATAAAAAACAAATTCGAAAATTTTCAGATCAAATATTTAAAATTATACTTAAATTTACACTAATTTCATTGTTAGCCAAACTATGCATTAATTTTAATTTAATTTATATGTATTTTAATAATCATGCTATATTCAAAAAATTAAATAATATTTTTAATATTTTAACTATAATTAAAACATCAGTATTATATTTATTTATATTATTAAAGTAATTCATGAAAGATTCATCTTTTAATTTTTAAATTTTTAGAGATGGTAATTACATTATTATTTTTATATTTAATATTTAAAATATTTCTATTTTAATAATTATATAAACAGTTGATAATAATATCAACAAATATCTCACAATTAATAACTGTTTCTCTCTCTTGAAAATACACTTATAAATCATTAATAGACATGAAAGATTGTTGGGTTGGCTAAGACATTTTAATTAATACGGTTTAAAATAATGTGACTACTTGGATGTTAATGTGTTTCAACTTGTAGATTGATCAATTTCACTTTGCCAACTTAGCATGACCAAGCTGCCTCATATTAAGCGATGAAAGTGATCTTATTAATGTTTTTGCAATTCACAATTGATATTTCACAGCTCAAACCCAAAAGCAACAGAATTTTAACCAAGAAAAACTACAATCAAAGTACCTGTAATTAAAATTTCCATTCCCATGAGTTGTAACACATACAACCAATCTACGATGCTGAAATTCAGTAGTCCAAACGAATTTCACATTCAAGTGAATATATTTGGTTTTCAGCTGTTGCTAACAGCTAGTCACTACTAATCAGTTGATAAAATAATAGTTGAATGTCTCACTCCGAATTCTGATCCAGCTGGGCCAGGGAAATTCTTCCACTATAGACAGGAGAAAAAGAAAGGGCAAAAAAAAAAAAAAAAAGCAACTGTTTACATCAAGGGCGGCAACTATTTAAAGAAGCTTGAAAGCTGTATCAAATGGCCCTGCGAAAATTTTGATAGAATTCCTATGAGGCCTTCCAACAAATAAATTATGCTAAGAAAAATTAAAAATTGATACATGACAGTCTAGAGTTTGGTTACAGCTCTCCAAATCTCCATGATGACTGTCTCACAGCCCCCTGCATTTCGCAAAGTGCTGATAAAATACATATATATACAACCAATTTAGTATGTCAAACTCGCGCTGATCTTCGAGCCAAATTCTCAAACGATTCCTTCTGTTCAAAGCATTGCAAAATGAGAGCATTGAACCAAACAAACTCACTCCTTTTAACAAGCCGAGAAGCCAAACAAAAAATGGATTCTGACAAATATAAAGCAGTATAAAAATAAGCAAGCGGAAATTTTGGACAAACACATACTTCCTGAAAAAATGAATAAATGCAACTACCAGTAGAAATTAATTTATATTAAAAAAAAAGGTGGAAACTTTACCAATCTCAGCTGTGCAGTAATAGTTGCTCATCTTGGCCGCCAAATGCTTGAAGCTGAACACAAGAAAGATGTATGAGATTGCCAAGTTACTGATATCATCTAATAATTGGAGAGAGCTGATACCCCCCCCACACACAAAAAAAAAAAAAAAAAAGGAACACCACAAGTAAAAAAAAAAAACAAAAAGATTCAATTTTATTTTCAAATTAACACAATCCCACAAAAAATAACACACCTCTATTTGACACTGGAATTGCACTTTCAGGTGGTGGTCTAAATGGCATGAAGTTCCTGTGATGCATCCCCCCGGCAGGAAATGACCATCCCTGATGAGGTATTCTATCCTGCTCTCTAGGTGGGCCACCATAAGGACCAGATGGATAACATGCTCTGCCTTTATCAGGATGTCGTGGGCCTATGGTGGATAAGATGGCATTGACAATAAGATAAAACACAAAGTACATGGGACAAGATAATGCGCACAAATCTCTACAAAACTTGCAGGTAAAATTAACATTACCAGGAAAAGGAGGTGCAGGGTGTCTCCAGCTGTCATTAATTTCATATGGGACTGGTCTCATTCGCTCATGGTTATTATAAAAGTTTCCACCATCAGCATTATGTGACGAGTGGAATCTGTGGTGGTAAGGAGGCGGGGTCTCTCTCCGAGACTTCACATGCTGGCCTGCCTGAACATAAGAGAATTGATTTGAAGGTGGTGGGTGTGGTGGCCTTGGAGGATAAGCCTTGTGGTGGAAGTTTGGTCCATCTGTGTGCACTGGATGTACAGAGTAACTGTTGAAAGAGTTTGTGGAGTCGCAATGCTGCATCTGATCCCTACATTCAGTAGTATGATAATGCACTCCATTGGACATTGATGTATTGATTCTTGGGGCTGCTGGCGGCTGACCCACAGATTCTCTCATGTCATCTTGCATATTCTGCAAATTTGGTTCAATCAGAAAAGAAATGTCTGTCTGATACATTCCATCCTAGAGCAAAATGGTAAGACGAAGTAATCAAGTATGCAGACTCACATGTGAATTTGCATAAAGCTTTGAATCTACACCACTAATGTATGGATCAGGCATTCCACATGAATGTGGGACAGCAAGAGGAGGTGGTGGAGGTGGAGGTGGAGGAGGTGAAGTTGGCAATGGTGGTGATGATGGTGGCACATCCTGAGGCAGAGGAGGGGCAAAAGGCAGTGGAAAATGCAGTTCTAATTGATTTTGCAAATTACATACAGAATTGACTGCAGCAATGCCAACTGCTGAACTTCCTTCAACTTCACAAGAGGGAGCCACATCCTCCATTTCAAGCTCACCATCAACATCTTCCAAGATGTGTGTGTGCTTCTCTACTGCTAGGGTGGTATCCCGTTCTTCAGGGGTTTCAGAATTATGTTCAGGAGTGACAGCCTCAAAACTCTCTCCATCAGAATCACTTCCTTCATCTTCATCCCTAAGCATGCGAGGCATACAAAATCCCGGAAGCTGAAAACTTGAATTGCTGATACAACAAGAAATAACTCAATAAAATATGTTATAGAACTTTTTCATTTTCAATCAACTACTCGTAAAGTGCCACAGAAATCAATAAATTCAAACCTTCCATATTCGTCAACAAGCATTCCCTCCATGTCTCTAACAGGATCATCTAAAGCCCTTTCCGTTCTTGCCGATCGGCGAGAATAAGCACCAGCAGAAGATGAACCACCTAATGAATCAAGTTCCCGCATATGATGGCGAATAACAGATTCCGGAAGGATCCTTCTTTCCAGCCAAAGCCTCAAAACCTATAAAGAAACACAGATATGAGACATAAAACACAGATGCGAGACCTAAACTAACATATAAAACCAATGACACAAGCAAAATCCAAAAAAAGAAAAATCTAAGACTTGCCCTCAAACACTGCCTCCGATTTTCCTGTGCAAAACTTCCAGGAGGAGCAGCTGCTGCAAGCAAGCGTGTCAACACTGCCTGAATAGCTGAAGGGTATATACCACCAACATCACCTGGAAATTCAAGCACAACATGAACACTAAATATCTGGTGTGTACATATCAACATTAAATAACATGAGAACAAACAATTTACCTTTCAAACCTCGAGAGCACTGAGTGATAGAATCCACAAGGAAGAATAAATCCACCCTTCTGTGTAAACTTGACTCACTTTCCAAGTTACGGACTAAAATCTCCACCACCTATGCTTTAAAGACAAAGCATCAGTAAAAACTTTATGGCACATGCATGCTTTCAATGCAACTAAATCATTGTTATAAAGATAAAGCAAATAAACTTCACTCATACTTGTCAAAACATTTTCCAAGCCCGGATAAAGGAGGAGGGTTGCGGTAGGTGACAACCAACGTAAAAATTTCGTCACACCTTATGATATGGATTCAAATGATATAAACGTTGGAGCGTCCTCTACTAACGACACACTATATCGAAACCCGAGTGTAGTAAGAAATATGCAAGGGTGTAGGGCATTCACCGAAAGCGATGCGCCATTCCGGCGCCCGGGTGTGGTGTTAAGTGAGCAAGGGTTCCCACATAATGGACGGGTGTGGGTAAAAAAGTTAGTCCATAGAATAGATAGTAGAACAGATAGTGGAACAGAACACAAGATAGACATAGAAAACAATAGAAGATATCATAAAAGGAGACCAATTAGGAAGGAACAGAATAGGAGGAGGATTAGGATTGGTACTTGGAATGTTGAATCACTTACAGGAAAATTAATGGAGATTGTGGATACCTTGGAAAGAAGAAGGGTGAATATTGCTTGCATTCAGGAGACTAAATGGGTAGAAGAGAAAAGTAAGGAAATGGGTAATTCAGGATACAAACTGTGGTTCACCAGAAAGGAGAGAAATAAGAACGGAGTAGGCATAATCATAGACAGGACATTGAAAAACGCTGTAATAGCTGTGAAAAGAGTAGGGGATAGAATTATACTAGTAAAGCTAGTACTAAAAGGAAAAACAATAAATGTAGTTAGTGCTTATACCCCACAAACAGGACTAGATAGTGAGAGTAAACAAATTTTTTGGGAAGATATATGGATGATTTAATGCAAAGCATACCGAATGAAGAAAATATTTTCATTGGTGGAGATTTGAATGGACATGTAGGAAGTGATAAGCAAGGCTATGAGAATGTTCATGGAGGCTTTGATTTTGGCAGTCGAAATGAGGAGGGAAAAAACATCCTGGATTTTGCTATGGCATACGACCTAATACTAACAAATACCTACTTTATAAAAAGAGAATCACATTTAGCGACTTTCAAAAGTGGGCAACATAGAAGCCAAATCGACTTCCTGTTAACCAAGAAGACAAATAGAGCTCTATGCAAGGATTGCAAGGTCATCCCAGGAAAGGCTTTAACAAGTCAACATCAGTTAGTAGTCTTGGATGTCAAGTTTAGGAACAATTCAAGTAAGGTCAGAAGAAATAGTGTAGCTCGAATAAAGTGGTAGGAGTTCAAAGGAGTAAAGCAAGTGAAGTTCAAAAATGAGCTTCTCGAGTTCGAAGCATAGAAGCTGAATATGGAGGCCAATGATATGTGGATACAGATGGCATCAAAGATTAGAGAAGTAGCTAGAAAAGTACTTGAAGAGTCTAAAAGACATGGACCACCCTCAGAAGAAAGATGATGGTGAAATGAGGAAGTACAAAAGGCAGTGAAGAGAAAAAGGGAATGATATAAGAAATTACCTAAATGTGATAATAATGAGGCATATGAACAGTACAAGATAGCAAAGAAAGAGGCAAAAAAGGCAGCTAGTCAAGCAAGAGCACAGGCCTTTGAAAAGTTATATGAGAAACTTGAAACTAAAGAAGGGGAGAAAAATATTTATAGATTAGCAAGGAGGAGAGAAAGAAAATGTCAAGATCTCAATCAAGTTAGGTGTATTAAGGATAAAGAAGGAAAAGTGTTGATGAAAAATGAGGACATTAAAGAAAGATGGAGAAATTATTTTAATGATTTCTTTAATAATAGTCAAAATGGTAATAGCGTGAATATAAACTATAGAACAATAGAAAAGAATGTGAATTATACTAGAAGAATTAGATCTTTAGAAGTAAAAGAAGCACTTAAGAGAATGAAAGTGGATAAAGCCTGTGTACCCGATGGAATACCAATTGAAGTGTGAAAGTGTTTGGGAGATATAGGAGTGGCATGGTTAACTAAATTATTTAATAAGATTCTAAACTCAAAGAAAATGCCTGATGAATGGAGGAGTATTTTAGTACCTATTTTTAAAAATAAGGGAGACATACAGAGTTGCTCGAACTATAGGGGAATTAAACTCATGAGCCATACTATGAAGTTATGGGAGAGAGTTGTGGAGCATCGACTACGTCATGATACTTCTATCTCTCTCAATCAATTTGGCTTCATGCCCAGTCGTTCAACTATGGAAGCGATCTTTCTTGTAAGAAGCTTAATGGAGAAATATAAAGATTTGAAGAAAGATCTACACATGGTTTTTATTGATTTGGAAAAGGCTTATGATAGTGTTCCAAGATATGTCCTATGTAGTGTGTTAGAACAAAAGAGGGTATCTATTAGGTACATACAAGTGTTGAAAGATATGTATGAAGGAGCAACTACTATTGTGCGCACAGTAGGAGGGACACAAGATTTTCCGATCTCAATTGAATTACACCAAGGATCAGCTATAAGCCCTTACCTTTTTACATTAGTTTTAGATGAATTGACGAAACATATACAAGAGAGTATTCCTTGGTGCATGATATTTGCGGATGATATTGTTCTGATAGATGAGACGCGAGAAACAGTCAATAAAAAACTAGAGCTTTGGAGAAGTACTCTAGAGTCAAAGGGCTTTAAGTAAAACGAAAACAGAATACATGCATTGCAAGTTCAGTGAAGGCCAAACTGGTGATAGGGAAGGAGTTAGTTTGGATGGAGTGGTACTGTTCCAAAATAATCACTTTAAATATCTCGGTTCAGTCCTTCAAGTAGATGGGGGATGTGAGGAGGATGTTAGTCACAGGATTAAAGCCGGATGGTTGAAGTGGAGACGTGCCACGGGAGTTTTATGTGATCGCAAGATTCCCAGTAAGTTGAAAGGAAAATTTTACCGTACAGCCATACGACCGGCTATGTTATATGGTAGTGAGTGTTGAGCATTGAAGGAGTCGTGTGCATCTAAGATAAGAGTTGCAGAGATGAGAATGTTAAGGTGGATGAGTGGCCACACTAGATTAGATAAAGTCCATAATGAGAGTATTAGAGAAAAGGTAGGAGTGGTACCAATTGAAGATAAATTGAGAGAAGGGAGATTGAGATGGTTTGATCATGTGAAGCGTAGACATACAGAGGCTCTAGTTAGACAAGTAGAGCACATTAGGTTAGAGGATAGAAAAAAAAAAAAAGAGTAGACCTAAATTGACTTGGAGGAGAGTAGTACAATATGACCTAGAAGCATTACAAATTTCTGAGGATTTAACCCAAAATCGTTTAGAGTGGAGAAAGCGAATCCATATAGCCGACCCCAAATTTTTGGGATAAAAGTTTAGTTGAGTTGAGTTTTATACTTGTCAAAACATTCACATTCCCACCAGGGACAATAGGCCCCAGTTAAAAAAATATTTAGGATGATTTGTGGCTTGTAGAAAAATAGAAGAATAGTTAATTATTTCTCAAAGATTGGATTACAAATTAAAGAAATTTATTCCATCATTATTAAATCCAACACATATAAGATTTGATAAGTAAATTTCTTTGATTAATATTTTCTTGTTTACTAAGCATATATTACTATTTTCTTGACTTCTAATAATTTTGTGTATAAATTTTTTAATTCTACTTGATGATTCTATATTGTTTAGCTACAAATAAAAGTGTTTTAATTATATATTTTGCCCCTCCAAAGTTTCAATTCTAGATTCGTCCTTGATTCCCACCCTTAACGTTGGAAATCACATTTACATGTATATTGAAACAAAATGGTAGAATCTACTTGTTTAGGAACACAGATCAAAAGTGTAACATCAATGCACAAACCAAACACAAGAATGTTGTATTACCAAGTAACTTTCCTAGGTAATTCTGACAATGCAGAACAAATCAAAAATCCCACGAACGATCTATTAATTGTTTTGGAAAAAAATGAATAAAGAACGCAATGCAAGATTCAAACATTTATAAGGTAAAAAGTATAGTGCTCTTTTGTTCACTTCTATTCTACTTTTTAGTTATATAAAAATGGCATCCAATTCCTAAAATTTAAGCCAACTGAATAACAATTATCTTGTAATAACTTCATATCATAATATCTAATATGATCAGGTAATATCAAAAAGGTAAAACCACATATCTAAGCAACATGATCCAACCTTAGTAGAAAGGCCAAACTTTGCACAGTCAATGGCCATGCGAGTTGCTCGACCAATGCTCTCCTTTGTCCTTGTTAATGATCCAAGCATTCCTTCAAAGGATGATAGAGCAGCTTGCGCTTCTGCATAATTATTCCATTTGCCAAAAGATTTTGGGTGTTGCAGCACCACCACTGATTCCTTTTTTTCTTCATCAATTGATGTGCTCACAGTTTTATGATGTGAATGATTAGGACTGGAGCATTGACTATTTTGAATAAAATTAGCACTTTCCGAAGTAGATACATGGCATATTGAGGTTGTGGGTGGAGATGTCTGTGCAGGAGATTCTATTCCATCAGCTGGTACTGGACTTGACTGGGCTACCAACACATTCCTTCCACACAAATGATCATCAGAAATAGAAGCATAATTAGTTTCCTTTCGTTTCTGCTCATATTTGACAACTTTTGCCGCCTCAGATCTAAGAAAGAAACTCAGAAGAATAAAGATATTTGATATGAAGGGATAAAGAAAACCACAAAAAAAATGTAATGGTAATTTTTCCATCCCGCAAGGGCTCCCTCAGATATATTGAAATTTTTGAAGGAGACATGAGTAAATTGTAAAATTAGGTAACGGTATGCTCATGCCTTAACTCTAGAAGAAATACTCTTCCAGAATGAATAGTATAAAACAGTATGAGTTCTTGGTAAGAACCATTAGCATATGCTTGCAACTTAGCAGTCAACAAAGCCAAAATAAAATGGACACTTACATGCCATTGACTCGGTTGTCATCATCAATTAGAGACCTCAATGACTTGGCATTCTCACAGCCAGTATCCTCAGCACTGTACTGAAACACATTAGAACCATTTTGAGAGGTACCTTTAGCAGCTTCATCAACCTGTGAGATAAGACTTGGGCTCATCCGAGAATGCTCCAAAACAACATCTTTATTAAGATTTTCATCTCCGACATCTCTTAACTCAACATTTTCAGAATTGATCTCATCCTTTGTACGTAATAACTGACCAGATGAGCCATGATTGGATTGTAGACTGTCTCGTCTTCTGTCAAAATTTGGTGTGAAATCTTTTGTACTTTGTTGTATAGTAATAGCAACAATGTCACCTGCAAAACATGATCTGCCAAGGTTTTTGCCACAATCATGGTCCAAGGCTTCTGTCAAGACATCTTCATAATGCTCTTGGCTATTAGAACTTTCGATTCGTTGATTGCAGATGTCCTCTTCTAATGGTGGATTTATGGATTCCTCTAAGACTCTTTTAGAGCTGGAACATAATGCAGAGGCCCTACAGCCAGGAGACTCTACATTTGGCTCCCCAGAACCATCACTTTCTTTTCGATCAACAAACTTGTCGGAGGAGTTCTCCATTGAAGAGGTGGAACTGCCATTTATTAATGTTTTCAAGGTTGATATATCAGCACTTGCCTGACCTTCTTCAGCAGCATTTGCAGACATAGCTTCTAGAGCACGATGAAGACGTTTGGATGGAGGTAAAGCAGCTTCACCATCTGCTGGGCAGCCAAAAGACTGATGCTCCTTAGCAATTGAAAGCTGAGGCCTATTCCCTAGAATTTGAGCACAGCCATTCTGAGGTGATGCATTATCTAAAACAACCTTCGCTGAAAATGAGCCTTTGTCAGCTGAACAATCATCACTGAAATTATAAGGTGGGCCAATATGCTCCGACGTAGCGACTGCAACTTCATCAGAGGTTCTTTCTTCAACTTCTTGACATAAGCCATTGTGAGCATCAGCCGAATTGACTGCAACTTCATTGGAGGTCTTTTCTTCCACATGAGAAAAGCTGCTGTGGTCCTCCAATGATGATAATTTGCCCATTCTAACTCTAGCTCGTTTCACTAGTGGCAAATGCTCATCTCCATCATCTTTGTTATGCCTCTCACTCAAGTTTTCACAAGCCCACTGTGAATTTTGGCTGCTACTATGCACCACAGCATCCAAATCTGCCACTGTATCCAACCTGGCAGTTGGCTCAGTGGCTTCATTAGTCACTCGCTTTCTGTTTGGTTTCCGTTTCTTCTTTATAACCACAGCATTTATTTGAAAATCAAGCCCTTTGCTCAACTCAACATCTTCCTCCAAACAATCAGCAACAGTTTCTGAGTGCTCAGGCTTACAAGCACTGTCTATAGTGCTGCCTTCATTCAGACTCAAAGAATCAGAATCAACTGTTACAATTTCAGAGCCATTATCTTCAACAGTTCTTGAAACAAAAGCAGATGAATCCACATCATCCCACTCAGAGGCATCTGGTGATTTTCTAACTTGCTTGTTCCTTCGTAGGGATCTGCTTAGGATTACTTCAGTTGATGCTTCCCCTGCACTCTTGTTACCATCATTAGATGGCACCACCAAATTCTGGAATCTAGAGGATTCCAACCTTGACAAACTTGTGGACCTTTCAACTGATGAATCCTTTTTCTGTGGGGCGTGTTTTCTAGACCGTAAGCCTCCAGATCTTTTTCTTGAAGTGTAAGTAGTTATAACAGGTTTTGCCGTGACCACCACATTATCAGTGTGTTGCTCCAATGAGACTTCTTTATCATGCAAAGAACCAGCTTTTGCTACATCTGGAGCAAAACTGCTTGCAAGGCTAGGATCATTTCTAACCATAGTAGTTGCTTCTGAAGTTTCAGTCTGATCCTTCAACTCAAAGTTTGCTGATGACTCCACTGAATTCCCACCATTTGCAAGAGTATCTTCATAACCAGAATTGAGATCATCAACTTGGTCTGCTTTCTTAGACTTCTCATAACTGTCGATAATCTCCTGCACTGCACGAACAAAATCTGCACCCTTTCCTTGACGTTTGATCAAAAGGGATTGTTTCTTCTCTTCAGTAAATGCTTCAACATCAGCAGGGTTGCAGAAAGCTCTGCATGACAAACACATCCAAGAAAATAAAGCAAAACTTAGCCCAAACATTCCATTCAAGCTATCCAATAAAAAAAGAAGGCTAAGAAACTAAAATAGAAGACTTCAAGTGAATATCCCAGACCAATAGAGATACAAGCTCGTGGATCAAATCATGCCATCCATAAATACATTTCTTTCAAGTAACACCATGTTTCTGACATAGTTATTAAAGGCTCTAGGCGCAAGGCACAAGGCGGGCGCCTGAGCGAGGTGAAGGCCGTGAGGCACAAAAATAAAATAATTCAAAAAATTAAATTATATAGGTACTATCATTTTAGTTAATATAATATTAATTACATATAAAAATATATTTAATATATTATTTATTTTATTACTTATTTTTATTTTATTTCACCATCACTATTGTCAATTAAACTACATATATGAGTGAAAATTATCATTAAAATGTATTGTATTAATTTTACTTTAATCAAATTTAATATTGAAATGAAAAATTTAATTTTCTATTGTATTATAATTTTAATTTTTACTATATATTTAATTTAATAATACCTTACTACATAATTTAAAATTATTAAATTAAATCCTATAAACTTATTACAAATAATTATCTATTCAATATTAAAGTAATTTGTATTTAATATTTAATTTATAAAAAATAAAAATAAAATATTTTAAAAAATACTAATAACCACTAGCCCATGTAAACCATCAAACCATTTAAACCACCAGCCCATTTAAACATTAGCCCATTACTCTTAACTTAGTGCAAGACAAGCCACATGCCAGCTGCCATCCAATAAAATGATGCAGAGAAGTCCAGGTATGTTTCTTCTCCTCCTCCTCCTCCTCGTTTCTTTTTTTTTTTTTTTTTTTTTGTCCAGTCAATTTCTGCAATGGTGGAAATGGAGATTGCCAATGAATGTTCTAGGAATTTTTGCTTGCAACGCACCTAAAGAACATCTAGATAAGAATTAGAATTTCCCAAATTATAATCACCTCCTCAATACTCTGAATAAGCTAGAAAACCAAATACCTACACGGTCACTTTGATAATGACATGGAGATTGCCAATGAATGTTCTAGGAATTCACTCTTGCAACACACCTAAAGTTGGAATATGTTTGCTAGATAGGATACCCAAAAGAAACCATAAATAACAAAGAAGAGAATTACAGGAACCAAACATGTGAATCTTTGATTAAAAATGTGGCCTACAATATCCTAAGAAGCTATACCTTGCAACCAACGAATATATTTTTCACACAAAATGAAATTTCACAAAATTCAATATCTGGCACAAAAGAACGGGCCTGTGTGGACATAACGGCCTCAATCATTAGCAAATGTTAATGGGCAATAGAATCAGCTTTGACGCCAAACCGGGCTTATAGTCATCAATTGTTTCAGTTCTTGTCAAAATCACAAAAAGCTTATCCAATAAATCCTTTTAAATTTCTTAAGTTCGACTAAGATATGATAATTTCAGGAAAGAGCAAAAAGCTTGGTAGATCAAATTACCACGTCCAAAAAGGCAAATTTAACTTGTATGCGCTTAGCCACCAGCAAGATACTCCTATAACTGTTCAGAATGTCTAAAGAAAATATTGATTTAACTCATGTATAAGTGCAATAAACTGCAATTTGGCAGCGTCCAATTCCTGTTGCACCTAATTGCAACTCTTAAATCAGAACAGCAGCTGCCACAGCTTCCTACACTTTTTTATAATAAATAATTCTTCTACTTAAGCTACTTCTGTTTCTTAGGCGGCTGTTTTAGCTTCATAAATTTTTTCATAACCAACCTCTTCCTAATGACTTATTTTGTCCCAATTTTTATTGCATCCTGTCATGAAATGAACATCATGGGAAAGTTAACATCAAATGTTCCCAGAATAAAGATTTCTCAATTTTCACGCATAATCATTGTCATAAAACATGGCTACATCTTAGTACAAGTTTGACCAACCAAAATTTAATTTAACTGTATCTTCTACATAAATTTCTTGAAAGATGCATGCAATCCCCCCTCCACACATAATAATAATAATAATAATAATAATAATAATAATAATAATAATAATAATAAATAAACTCTTCATTGCCAATTTCGCCATTGACTAGTCCAATATCAAAACCAGGATGCAAACTGCAGGTGTATCTTAAAACCAGCTCACTAATGCAGCATACAATTGACAACCCCACTAGCCTCTTACCAATAACTAAACAGCTATGCTTGAGAAGTTCCAAAACTCGAGCCTTCAAATTCCTCAAACCCTTAACAAATGGGGCGGGCATAATTATTAAAGGCTCAAGGTGCACCAAGGGGAGCCTAGGCACAAGGAGCTAGTGCATGCCTAAGCGAGGCGAGGCTCAAAAATTAAAAAGAAAAATCATTAAAATAAATAATGTAATAAATTTATTAGAAATAAGTAACATAAATTTAATTACCCGAATATTAAACATAAAAAATATATGTAAAATTTTATTTAAAAATAAATGTAATATTAATTGCATATAAATATATATAAAAATTTACAAATTACTATTGTTAATTAAAGTATATATATTAGTTAAAAATTATCATTAAAATGTATTATGTTAATTTTATTTTTCAATCAAATATAATATTAAAATGATAATTTTTATTTTTTAATGCAGTTACTATATATTTAATTTAATAACTTACTAAACATAACTTAAAATTATTTAAATTAAATTCTATAAACTTATTACGAATCCTTATGTATTCAAATAAAAAATAATTTACATTTAATATTTAATTTATGAAAAATAAAATTAAAAAATACATGCAAAAATTACTAATAAAATATATTAGCACCAAAATAAATTTAGCCCAATAACCTACACTTCAATTTAGAGCTCAAAATCTGCCCTAAATACTTAGAAGCCCATTACCTTCAGCCCATTACCTTCAGCCCATTTAAATGCTAATAAAAGCTCTAAAAACTAATAATCCCATTACCATCAGCCCATTTAAATACCAATAAAAGACATCCACCACTTAGCAGCCTACACTTCATTCAGGAGCACGAGGCAATTGGCAGCCAGGCACATCTCTTCTCCTCTCTTCCTCAGGCACGCCTTAATAACTATGGGAGGAGATCCACAACTTTGAATAAGAAGATCAACAAATCATACTACCTCCACAATCAACCCCCACTAAAAAAATCAAAAGAGAGAAAAGTCCACCATATGGACTGACAATAATTACCTAATTCACCACCTCCCTCCCACGTACTACGATCTGGGACAACATCCCAATACGAGGTAAGCTGGCTTTCCCAAACCAGGGGTGTGCAAACAGTTGGTTCTTTCCAGAACCGAGTTGAACCCAAAAAACCGAAAACTGAATTTATAAAAAATCTACACCGAACCAAACCGATAATGTAGAAATAACCAAACCAAACCAAACTGACAAATATCAGTTCAGTTTTGCTCAGTTTAAAGAGAACTGAAATTCTTCAAAAATAAACATATACATACATAAAAAAAATTAAAAATCACAACAGCAACAGCAAGCAAACATGCCATTTCCCTTTTCACTTCTGTCTCCAATCTCTACCCAACAGTATCCTCGATCACTAATCAATTCACAAATTGATAACTTTCAAATAAAAAAAAAATCACAAATGTGGTATCTTCACTTACTCATCAATTTACAAATTGAAAACCTTCAAATAAAAAAAAAATCACAAATTGAAATCAATAATAACATAAACCACAAATTGAAATCAATATCATAAACCCTAAATCACAAATCTAAAATTAACATGGTTGTAAGTTTTTACCCTCAAATCTCAATGTGTTAAATTGAAAGAGAGTATTGTTTTTACAGAGTGTAAGCAGAAGCATGGATCTCTAATCTGAGGAGAAACAAAAGCAGGATGGATGGATGAGGCTTCTTCAAGCCGTAGGGTTTTGGTCGTCTGCACATATTGTTCTGGGTCTTCATCTTCAAGCCGATGGGTCTTCTTTGTGCATGAAGGCTGCAAATGGGTTCTAACACTTTGTAGTTGAAGAAGAAGAAGAAGAAGATTGATGAATGGGATTTGCGGGAGAAGCTTCGGCTGTGCAAGATAGATGAAAAAGATGGATGGAAGAAGCCAAAAGGCTCTCGATGTGGGTGAAAAGGGAACGGATTTATGGGCACTGTCATGCTAAATGGGGAATTTTGGAAGAAGCTTCCTTATTTACAAGAACTGTATGGGACTTATGGGACTTATGGATAATAATTGGTAGGTTCTGTTTATTTCATTAATTTCGGTTAATTAACCAAACTGAACCGAAAACCGAAAATATTAGAAAAATAAAATCAAACCAAACTGATTGAACAAAAAAGAACCAACTGAACCAAATTGGCTTGGTTCATTTCTGTTTTTCGGTTCGAATTGGAAGCGGCTCAGCCTTATCCAAACGCTTCAACACATGTCCTGACTCACTGAACTAGGGGATGGGGTTATTGATTTCAATTTTATATTGCATGTGTCTTTCCATGGCAGCAAGAAGCCTAAAGAAGTGTTTGGTACAAGATCAAAATTTGAAGGTTAAATGTTACTTAAATAAATTTTAAAGAAGTAATTATTAGGGGGTAAACAATAATTAAGGGTGTGACATTTACTGGTGTTTGGTACGAGGTTAATAAAAAAACTCAAATGAAAATACAGTATTACTCCATTTATCAAGCATTGTTAACCTACTCCCGCTAAGGTTAATATTTGATCCCCTCTTTAGAGGTTAAACATTAAAAAGGTTAAAAATTAATTTATTCTCTTATAACATCCAAACAATATTAATAAAGGGTTAAAAGTTACGAGGATAATTATTACTTTGTTAACCTCTAATGTGGAGCATTTTTGGGTGAAGAAGCAAGTCAAACAACAATGGAAGCATGCTGGTGTGAAAAGGGGGAAAAGTAGCAATTTAAGCAAGTTTAGGCAAAGTTGATTTCTTTAGGTAGCAAATTTCACCTAGAACATCTTGTGAAGACTTCCAACAGCTGTAGAAATTAGATTATAATTAATTAGGAAGTTTTCTATTCTATTTAGGATTTATTAATGTTTTCCTGCTTTATCTAGAATTTAGATTTCTTTCTATTTTATTTAGGATTTCCTATTGTATTTTAGATTATCTAAATTTCATATTTAGTTTCATATTCCTATCAGGTTTAGGAGATTAAAATCTCTAAATACTTCAGATTTTATGTAATTTAAGAGACAGAATGTTATCAATAAAAATACTGTAAAGAATTTTCTTTATTTTTTTCACTCTTATGTATGAAGTGTGTTTCTATTTGAGCTTCACGCTGCATCAACCTCGTACCAAATGCCCCATAAAGGTAAAGAAGAAGAAGAAAAAAACATTTACGTGGAAGAAGCAACCATGCCAAAGATAAGAAGATCAAAGACCCGTTTGGTATAGCAGTAGCAATTATCTATCAATTGAGCGGCTAGTGATTAGATGCCAACTATTTATAATTAGTGTTGTAATTAATTACACAGAGTTTGGCAATTTAGCAATTGAAGTAGCTGCCAAACTATAAAACTAAAAATAAAGACCTATTTATTTTTATTATTTGTTGTACGAAAAATTTTATTTATTATATATAAATGAATTTCTTCTTCTTATAAATTAACTTTTTACCGTACAGCCATACAACCAGCTATGTTTTATGGTAGTGAGTGTTGGGCATTGAAAGAGTCGTATGCGTCTAAGATAAGAGTTGCAGAGATGAGAATGTTAAAGTGGATGAGTAGTCATACTAGACTAGATAAAGTCCGCAATGAGAGTATTAGAGAAAAGGTAGGAGTGATACCAATTGAGGATAAGTTGAGAGAAGGGAGATTGAGGTGGTTTGGTCATGTGAAGCGTAGACATACGAGACTCCAGTTAGACAAGTAGAGCACATTAGGTTAGAGGATAGAAAGAAAAAAAGGGATAGACCTAAATTGACTTGGAGGAGAGTAGTACAACATGACCTAGAAGAATTACAAATTTCTGAGGATTTAACCCAAAATCGTTTAGAGTAGAGAAAGCGAATCCATAGGCTTAGTTGAGTTGAGTTAGTTAATTATTTTCATAATTTTAGTGAGCAAATGCGCATTTAGACATATAAATATAGTAAAATTAAAATTTTAAAAATACAAAACAAAAAGTATTTTATTTTTAAAATATTTTTAAAATATTTTTAATTATTTTCGAAGTTTTCGTATGGAAGGCTAGCCTTCAGATATAAATTTCAAAAGATGGCATTGGAAATTGCAAAAGCCAGCTTTCATATTTACATTATCAAACACCTATTTTCAACGATTAATCAATCAACCACTGATTGCTAGAGAACAAAAGCTCAACCAAAATGGGCACATAAAAGCCACGCTAGAGAAAAGAAGATGAGAAGTCACACTAGATTTAAAACTTTTTCTGGCTAGGTGCCATTAGAGGTCACCTTGGGAGAATAAATATAATTAGGGGGAGTGGAGAGTAATTTACATTTAGTAAAAATTGAAAGAAATCAATTTTAAGTTGACTAATTATTGGCTTTGTATCCAATAGTCTAATAAAGATTTTTTAAGAGCCTTTTTTTATAGTAAAATTGTTAAATATATTCTTACCAAAACAAAACTATAAAATTGTCAAGAGTCCCACATCTAAAAGAGAAAAGCATCAAGTTGAAGGGACTTATAAAGGGCCAACTAACTAATTGGTTAATTCTACATTTTAGCAATGATTGGTCCAATACCAAGTAAGCCCAATCTTCATATTTCATGAACTCTTGCCTCCAACCCATTCATTCACCTCCACCCTTTCAATTTAGTAAGATGATATCAAAGCCTCCCCATCAAATATTTGAACCTCTCATAAGTGTTTCACACTTCAACACTATGTTTGGATATCTTGAAGGAGACGAAAGAAAATAAGAAAGGAAAAATAAAAATTATTTTCCTTACTTACGTTTGGATAAGTGGAAAATAAAAGAGGAATGAAAGGAAAATAAACTTATTTTCCGTTGTTTGGGAAGAGAATGAGTGGAAAGAAAATAATTTAAATTACTATTTTACCTTTTTTTACAAATTATATAAAAAAAGGGCAATAAAATCAAAAGGATAATTATGTAGTTTGACCAGTTAAAAGGTCACTTTTCCATCTGATTCCTTATTTTCTCTCTAAATTGGAGAGAAAATTCTCAAGAGAAAATATAGCTTATTTTCCTTCCCATCTTTATTTTCCTCTTTCTATCCAAACAAAGGAGAGTGTCCAATCAACCTTATTTTTCCTTGGTTATTTTCTTTCCTCTCCCCATTCCACCTATCCAAACACGTTGTAAGTGTTCAATCCTCAGCGTTAGGAGGGTATGTGTGTTAATACTAATGTACTCCTTATAAAGTCTTAAGTACACCTCCCCCCTTGAGCTAGCTTTTGGGGGTGAACATTATAAAAAATAAAATAAATATACTTTTTTCTTTAAAAAAATAAAATAAATAAACAAATAAAATTGAGTTATCAAATTAGGTGCAAAATTTATGCAATAAAAGCCCCCACAAATCGAACAAGTGTATTTCACATACTGTGAATTATCTTATTATACCAAATTACCAACTAAGCCTATCCTCCCCCCCCCCCCCCCCCCCCCACCAAAGAAACAAAAAAAGAAAAAAGAAAAACCATGTACCGATATTTAGTCAAGTGGCATAACATGTCTCCGTGCTCCTACCACATTCATAGAGGCATGACATTCCAAGTAACTATGGTTCTAACAAAAGTTAACCTTTGTAATAAAATAAAAGCAAGCAAATCAACAAAAATACCCCCATAAAAGGCTATAAAAATCTAACACAACTTAAAAAATGTTTACCTACTCATCAAACCCAAAAACATAAAATATACCATTTTCCACACACACAGTTTCAGATTTTATATCCTAAATTCAATTAGATTAAATATTTCACTTTCAATCCCTTCAAGAGTAAAGTGCAACAATACAAAAAAACATTGGATAAAAAATGAGTGCATTCATAGGTGAGTAGAAGTGGCATCTAAGAAGGAACTGAGGATGAGTTAAGTAAGAGGTTATTGAAATGTTTTGGCCACAACTAGCACAGTTTGGCATGCATAAGGGCACAAATGAAAGGACAAAACACATCAACTATTCAAGTTATCAGAATGAATAAGAGGAGGGGTGAATTAAGGATGGCATGGATGAAGCATTCCAGAAAAATTTAACATCTCTACACCTTTCCAAAAGTATGGACTACACCAAGAACAATGGAGGAAAAGGATCACACGATGGACCCCATCCAAATTGTGATTGAAGACTATAGTTGAGCTGAGCAATGCTTGTTCAAGTAGAAACACTTAGCTATGTTAAACTCGACTAAGGAAGCACCTCTTTGTCAAAAAATTTCCAATTCCCGCAAAATTTTCAAAACATTTTTTTTCTAAAGAAAGCCTTGAAATTATGTTTACCTTCAAAAAAATAAAAATTTTTTCTTTAGAAAACTGATGTGTCCCACATCGATTCTGCAGGGAGATTTTAGATGTTTTTTATATATATAAGTTTGCAAACCTCTCCTTGTGAGCTAGTTTTTTAGGTGGAGTTAAGCATATTCATATCATTTGGTATCGGAGTCTCACTCTGTATGGATCAGTAGGCAATGTACAAAGATTCCCTGATGTTCTTCGGGAGAGGTCGAGGTGAACGAGTCATGACTCCGGTTGCTTCACGAGGAGATTCAGTTTAAAGGGGTCAGGAATAATGTGTCCTATATAGGTTCTGTAGGGAGATCTTGAGTGTTATATATATGGGTTTACAAACCTTCCCTTGTAAGCTAGCTTTTGAGGTGAAGATAGGCAGGTTCAAAAGAGGTCAGGAATAATGCGTCCCACATTGGTTCTGCAAGAAGATCTTGGATGTTATATATATGGTTTTACAAGCCTCTCCTTGTGAGCTAGCTTTTGAGATAGAGTCAGGCAAGTTCATATCAAAAACAGAATGGGTATCAAATAGGCTCTAAATAAATAAATAAATAAATATATATATATATATATATATATATATATATATATATATATATATATATATATATATAACATATTTGCTTTTGTTACTTGATGTCTTAAAGAGAAATTTAGATTGCCAAAACTAGTGAAAGCACAAAGGTGGTTTTTACTTGTCTCATCAAGACATCAACTCATTTTTTACAATTGGACAAACACCACCAAAAATATGTATTAGAAAACCATATTCTCTATTTTTTTTCCAACTTTAAATAGATTTGAGAAAACCAAAGTTTCCAACTATGGGTACTATTTATTGAAACTAAGATATAAATTGGAAATGGAAAACTAAAACTTCTTTTCAAGCAAATGGACTTTGAGTATTCATAAAACTAGGTATTTATTTATTGAAACTTAAAATTGCTCGTCTTTAAGAATACCATGTCACCCCTCAACCCAGCTCAAAGACAACTTTCCTTAATGTCAATAGATGACATGAAGGTTATTGTTGACTCACTGACTAAATTTAAAGCAAACAAAGTTACTAGAAGCAAGTAGCAACAATCTCATTCAAAAACAAGAATTATGAATAACTAAATAAGTATACAAACAACAGATAAATAAATGGGGAAAAAGCTAAATTCACACAACAAAGCTAGCCACATTCTCATTGAAATAAATAAATCATGAAGAAATAAATAAGGAGACAGATAAATAGGACAAAAGCTAAACAACCTAAACTTGCTCAACACAGTTTACATTCAAATTTAAATAATTTTTCCTTACAAAATCACATGCCATAACCAACAGCAAAATTTCCCTTCTAGACATATGGCACTTCGATTAGAACTGCTGGCAAGTAAAAGGAAATCAAGCACAGCAAAAGGTGAAAGACAAGATGTAGAATCCTAGTTCTAAACTGTAAGCATTCATTTTCTCCCACTTCATCATTTAATCACTCCTCTTAACAACCATAATCAGTAAATCAAAACAATGATGGGGAATCCAAGATCGAAATTGGGCATTATTCAACAGTTCACCATAATCACTTCTTTCCTCAAGAACCAAGGGTAAGCACTATTCAGTTCAAACCGAATAAACTGACCGAAACGATTGATTTCGATTTTAATAATAATCAGTTTGGTTTCGTCTTAATTTTTTAAAAGTTTCAATTATTTCGGTTCGGTTCAGTTTTTAAAGGGAAAAAATCAAAACAACCAAACTGATATAACACTAAATTGGCACAGGCATATGGTATATAAACCTCTTTCAGCTTAGTGGTAAAATTGCCTTAAATCTCTTTGAAGGTTGCATGTTCAACTCCCACTATCTACACTTTTTAATTCTCTTTTTTAACAAACAATCCTAACCATTCATCCAATATAATATCAACTGTCCAATTGCACTATATATATACATCTTTAAATCCTAACCCTAGCCTTCCTCTCTCTTTCACTGTTTCAATTGCAGCAGCCTCCCCCTCTCTTCTCTTTCTTTTTCACATTTCAAGCAGAGCTTCCTCTCTCTCTATTTTAAACTTTCCATTTATGTTTCTCTTTAATCCACAAGGGTTTCATTCCCATGAATTTTTCTGATCAACACCCTACAACTCATAATGCTATTTTTTAAGTTTGCACTCATCTAAAATAGCAGCAGCCATGTCGAAAGCAGCCCAAGAGGCATACAAAGAATTCCAAAACGCGACCTTGCAGAGCCGCAGCAGCACCAACACCATAGCACCACGGGCCCACAACTCCTCCATTTCTTTTTCCTTTATTTTTTAATTTATTTTCTGCAATATGTAATATTGATCTTATTATTTGATTTGGATGATTGTAATTAAGTTAAATCTATTAATGGAATTTTGTTTTTCAATTATTTTGTTTTGGATATTTATTTGAATAAGTGATTGTGGATATGTGATTTGAACATAGAACATAGAAGAAAAATGGAGGTCCGAAAAACCGAATATGTAAACCGAACTGAACCAGTTTATTTTGGTTTGGTTCAGCTCAGTTCAGTTTTTAAATCTTAAATGAAATTCGGGTTTTTGTTTTTTGGTCTGTTTTCATCCCCAAAATAACAACTACAAAGCAACAATCCCTTTTATTTCTCCTCTAATTTCCAACTAACAAACATTAGAATTTAGTGCAAAGCTAAAAAAATTATCTTAGTGATTTGACTGAAAGTTAACTCATAAGCAGCAAAAATAACTAGAAATCATGATAATCTCAAAATATAAAAATTAAAAAAGACACTTACATTTGCTGTGTTCCAAAGAAGTAGACAAGTACTTTCTTCCAATCAGTTGGATAGCCCCACTTCTCCGGCTCACTTACCTGGCATCAGCAACCAAATTTATAAACTCAATAGACAACTAATAGTAGGCATGGAGGAATGCATATGGAGAATATAGACAGCATACTTGTTTTGTTTGAATTAGTATACAAAGCTTATTTAAGTGACCACTTCCAGCAAATGAATGCATTCGGCTAACAGAAAAATTCCAATTTCCCACACAATCCTAGGCTCTGGTTGGGAATATAGTTTTGAGAAAAACAGTACTTTAAATACGTTAGTTAGATGTCACTGAAAATTATTTTATATTAAATTTAATATGTTTCAATCAGAAAAACTATAAAACTGTTCATCAGCTTCTTTAACCTGCTTTTTCACCATCATTTAAAAGAATACTTTTCCCAAAAAAAAAAAAGTTTCAAACCTCAATGCCAAACAACTCTTGAAATCTTCAGCATTCACAATAACATGATTTTTTTATGGCAGCAGAACTGATTAAGAGGGTTAAAAACAAGGAATGACTTCACTTGAACTTTGGATTTGCATATAAAGTCTTAGGAAAAGTTCCTCTGCCAAAGGTGATTACAATCAAACCAGTAAACATCAACAAAGCAACCAAAAATCCCCGATTGACGTCCTAAAAGAACCTAAACCTTTTCTTGAGATTCCAAAAGACCAAGACAACTGCCGAAGCTCAAAAACCCAAGAAAACACTAGTACTAGTACCCAACCTGAGAGCCCAACTAAACCACAGATTCAAAAGAAAAACAAGAACCAAAGGTAAAAGTATACGTATATGAACAGTTGCACACCAAAGTTAATACAAAAACATAAGTGAAGAGATAGAACTACATATAGATAGATATATGAGTAGGGTATACCGTGGCAGGCCAAGCAGGAAAGCCTTTGACTTTGGCGAGGACAAGATCACCCACCTTCCATTGGCGGCGGGCAGCGGCAGCGGCAGCAGCTTTGCCGGCGCCCCTTCTGCGACTCGGCGCCATCTAAGAAGCAGCGGGGCTGGAATCAAATTCTGGCACGCGATTCCAACAGAAGCAAAGACGCAAATAGACTAATGAGCCAAAATCGCCAGCAAAATGGAGCAGTCCGGCACAGTCTAGGGTTCTGAAGACGCGATTTAGGCAAGCAATTAGCAGGCATTGAAACGCATAAACCACACGGAGAGAGTGAGCAGTGAAGCAGTAGAAACCCTAATTCGCCGAGAAAGAGAAAAAAAAGAGACGAAAGAGTTTGAAGTCCAAGTGGGGAGTTTTGTTTGTGTTTTGTGAAAGAGAGAATGATACGAGGAGGCTAAAGTGCGCAGAGAGAGTGCAGGTTAAAAATTGGAAGAGGGCTAACGTGATCGAAGTGTGGAAGGATGAGGTGGTGAGTGTTTTGCAATAACACGTGACCTACCAACTGCGACAATTACTTGGTATCTTTGGAATGGGCTTCAACCCGCCACCCACACTCCAACGGGTGATGGACCTGCATCATATAACCCCAAAAATGGGCCAAGTCGCAGGGCTTTGAAGGCCCAAATTGTGATTTAGGCTTTAACCCAAAAATAAAATAAAATAAAATAAAAGGAAAAGAATTCCCTTGTTGTTAGTCCGTAGTCCATCCCAAAACCTCATGTTTCAAGAATTCCCTCCCAAGCGAAACAAATTGATTACGGATGATCAGGCTTTGATAAGAGATTTTAAAGCTAAGGATTTGGAGGAGGATATTTGGATCGAGATTAACAAGCCGAATGCAGCAGTAGAAAGGATCAAATAGATGTAGATAAACAAGTTCATGGGCGAAGTTTTTTTTTTTGAAAGATAGAGCTGATTTCATTAACATTGCAATGCCAATAGCGCCATTACAATTAGAATCCCAAGAAAAAAAATACTTAGCTAAAAACAGAGTCCAAACCCATCCCAACAAAAGGCTCAACTCCACGAACAAAAATCTCTAGCAAATGTTGGATCTAATTATGCCCGAGTCCATGACCTGGCAGAAAAGGGCTCGTCACGCCGCAGCGCAAAGGAGAGAAGCTCATCGCGTCATATATTAATCGATTAGATTATCACTGGTTGAACCAACACCAGGAGAACTTACTGAAGCGCCGCTACGGACAAGCACGACAGAAATACCTAAACAAGAAAGTCTCAAATCCATGATAGCAACCAAATATACGAGGAAGACAAACTAGGAGTCCAACAGAGACTGATTAGCACATGACGAAGCAACAGAGGGGAAGACAGAGCTCTAGCCATCTTCAATTTTCATGTAGGCTTTTCAGGGAATGGGAAACCACTAAAGTGGCGTTATACCATCCCTAAGATACCCATTCTCTGTAATAACCTGGAGCTGCTACTAGGGGTGGCCACGGTTCAGTTTTGAATCGAAATCGAATCGGAATCGGTTTGATCAAAATCGGACTAAAATTGATCAAAATCGGAATCGGTTTCGAACCAGACTGAAATCGCCCTTTTACGGTTTGGTTCAGGTTCATATTTTTTAGAAACCGTGAACCGGTGGTTCTGAACCGGATTGAATCGATAGTTCTAAACCGAATCAAACCAGTAATTTAAATACAAAAAAATTCAATAAATACCTCACTCCACTCCTAATTCATTTATATATATATATGTCATTAATTCTCTACACAATTATTTTCTACACTCTCTTTAATTCTCAATACTTTTTTAATTTCTCTCAAATTTTCTAAATAATTATTTTTTACACTCCTTTTAATTCTCAATACTTTCATAATTCTCCTACTTTATTATTTTATATGCTCACTAAAATTTTTAATGCTATATCAATTACTCTGTTATTATTTTATAAATTCAATAAAATTTTCAATACCCTCTATTTTGATTTTTTTTTTCTTTTATATTTTTTTAATTATTAATTATCATATAATTTTTTAAAAAATGGCAAGTAATACTCAACTCAATTCAACTAAACTTTTATCCCAAAAATTTATTGGGGTTGGCTATATGGATTATCTTTCTCCACTCTAAACGATTTTGGGTTAAATCATCGGAAATGTGTAATACTTTTAGGTCATGTTGTACTATTCTCCTTTAAGTTAGTTTAGGTCTACCTATTCTTTTATTTCTATTCTCTAACTCAATGTGCTCTACATGTCTAACTAGAATTTTCCTATGTCTATGCTTCACATTACCAAACCACCTCAATCTCCATTTTCTCAACTTATAACTGAAAATTTTGATTCATCTAAATCCTAAAGGGATACATAGGCAAAATTAAGTTCATGCACCTTTTTCTAATTTTTTTAAAATTAATTTCATCTCTAGTTTTTAATAAGTTCAACTCTTTGCTTATTAAATTTTTCTTAAAAATAAGTTAATTTTATTCTTTTTATTCTTATTTTATTTTGATTAAAAGATTTCTAAGAAAAATTAAAAGATTTCTAAGAAAAATTAAAATATTTTTACAAATATAACTTAAATTATAAATCAATAAAATTTTTCTCTAATTTTTTCCTTTAAATCGCTCTTAAACCGCTCCAAAATCGCTTCCAAACCGTTATTCAAACCGTTTTGAACAATCATTTTTTGAACCGTCTCTTAAACCATTTTAAATCGGGGCTCGAAACGGAACCGGCGGTTCCTGAACTGTGGCCACCCCTAGCTGCAACAAAGTCGCACAAGCAAGTTAAAGATGAAACCTTCATCCATAACAATCGAAAACCAAACAAAAAGTATATAAAAAATACTTCAATTGAATGAGGAGGATATTTATTGAGACTTAACAAGTTATTGGAGTTCGAGATGACAATTAGATACACTATAAATGGGATAGAAAAATCTGAAAGCTTTTAGAATTTTTTATTTTTTAATTTTTTAACGCGAAGAATAGTTTTTTGTTCGTGAAGAATAATTTTTTATTTTTTAAGAAAATTTTTTAAAAAATAAAAATAAATATATATATAGAATGAATGTTTTTCTTTTTTTTTTCTTCTTTTATCACTAATTTATTACATTTTTATATAAAAGTATTAATCATATATCAAATTAAATGATCCTAATTAATTATTAAAAATGTGACTAATAGTTAAATTTAATGCCAAATAATCAAAGTTGTATGAGATAGATAGGACCATGAATCGATTCAAATTGTGAATTGAATTAAGTCAAATTTATAATCAAACTAGATCAATAGTTTCGGCTCATGAATTAGTTCGAATTTGAGATATAGTGGGCTAATTATAGTCTCCCTTTATTTAACCTAAAAATTGATCTGAAATTATTAGTTTGAATTAGCGCTTTCAAATCATGATCAATCTGATTTAAAATTGTTTATATACATATATATTTGATAGAATACATATCAAATCTTAATTCTATTTTGCAAAAATTAAAGTATATTATGAGACATTTATAAGAGTTGAGATGTGTCATAGCACATTTAAAAAATTAAGGGTGCGATGAAATTTTTTTTAGTAAAGTTTATATGGAAAATGATATATTTGATATATATATTTTTATAGAAGGATTGAGTGGCAGAGACTCAAACCTAATGCCTACTAAGCAAATAATATATCTTTAATCATTTGATCAAGTTAAGTTCGCCTACTGTGCTTAGTTCTTACTTTCTTTATTAGGCACATTTGGTCATAAAACGTTGCCTATAAAATGCCTTTGGCTATGATTTTTAAATGCTTCTCTTTAATCTCATTTTTCACTATGTACCTGAATGAGGAAGGGCTAAAATTATTTTTTTGCTAAAATTATTTGAAAAAAAAAACATTTTAAATGTCATTAAAAAAGTGTTTTGAATTTTTTTTATTATTTTAATATTTTTATGATTAAAATTAATTTTCACTTTAAATTACATTTTAATACTCTTATATTTAAAAAATATTTTTTTAATAACAATTTCAATAATAATATCAAACAGTCCCTTTATCCTAAAAATATGTGGCAAATATAAATTTTTATAATATATATTTCTATTATTCTTAATCACACTTTTAAGCAATATAGCATTTAAGCAATACAATAGTAAATTGACATTCCTAAATTAAAAAAAAAATAACAATATACTATTCACTAATGATTAAGATGAATCTCAAAATGACTGTATCAATTACAAAAATCGTTTAATATAATCCCATATAAATATTATATCAAAAAATTACCTATTATCATCATCATTATTATTATTATTATTATTTTTTAAAAATCTGTCATCATCTTTAATAATAAGTGAAAAGAAAAAAAAACCTCCATATAAATATAATATATTGAGAATCAAATTAAAAAGAGATAATAAAAATAGCACTTTGTTTTTTTAAAATATCTAACCTTATTTTAATTTCATTAAAAGAGTATATGATTCTTTGTCGTTTCACGTCGACCATGCGCCCTTGCTGCCGAGGCCTGTAACAAAGTTTTTGAACTCATTATTTGCTATTATCCATATCGCTCCACGTGTCTAGCATGCTTGTGCAAAGCAACGGTGCCACCTGTATAAAGCGTTGAGAACGAGGGACACGCGACTTGAAATAACAGACCATGAATATATTAGTGGCGTTAGGATTGCACCGGTCTAAGTGATAGGCAACGTGTTTGGTACGCATTTAAAATACTAATTTAAAATACTAATCATTGATACTTAACAACGAAAGTCTTGTCTCCCTCAATCTGACAGTTCAGGTTCTACCCCACTTTCTATTGATACGCGTTTCTGATTGTAAGACAAAGGTAATTTTCATTAACAGTGCCCCAACTTTGACCCCATCTTTCATTTATAATCAAATCCTAAATTTTAATTTTAATTTCATTTTGTCATATTAAATCTTTTATTTTTAATAAATGTTATTTATATAAAAATTAAGAGATTCATTAAATAAATAAATACTTCTATGCCTTAATTCCAAAATTTATATCTGATCACTGCTCTTCAATTTGATAAAAGGAATTTAATAATCGCAGAAAAAATGTACGTGCACTACACGCACTGTGATACTTATTGGCTACCTCCCTGCAAAATTGATTTCCCTTGTGGATCATACTGACACCATGTGCTTGCACAAAGGAAAATGAATTAGTAAAATGAAAAAAACAAATAAAGAAAGAAAGAGAGATGATATTCATGGTATAGGTCCAAACGCACGTCCGGAAGATGCCACGTAAAACGGAGATATTTTTGAGCTACGAAATAGATATTTCTCAAATTCATCTGGCGAGGACACGTGTTCTACCGGTGCTCTCAATTTCAATCGGTGACGTTACTCCTCGATTCTCGATCGTCGCGTTGCAGCCATTACATATCACCATGCGTCCTATCTCGAATAGCATGTGAACACGCGTTTGTCACCACAAACAGAAACAGCATCTGTGTCTGATAAATCTGTTGAGTAATGGACACGCGTCTAACACCTTAGCTACAGAAGCTGGGATATGATCATATAAACAAACGCGTTAAGAGCATTACAATCCGAGAGTTTAAGCATTGTCCCAATGAGCGTGAGCAAGAGACTGAAAATGAACCCGCTAACTCGGGGATGCGATGCTGGCGAATCGGGGATACTTAATGAACGCATACTCCTGCTAGTCTTCGAGTCCGTAAAATGGGACCTCCACGCTCTTTGCGCCATGGCTTCTGTGAACCGCAAGCTCCGCGCCATAGCCAAACGGTTGCTATGGCGAGAGTTGTGTGTGTATCGAGCACCGCGCATGTTAGTAGCATTGACAAACGGTGCGCCCAATGCTCCCTTTGGAGACAGTTGGCAAGCGCTTGCGAAGCTCATGTTCTACTGTTGCGGTTGTGAGTCAACTCAAAACTTCAATGTGAGTCAACCCTCCCCAGGTCATTTCGTCAAAACTTCTCGTTTTTCTAAAACGTCGGGTCGGAGCTTTCTAAGCAAGAAATGCCAGGGGGATTTATTGTTCGTGAGCGACCCGTGTGAGCATCCAACGCGAGACAATGAAGATGATTTGGGGATATACAGGGGGGTTTTTCGAGGATTTATGAAATCAAGAACGAGAGCGTGTTTAATTAGACGGCAAGTAGAGCTAGAAAAGAGAGTGAGGTGCACTTACTGTGGGTTTCGCGTGTGGAGTATGACTTCAGCTGGCCTGGTGCCTAAAAGCGCGGCTAGGCGGCTTGGGTCGCGCGAGGGTGGGTTGGAGTATTTTGTTTGTTTAAATGGCCACTTGTATGGGACTTGTTGGCTTGTGCCGCTGTCGTCCGATGAAGATAATGGTGTTGTTGCTGGTGATTGCAGTCATGATGATGATTGTGGTGGTGACTATGATAATCGGACGGTGGCGGAAGGCAGTTCGAGCTCGATGGTTGAAGAGTTTGCAGAGCAATGGACCACGAATTGATAGCAGCCATGGCTTAAGGCCCATATTGATATTGTAATAGTAGGGCCTGGTAGTGTTAGATTGTGATTAGGCTGACATGGATATTTGATCTTTCCGTTTTATGTAGTGGGGATATTTATCTAATATAATTCAGATTGGCAGATTGGTATCATCAGAACCTCTTTATTTTATTTTTAATTGCAACTTCCACTGCATCAAAAGAACAACTAGTTTACAATTTTTATGAAATCTTAGCGATTAACGACCTCCGCTGGCTACAACAAGAAAGTATGAAGAAAGGATTGAAATTAATAACAAGAAAAGATTCAAATATTTGTCACCTTATGCCTTGTGTTTCTTGAATGTGCCGTTACAAGCCGCCCAAAAGGCTGCATGCGTGCGTCTTGCCGCCATATTTCCAAAGCTTACCTCTCTTCTCATTTCTTCGGTCATTTGATCACAATCATAAGTTTTAGTGAACAAAAACCCCTAATTTCTTCACTTCCCACTCAAACCATTGAATTTCACTTATCACTCTGTTCCCGCAACTTCAGTTTTGTACAGAAAGGGATATATCAGTCTCAGGTACTTCGGTTTTCTTTTATTCGTCCATTGCTCATTCGATTTTTGAGTTTGGTTCTCGATAAACTTTGTCTTCAGCCATATTCATTTATACTTGATGGAGAAGATACATTGACACAGCCAAATCTGCTTGTAGGTATCCATTTTATTTGTCTTTTCAATTATTAAACCAATTTTGTTTGATGGTGAATCGACGGAAATTACCTTTTCTGAACTTAGTTTTTAGTTAGAGTAGTCTCATAATCGCGTCATGTGTATCATCATGCATTACACAGACTAGCTAGTTTTTGTATGTATTCCCATGGGTTTTGCATTTGGGTGTGTGTTAATTCGGGAAGTGAGTTACTGATTTGGTAGGTCACATGTGGACAGAATCCACAAAATTCATATGATTATTATTATTATTTTTTGGTGTTTTGTTGATTTCTGCTAGTTGATAAGCAAAACCATTTAAGTGACGATGCAAATTTCTGAAAAGGCAAACCTAGTTTAATACCTGAGAAATTTCTATATGTCTTCACATAATTAGCTCTAGCCTCCTGGAGTTGGAAATCTAGATGTTGCTCACGTCCTTCCAATTCAACTGTAGGTTGTTGGCAGTCTTCAGGGAGAGAAATGGCCAACCTTGAAGATATTATTTACTCAGCTGCTACTTATCTTCTAACTACATTTGCATTCCTCCTTGCATTTGCAATATTACGGCTTCAACCAATTAATGATAGAGTTTACTTCCCAAAATGGTATCTTAAAGGGATAAGAGCTAGCCCAACACATTCTAGGGCAATTATATCCAAATTTGTAAACATGGACTTCAAAACATACATTCGGCTTTTGAGTTGGATGCTTGCAGCATTGAGAATGCCAGAACCTGAGCTTATTGATCACGCAGGGCTTGATTCTGTAGTCTACATTCGGATTTACCTAATGGGGTAAGTTCCTTTTCTAGCTTCCTTTTTAAGCCTTTGTTTCTTGAACAGGTTCGAGGAGTGTAGTTTTTGTAGACCTTTTTATGGGCTATCTGGCATTATTATTGAATTGATGTTAAGAAAAGCATTTTTTTAAGTATGATAGTTAGAAGGCATTAAATATTAATTTAAAATTAAATTTGACATTTTTAGTTATAAGAACTTCAAAATAATAAATAATTTTTTTTTTCCTCTTTTAACATCTAAATGATATGTAATTTTGTTGCCCAACTTGGGCGGATCATCTAATATGATGACATGATGTGCAGCTTGAAAATCTTTGTCCCCATAACTTTACTTGCTTTTGCGGTTTTGGTGCCTGTCAATTGGACTGCGGGGGCACTGGAGCAAATCAAGGATCTTACATTTAGTGATATTGACAAGTTGTCGATATCAAATATTCCACCTGGATCCAGAAGGTAAGATACAATTTATTACCAATTTTCCTCTGTTTTGATTTACTTATTCATGGAAATTGTTTGATTGCCATTTCCTAAGAATAGCGAGTTATTCTTCACGTATCTATGGAATGAACATGCCTCAAAGTTTGAAGAATGAAAAGGAGAATATATGCATACCAAACAAGAAAAAGTTTTTTGACCTCTATTATTTTTTTTAGATGAATTTAACCTTCCAATAAGTCGTATGGTGTCACAATACTTTTGAACTTCACAAGCATCCAATTTCTATGAGATAGAATATCAAGAGTAAGTAAAGGTTTCTTTGAGGAAGATCATAGACTCAGTTGCTAGAATGTTTTTTTTTTCAATTAAATTATACTAAAAATAATTTTTTAAATTATTAATTGTAACAATATAATTGATTTTGGAAGATTGATTTATTATGTCTCAATTTTTAGAGACATGCTCCATTCTACTGTCAACTTATGAAATCTACCTTGTTCGTTTCAAGGTTTTGGGCACATGTTGCAATGTCATATGTCTTCACCTTTTGGACATTATATGTTATCTATAAAGAGTACAAGACAACAGCTATTTTGCGCTTGCAATTTTTAGCATCTGAAAGCCATCGTCCTGACCATTTCACAGTGAGTTTTATCAAATATCTTTTAGTGTTATGAGAAGTTTGTATCTTCTGCTCATGTTTTTACTGCTTGATGTTTATGATAATATATGACTTGGGTTTAGAAGATATAGATATCTATGATCTATTTGGAAAACCATGGGTTATCCAACTTAAGGGCCATTTTTCTTGAGGATATGAATGACTTCTAAACATGATTGAAAAAAAAAGGCAGACATCAAGTTTTACAAAAGAAATCATTTTCTTTTTGAAGGATTGATTCTGATTATGGCAAACTCAAATATTAGCTTCTTGTTGTGGATGGATTCCATTCTGCACTTGAAATATCAGATAAAGCAATATGCTAACAATGATTTTAATGTTGAATTAGTAGCTTTGTCCATCATCATTTGTCTATTACAAGAAATGAAGTTGACTATCAAAATGCAACCAATTATCCTAATCTTGTGCCATTAAATTATCATAAAGGAGGATAAAAGAGAATGACTTCAAAGTGTTATTAAATGAGTGGAGAAAGAACACTTTAATTTCTATTTTTAAGAACAAAAGATAAATCTACCATAATTAAAATGATGGTTCAAACAATGAAACCATGGGAAAGAGTGCTTGAACACAGATTTAGGGATACTACTAAGGTATCAAAGAACCAATTTGGCTTTATACCTAGTAGAGCTACAATATAGTCTAGATTTTTGTTAAGAAGATTAATAGAAATTTATGGGGAAAGGAAGAAGGATCTCCACATGGTTTCATTAACTTAGAAAAAGCATATGGTAGAGTACTAAGGGAAGTTCTTTAATGGTTGCTGGAGAAGAAAGATTCCATCTCAAATGTATAAATACCAATAAGGACATGTATGAGGGAGCAGTCATAAGTGTAAGAATAGTAGGAGGGGATATGGATGACTTTCCCATAATAGTGAATTTAATTGGTGATCGACTTCGAGTCTATACCTATTTACCTTATAAATGGGTTAACTAGTCATATTCACTATGATATCCAATGGTGCATGTTATTTGCTAATGATATTGTCTTAGTGAATGAAATTAGTGAAAGAGTAACCAAAAGTTGAAGTTGTAGAGAATGACTATTAATAATAAGGGTTTTATGCTAAGTAAAAGTAAAACTAAATATATGCATTGTGAGTTTAGCACTTGTAGAAGAAATAGAGGTGATGTTCAATTGGATGGAGTTTTTGTGTCAAAATGCAACCAACTCAAGTGTTTAGGCTCTATCATCTAGCAAAATAGAGTAATAGATGAGGATTTAAATCACATGATCAAAACAAGATAGTTGAAATAGAGAAGTGCAATGAATGTACTATGCGACAGTAGCATCCTTAACAAAGTGAAAGATAAGTTATATAAAACTGTGATTAAACCAACAATATTGTATGGGAATAAATGTTGGGCATCAAAGTTGGAAAATACTCATAAAATGAGTGTGGTAGAAATGTGAATGTTAAAATGGATGTCTGGTAACATGATAATTGATAAGATTAAGAATAAACACATCTGCTAGAGAGTGCATATAACACATAAGGGGGATAAAATTAGAGAAAGTCAATTAAGATGGTTTGGTTATGTATAATGTAGAGCATTGAATGTCCTAGTATAGAATTGTGATAAGTTAGTGGTGAAACGAGTGAAAAAGGAAATTGGGAGACCTAAAATAACATAGGAGGAAGTTTATCACGACCCAACCTATGGGCCGGACTGGCAGTAGGACCTGAGTCGGCATAAAGCCCCCAAGGCCCGTAGTAAGCCTTACTGTTCTCAAACTCATGATCAGGCCCACAATTTAGGCCCAATATGCATATAAAATAATTTAAATTAAACTGTTATAATTTTAATTCGGGCCAACTTCACCCAGTAATTATCAGAAACTAAAATTAGGGGAGCCCAGCTCAACCCTGTTACATCATTTACAAACTATTTAAAACTCATAAAAAATTTTCATTTGTTAATACAAAAACTTAAATTCATGGTCTCTGACAGGATTAATGCTAGTACTAGTACATGTGGAGTTCTAAATTACAAATTTAGCTAATAATAATACAGTTAAGTAATTTTTTCATAACTTGCGGGAAAAGGAACAGGCTATTCTGAAAAAAGTCTCGTCCTGTAGCCTGGAAAAATATGGTGAACAGGAGTGAGCGTTCGACTCAGAGAGTAAAATACCAATTTTAACTGTAATCTCTATATCTATCTAAAACTAATGCACCATGTGGAGTGAAATGCAACATCGTCATAATTTTCATACAATTCATATCATAACAGCAAAAAGGCAATTTGGAGCACTTACACGCCCAACTCTTTCAAACAATACATATATGGGAGCTGATCCCCTATACAGCCCTCTTAATCCAACCTCTGCCAGCGAGTGTCTCTCAAGCCGGACTTTCGCTTAATAAGCCAAATGCGGGGTTTCAGCGAGTGTCTTTCAAGCTGCGTCTACCCCGAAGGACCATATCCTAGCGAGTGTCTCTCAAGCCGTGTCTACCTGTCCTGTCCATATCCAATATCATACCACACGCACGCCACACACACACACTGCTCCAAATTACCACAAACAATATCCATGGCACTTCAACAATTATGAATGCAATATAAAACGTGTTTATTGTTTAACTACATAGATACATATTTATAAGTGATGCATGGGCATGCTTGAACATATAATAATATTGAAATTATAATTAAAATTAATATTTTACTCACAGTACACCAGAGGTTATTATGGCTGTTGGGTGGAAGAAAATAGCTGACCTCAATCACCTAGATAATTATATTATAGATTTATTAGTACTAATTCAAAATAACACTCTAAAGAAACAATAGACAGCCTAATTCATGTCGGAAATTCGGCAGAGTCTCCCCTATACCTAGGATCTACCCAACCTGCAAGAAGATTTAAATAACACTTCTAATCCGCAAATCACACAATCACAACCCAATCACATCAGAAAGCCCCTCCTGGGCTCACCTAAACAGTCAACAGTCATAAACTTGAAAATTTACGTTTTAGTCCCTATAATTGACATTTCATAAAAATTCACTCCGACAAGCTCTAAAAATTCTAAAATTTTGCTCCGCGATCCTTAGCAATATTATAGAGCTAACGCAAAAGGAATTATAATTTTTTGATCATCTACGAATATTTTATGAATTTTATTCTAAATCAGTATTAGCAAAAAATGAGCAACTTGGAGTTCGGGTTTACCTATGCCAATTCTGACACCTGGAACGCATCCAGAACGTTTGAAAATGCTAGGATTGACTATAATATCGATCACGTTCTGAGACGGGCCGTCGGGCAGCCGAATTTGGCTGAAAATGCAGTCCCAATGCCGGTGAGCTTTCCTCGATACTATCGCACCTAAATTAAGTCTAAATTTTGTTAATACTTATTATAAAATTATTTTTAAATTTTAGGAATCGAAAAAGTTCGAAAATCTCATCAAGCGATCTGGACCGTCCGATTATCGCCTTTTTCAAACAGTGTCCGATCGGAGCGGGACCAGTCCTATCTCGAAGATGTTGTCATCCTGAGTCCATCGGTGGCTTCGCATTTCCGATCCGACGGTCGGATTGCCAGAAAAGTGGCCGGAAAGCCACTGTCGTCACTTTCTCTCTCCTCTTTCTCTCTCTTCGTTTCTTGTCGGAAAACTCCATTAAAACCGGCGAGTCTTGGTCAGACGAGGAACCCAGTGCTGCCAGAAGCTTGCTGCCGACGTCCCCTGTCTTCCTGTCGTCGGAGATGGCCGGAAACGGCCTTGGATGGTCCTCTCCCCATCGCACAGGTTCCTCTCCTTTCTCTCTTCATTCCGGGGGCTGAGGGAGCTTTGGCCGGCGTCCGTGGCTACTGGAGGTGGACTGGTCGACGCTGGAGTGGTCACCGGTAGGGGGTCTCTCACCGACAAGGAGAAAAACGAGAGGGAGGAGAGAGAGTCGGGGAGAGAGAGAAGGAGAGCTGGGGGGGGGGGTGCTGCGTTTTTGGGTTTCTGTTTTTTTTTTTAACTTCTAATTACACTATTAGTCCCTCAAGTTTCATGAGTTATTCACTTAAGTCTAAATTTTTAATTCTTTGAAATTTTAGCTTTCAATTTAAAACAATAATAATAATAATAATAATAATAATAATAATAATAATAATAATAATAATAATATATGAAAAACAAAATGATACCCATTTAATAAAAATTACCATTGTGAAAATATTAATTTAAATTCATGAATAAAATATCAATAGATTACCAGGTCAATAAAAGAAAAATAAAATATGTTTATTAGAAAAATTGGGTTGTTACAAAGTTGTATCAAAAGATCCACAATTTTTGGATATTGATGCAAAATTGACTTCAAACATAGTTGAATATCAAAAAAGATCCATATAGTGGACTACAACTAATTTTGCATTAATTTATAGTTATTGTTATATTTTAAGTTTCTAAAACATGAATATAACACACTATTTTTTTTAAAAGAAAACAAAGGTAGAGTTCTGTTAATATGTCTAGATGATATTTAAATTGATTAGGCTATAAATTTGCCAAGGCTCTCATTTTTAATTCCCTGCACCAATGTTGGTTTCTAGATGATATATTTTTTAATATTGCTTTCGATTCCTTTGTTATATAGTTTTTGCAGGAAGCCATGACTTTTCGAATTAGAACCAAGGTGCTTACATGTTTTCAATACATTATATTCAAAGTTGATTCAATCTACTGGGTGAATCAAGTTGCGTATTTCCCATGCCATATGCATGTATGTTATGTTTGTGAGAGTAATGTTAATGTCAATAAGATCGGCAATATAATCATAATTTTGGTCTCTTTTCCTGGCACTAACAGGAAATTTTTTTTCCATGTAGGTTCTTGTGAGGAATATTCCTCCGGATCCTGATGAATCAGTCACCGAGCATGTTGAGCATTTCTTTTGTGTAAATCATCCTGATCATTATCTTACTCATCAGGTGTATATTCAATAAGCTATGTCTATTATAATAGTTTAATTGGTAAAAGAATAGCACATAATGTGGCAAAAATGTATTAAAAAAATAAGACTTTAACATAAAGACATCAATTATTAATAAGTGAAACTGTGAAAGTTTCTTTAAACTAGAGTACATTTGTATGCATCAACATTTGTTTCCAACTTATTTGCAACTAAAGTTTTATGATCTATCCACAATTCATATTTCTTAGGTAGTATACAATGCAAATAAGCTTGCAAACCTGGTTGCAAAGAAGAAGAGTTTGCAGAATTGGTTAACATACTACCAGAATAAATATGAGAGAAATCCTTTGAGCAGGCCTACTACAAAGGTATATTTTTGGTAAACTATTTTTCTTGGTTGTATACTCTACATTTCTTTTCTTAATGTGGCATTTCTAAATAGAATATCTGTTTCTTTTTAATTATCACTGTATGTCTATCTATAGACAGGCTTCTGGGGTCTTTGGGGAACTAGAGTGGATGCGATTGACTTCTATACTGTTGAGATTGGAAAGCTTAATGAAGAAGTATGACTTTTATGTGCTATTTTGATGATTCATCATTTGATGTACCATTTGCTCTTCAAGATTATGTTCCATCATTACATTATTCTTTTATAATATTTGTTATTGCATTTGCTACTACTGCTGTTATTATCATCTACCATGTTTAAGCATCAGGCAACAATTTTATGTGAGCCCTTGAGTTTCCATATCTTTTTCTGCTTGTGAGACAAGATGGGCTGTTGTTTTAGTGTGGACAGGCCCATCACCTACAACAGTATTTGCTTTGGTGGAAATCCATTGGCCTTATTCCTCTTCAAATAACTTATTGAAGTTTAGGGTTCTTTTTTTTAATTTTTTCTAAAAAGTATGACAAGGAAGATGATCATATAAAAGTAGGTAATGATTCGGATATTATCGATTGAGTTGGAATAAACTATAAATTAATTGTTCAACAAAAGAAACCTTGGGTCTTGCTATCAATTATTAATGCAATATATGGCAAACTTTATGAAAATATAGAATTTTGTTTCCCTATAAATGTAAATAACCAAGGATAGTTGTTAGATTAAAAAGGATAAATGGAAGCAACAAAGTGTTAAGAGTCAGAGAAGGCTCTTTTGAAAATTGAAAAAGGGAAAGTGAGTTGGCGTGGTAACATCATGTGTAATAACGATAAGAAGCAACATAAGAGAAATATGTTCTCCATGACAATTTTCCTATCTTCAAAATGTGACCCAATGAGTAATTGAATGACATTACACTGATATTGTTTGTTTTGAATAACAACTAATTTTATGCCTCTTCAAACTATCAAATTTTTTTCCTAATCTAACATTTGTTTTGTATCATGCTAGTTACCTTTCTATTTTTTTTTTTCCTTAGGAAGTTGGACAATATATATAGTTGTGTTTCAAAAAGTTTAAACACTAAGCACATGATTTGCTGTCAATATATATTAGAAATGGGTTTGCCGTTTTAAGGTACCAAATTTTTTTTTTATGTTCATGGATGTGCATATATGCTTCGTGCTTCCAATATATTATTATTTTCTTTTTCTTTGGTACTAATAACCTGTTGATTATCAAGGAGATCAGGGCAGTATTTAAAAAAACGGAATCCAGACTCTTGGCATTTGTTTTTGAAATAAAAAATATGAACATAATTAGTGTATGTGGATTTTACTATTGTTTTCTACAACATAATATGAAGGAGACCAAAAAAAAAAAAATCAATATAAAAGCACATTTTTTTTATGTTCTGATGTATGAAACTTTCATGCAGGAAGATAAAGAAAGAGAAAGGGTTATAAGTGATCCTAATGCTATAGTTCCAGTAGCATTTGTTTCATTCAAATCCCGATGGGGAGCAGCTGTCTGTGCTCAAACTCAGCAAACAAGTAACCCAACAATTTGGTTGACTGAAAGAGCTCCTGAGCCTCGTGATGTTTATTGGGATAATCTCGCAATACCATACGTTGAACTCACGATTCGAAGACTGCTTATGGCTCTTGGTCTTTTTTTCCTGATTTTCTTTTTCATGATTCCTATAGCAATTGTTCAGTCTATGGCCAGTATTCAGGGGATAGAGAAGGTTCTTCCTTTCTTGAAACCTTTAATAGAAATGTAAGCTTTTCTTCCCTTTTAGTTAAGCTTTCCTTTTGAATGCTTACAGCTTTTTTGACTTGGTTAATAGGAAATTAAGTTTTTGAAGTGCTAATATCTTCAAAATGTTTTCTTTGCATCTTGAAGTGTTTTTTCTGTCTCATCCATATTATCCTAAGCTAACCCACTTTATAGATGAAAATCTTATATAACCAAATAATATATTACCAAAATAAAAAGTTAATGGATTTTATTTTAATTTTAATTTTGAGTAGTCTTAGCAATGAATTTATGCGAATTAGTGCTTCGTTTAGCATTTGAGCTTCATTTTAAAATATCATTTCCTCTTAATGATCGACTGAAATACATTTGTAATATAACCATACTTGTATTCATGCATATCCAAAATATGATTGATTAACCTTTTGTTTGTTTACTTTATGATAAGTAGAATTATAATTTCCAATTATTTGGTAATCAAATCTCTGCTATTGGCAATTTTATTGCAGAGAATCTGTTAAGTCTTTAATCCAGGGAATCCTTCCAGGCATTGCTCTGAAGATATTTCTTATTGTACTTCCAATAATTCTCATGATTATGTCCAAAATAGAAGGATTTACATCTCTCTCATCTTTGGATAGGCGATCAGCTGCAAAGTATCATTTGTTTCTACTTGTTAATGTGTTTGTTGGCAGCATTATAACAGGAACAGCAATGGATCAGCTTAAAACTTTCCTTAATCAATCTGCAACAGAGTATGTTCCACAACGTAATTGGTCTTTCAGAAATATGTAACTATGCACAGTTCAGCAAACTGTTAGATACACCATGTTTTTTAAATGCATATGGTTAAATAGAGATTATGGATTAGAGATTATTTCAACCCTCAATCTTCTTTTCTAATTTACCAAGAGGAATGTTCCTCTTGTTCTATTATTAATCCACTTGCTTCAAATGTTCTTTATGGGAAGCAAGTCTCCAATATTAAGACTTTTTAATAAGAGTTTTTATTTTGCTCTTCAGGATTCCGAAAACCATCGGAGTGTCAATCCCACTAAAAGCCACCTTCTTTATTACTTATATAATGGTTGATGGCTGGGCGGCAATTGCTGCAGAGATCCTTAGATTGGTACCATTAATCAAGTTCCATTTGAAGAACACATTTCTAGTTAAGACAGAGCAAGATAGGGATCAAGCAATGGATCCTGGTGGTGTGGACTTTGCAGCATCTGAACCTCGAATACAATTTTATTTCTTATTGGGAATTGTTTATGCTGCTGTGACACCCTTGCTTCTTCCTTTCATCATCGTATTCTTTTCTTTTTCCTATGTGGTATTTCGTCATCAGGTACAATAGCTGATTAAAAAGGCTTTTCTATTTAATGTTCTAACACATTAAACATAGGAAAAGCATATTGACAGTAATGTACTACAAACGACAATTATTTCTCTTTTTTTGGAACATTTAGCACTCTTTTCAACAACATTAACTATCTGATAGAGACACACTATTCATAGTTCACATTCTGTACTACTTAATACCAGAGGGAATTTTTCTTTACTTGCCATATCACTTCATAAAATCATTGGTTTGATTAGTACGAGTCATATAAATGCTCTCATTTAAAATCATCATGAAATTTAAATATTTGGATGTACTTATGGTTCTTTGCTTCTTATTGCTAGATTATTAATGTATATAACCAAAAATATGAGAGTGGAGCTGCATTCTGGCCAGATGTGCATCAACGTTTGATAATTGGATTAGTAATATCTCAACTTCTTTTGTTGGGATTAATGAGCACAAAGGATGCTGAGGAATTAATGCCACTGCTTGTTACACTTCCTATTCTGACGATTTGGTTCCATGTATTCTGCAAGGGGCGTTTTGAATCTGCATTTGTAAAATTCCCACTACAGGTTGGTGAGAAATGATTATATTTGTTAAAGTTTTATTGTTGGAAGGTACTTCTGAAAGGAAACTCTAAGACTCTGATCTAGAAGATGTTTAAGATAATGTGATTGCTTCTTGAGATTGTTATCATTAACTGTTATATTTTGCTAAAAGATGACCTTGCATAACTAACTTATTAATGAATTTGAGACTATGTTAAGCAAAGTATGGTGAGGCCAACATTAGGTACATGGCTGTTTAGCAATCCCTAATGGGATACCATCGGTATTGTTAGAATCTGATATCATTTTGGGTACCTTAGTAAAATAAAGCTAATAAAATATTTTTGTTCTTCAAGATTTGTATGTGATTATTTGAGTGAATGGTCATGACCTATTTGGCATTGTAATCACAGGATGCAATGGTGAGGGATACACTTGAACGAGCTACAAATCCAAACCTAAACTTGAAACTTTATCTTCACGATGCATACGTACATCCAGTTTTCAAGGGTGGTGAACTAGAGAGAACACATATTATCAATGAAGAAGAAGCCATTATGCTTGTTACAACAAGAAGGAATGCTCAAAAGAGTCATAGTAAATAAGTTCTGATATCAGTGCCAGAGCTGGTCCATAGGACTAGGGGAATATTCTAATGGTTATTCAATTCTAATATGATATTTATTATATTACATTTATGTATATGCTTTTAATTGATATGAAAGGATGGAAGAATTAAGTATGATTTACAAGCCATTTTCCACAAATTCTCATAAAATGTGACATGTACAGCTTGTTTTTCTTTTTATGGAAGTTGTTTATGCTGAAAATTTGTTCACCCAATGATTTTATATAGATAAGCATATCAAATATCTCGCATCCAAGATCAGCTAGCACATAGCTTATGGCTTTGGTGAACGAGAATTGTAGAAGAATGGGTCAGGTTTCATCTTTGTATTTTTCGAGTTTTCAATATTGTTCAATTTCTATGTTAGAGCCTTAAGCTAAGCAGAAAATGAGTACAACCGATTTGTTTGTATGTGGATGGTCTTGATTATTTCTTGCAGTTAGAACATCCCTTGCCAAGAATCCCCGTTGACTTGATATCTGAAGATTGGCTAGGAAATATTTCCCTGTAAGTACTGAAGTTCCTACACGTTCATTGTTTGTGGCAAGCTCTAGGTTAGTTGTCCTAGTTATCCTTTTCAAAATGTCACTCAAGAAATCAATGTTTCATTAAAGTGAAACTGTAGTTCGGCTATCCTTTAAAATAAATTAGCTACAATTGATTTTTTACACAATTATATTTGATTTATATTTTTTTAAAATAATTTTTTAATTAAAAAATTAAATTTATTTATTTTGAATATAAAAATTAACAAAAAAAAAATTAATTAAATTAATTATTGTAAAATTCTAATTTCCAAATAAGGGAAATGAATCACTATGTCTTACCCCTTTGTATGTGTACATAGTTTATTATTATTATTATTATTATTATTATTAATGAGTACTGAATTTGAATTCAATCTCATCCAATAAACATAACTTTCTTAAAAAAATAAATTGTAATTTACTTGAATTCATATAAATAAATATGTTTATATGATATATAAATGTTTATATATATAATATAAGCATTTTAATGCGATTTTTCAATTCATAGAAGAATTGAGAATATTTTAAATAGATTTGAATCCAATTAATAATTGCCAAATGTATTGAAATCAAATGTTAATCCATTGTTGAATGATTTAAATTATGACTTCCTATTGGGAAAAGTTATCTTTTTGCATAGTAAAACTCGCAAAGATAATTCATTTTAAAATTAAAAAAATAAATAAAGAAAACTATGGCGTCTTAAATCAGCTACACTAACGCTGCGTTGTGCGGTCCTTAGAAGCGCTATAAAATCCACGCACTGTCAATTTCAACGCCGTTTCCAATTAGCTTTGATCTCCCATACACATTCTCTCTCTCTCCCCATCAGTCTCAGTATTCGGGTTGATAGCAAATCTCTCTCCCTCTCTCTCTCTCTCTCTCTCTCTCAGTATTCCAGTTGATAGCAAAGTTATTAATGTAAGTTCAAATTCCTCCTCCTTTATTTATGGAGTTCGTCTTCTTCGATCATTTAATTAATACGTATCAACTTCTCGCTTTCTGCTTTGCTACCGTGGATAAACTTCTTGGAAACTTATTTTTCACTTTTTTCTTTTAATTTTAATTTAGAAATCCGACAATGGGGGCAGTTCAATTTATTCAGATGTGATATGTTTGGATGTACATGGGATTTTGAAAGTTTTTCCTCTGCGTTTATTTATTTACTTTTGTAGGAATTTCTGTTTGTTTATTAATGCATAAGTAAATAGCCAGTCTCTGATCATTTGGACCTGATTCTGTAGGCTTCTGTTAATTTTTCGTCGCCAAGGTATTGTTTGAATTGCTAGTGAAGTGAATAGTAGTTGAGATTATGTTTAACGTATTAGAGGGATGAAAATGGGTTCTTATACATCTAAAACCATTTTTAATTTTGCTCAAATTCGTTTGATGAAGTAATTGCAATTCTTTCTAATTTCAAACAGGATACCGCTTCTGTGGAAGACCTCCTTCCTTCCTTAAAAGGATTTTTGTTTAATTATCTACTTTTACGGGGAGACATGGCAACTCTTCCTCTATCCCTTGCGAAGAGTCCTTGCTTCTATAGCTGTAGAGCTGTGGAGTCATCAAAATTGACAGTCACCGCGCATTACATCTCTGGCAAAAAATTGGCACTAGGCTTAGGGGGAATGGATGTAGAAAAAGGGCTCTTGGTCGGAGAAGTTGCACAAAATGTCAGAAAAGCTCTGCATGGGAATCTTAGTTCAAGAGAATTTGCTGCAGCAAGGGTCCCAGTTCAGCAAACTGAACAAATATTTTCCACAACTTCTGAAGTTGATGAACTTAAAAAGGTATCAACTTATCTGTTTAGGACGCAAAATGGTGGTAATGTGAAAGTTTTTGTTAGAAAGAAAAATGCCAAATACGCACTTTATATTGAGGTTTCATCCTTGGAACTGGGTACTAGTGACTATAGGCTGGTGCTTACTTGGGGAATATATAGATCTGATTCATCATGTTTCATGCCACTGGATTCTCAACATTTGGACCCAGGTGCCAGGACCATGGATACTCCATTTGTACAGAATACTTTTGGTAGATTTTCACTTGAATTGGAGTTTGAAGCAAAACAAACTCCCTTCTATCTCTCATTTCTGCTGAAATGTATGTTTAATAGTAATTCAAGTGGCTCAGAGATCAGGAACCATAAGAAAGCAAAATTTTCCGTCCCAATTGGTTTTAGTTCAGGTTATCCAGATCCACTAGGTCTTTCCTTTTCAACTGATGGTTCCATGAATTTTGCATTTTTTTCAAGAAATGCGGAAGGCATGGTTCTATGCTTTTATGATGACTCTACAACAGACAAACCTGCTTTAGAGCTTGATCTAGATCCACATGTTAATCGATCAGGCGATGTCTGGCACGCCTCACTGGAAGGCGCATGGACATTTTCAAGCTATGGTTACCGATGCAAGGGAGGTATTCTTCAGGGAGAAACAGGTAAAGTTTATGTAGAGCGTGTTCTTTTGGATCCATATGCTAGAATCATTGTTAACTCCACAGCGAATCATGGATCTGGTTTGTCACCAAAGTATATTGGACGATTATGTGAGGAACCTGCTTTTGAATGGAGTGATGATGTTCATCCAAACTTGGACATGGAGAAACTAATTGTTTATCGATTGAATGTGAAGCGTTTTACTGAGCACAAGTCTAGTCAGCTATCTAGTGATATCGCAGGCACCTTTGCTGGCTTGACTGAGAAGTTGAACCATATAAAAAATCTTGGTGTAAATGCAGTTTTATTAGAGCCAATATTTCCATTTGATGAACAAAAGGGGCCATTTTTTCCACGTCACTTCTTTTCACCATCAAGCCTATATGGGCCTTCTGGTGGCTCTATACCTGCTATTATCTCAATGAAGGAGATGGTGAAGCAATTGCATGCCAATGGGATCGAGGTTTTACTGGAAGTTGTTTTCACCCATACTGCTGAGGGTGGAGCACTGCAAGGAATTGATGACTTCTCCTATTATTATGCAAATAGAGCTCTAGAGTTGGAATCAAGAAATGCTTTGAATTGTAATTATCCTGTTGTTCAAAGAATGATTTTAGATAGTCTTCGGCACTGGGTGACTGAGTTTCACATTGATGGTTTCTGTTTTATAAATGCTTCATTTCTACAGAGAGGGTTTCATGGTGAAATTTTATCTCGCCCTCCCTTGGTTGAAGCAATTGCTTTTGATCCACTACTCTCAAAGACCAAGATCATTGCAGACTGCTGGGACCCTGAAGACATCACACCCAAGGAAACCTGCTTTCCTCATTGGAAAAGATGGGCAGAGATGAATGCAAAATTTTGTTTTGATGTAAGAAACTTTTTGAGAGGTGAAAGTCTTCTTAGTGACCTTGCAACAAGGCTTTGTGGGAGTGGAGACATCTTTTCAAGTGGTCGAGGGCCTGCTTTTTCTTTTAATTATATTGCCAGGAACTCTGGACTTACTCTAGTGGACTTGGTAAGCTTCAGTAGAGGTAAGCTAGCCTCAGAATTAAGCTGGAATTGTGGAGAAGAAGGACCTACAAACAAAATTCCTGTCCTTGAAAGAAGACTTAAACAAATTCGTAACTATCTCTTTATTCTTTATGTTTCATTAGGTGTACCTGTTCTTAATATGGGAGATGAGTGTGGCCAATCTTCAAAGGGTTCCATTTCATATGGTGACAGAAAACCCTTTGATTGGAATGCTTTGTCAACAGGTTTTGGTATTCAAATGACACAGTTCATCTCATTCTTGATTTCATTAAGAATGAGGCGAAGTGATGTCCTCCAAAAGAGGAACTTCGTGAAGGAAGAAAATATTGATTGGCATGGAAGGGACCAGTCTCCTCCAAGATGGGAAGATTGGTCCTGCAAATTCCTGGCCATGACATTGAAGAGTGATAAAGCAGAGAGCAAGCTGAGCTCTGAATCTTCCAACACAAAGGGTGATCTATTCATGGCCTTCAATGCATATGCCCATTCAGAGAGTGTTATTCTACCCCCAGTTCCCGAAGGAATGACATGGCGTCGGTTGGTTGATACCGCTCTTCCATTCCCAGGGTTCTTTTCCAAAGATGGTGAACCAGTGGTCGAGCAGATGGCAGGTTTAATTGCTTACGAAATGAAATCTCACAGCTGCACTCTGTTTGAAGCCGCCAGCCTTGATGGTTGATACCTTCCCCCTTTGCTCATTTTCTTTAATTCCAACTTTGTAATTATAGGATTGAGCCTTCTGTAGAATAATGCCATTGTAAGAAATTAAGGTGGCTGTCTTTCTAGAGGCGATCGGTGCCTTGCACCTGGTATATATTTACAAGTTTCTTTCAATAAAATGATTACTTTCTTTTTTTTTTTTTGCGTGAAATCTTAACCAAGTACAGTAAATCGCAATGGATCCAACCACTTTGATTTATTGTAATTGATTTCCCATTTTAGTACGGCTCTATCAGATTCTGGTTTGAGTTCGTAGCTGTATAATAGTAATGGACTTTTACTTCCTCCGGAGGGATAATAAAAATGTCGGCAGTGAACTGAAGACTACTACATTTCTGTTTTGAATAAGAAACACTCAATTTTATGAGTCTAAGAACAAAAACAGTTCGGATCTATGGCATTGAATGCCTGAGTCTGCCAGATGGCTAGCCTGCTATGAAGAACAGCCTTAGCATAGCATAAGTTGCTGTGTGCAATTTTCATGTCAGGACCCAATCTAAGGGCCGGACCGGTACTAGTACCTGGGTCAGCTTAAAGCCCCCGAGGCCCGTAGTAAGCCTAATTATTCCTTAACCCAACTCTAAGGCCCATTTGGGCCCAATTTCAAGAATTCAACCGAACAGAGTCCTGCTATAAAATGGACCTTTCAAATGGGAGTTTTTGACTCATCTGACCTGTAAACACAATATATAATCATTTGGGAAGCTCAGCTCACCCTCCACATACTCATAACAACATAAAATAAATGGGAGCTCTGCTCCCTTATCCAGTCCATCAACATGCATAGAATAATAAGTTTACAGGTCCAAAATAACAATTTATATTACAGACCCAATTCAAATAAATATTTCTAACACATGCAGAAATTCTAAGAGTTAACAAGTTTATACAAAAATTAATAAACGACCTGCGAGGGAGAAAAGCAGGTTAACCTCAAAAATATCCTCTTGTGGCCTAGAAAAATATTGAACAGGAGTGAGCGTTCGACTCAGTATCAATTTTAACTATAATCTCTATAACTATCTAAAACTAATGCACCATGTAGAGTGAAATGCAACATTAACAATATTTTCACATCATAACAGCAAAAAGGTAATTTGGGAACTCACACACCCAGTAATATCAATCATAATATATGGGAGCTGATCCCCTATACAGCTCTCTTAAATCCAACCTGTGCCAACGAAGAACTCAAGCCAGACTTTCACTTAATTAACCAAATCGGGGTCCCAGAGAAGAACTCAAGTCGTGACTACCCCCGAAGGACCAGGTCACAGCGAAGATCTCAAGCCTTGTCTACCTATCCTGTCCATAGCCAACACCACATCACACGCACGCCAACGCACGCACACTGCTCCAAATTACCACAACAACATACATGGCACTTTAACAGTTGTGAATGCAACATAAAAAGTTCCTAGAGTTTACTACATAGATATATACATATAAGTGATGCATGGGCATGCTTGAACATATAACAATAGTGAAATTACAATTAAAATTAATATTTTACTCACAGACTTGACAATGGTCACTGTGGCGGCTGGGCAGAGGAAAAAGGCTGTCTCGGCTTACCTGATAATTTTATTACAATTATTTAATAAATTTGACTCAATACAAGCTAAGAAAAAACCAAATACGTCCTAAGTCGTGTCGAAAATCCGGCAGAGTCTCCCCTATACCTAGAACCTACCCAACCTGCAAAAGGGCTCAAAACGCACTTCTATATTCACAAATCATACACTCACAACTCAATCACATCACACAGCCCCTCCTGGGCCCATCCAAACAGTCCTCAATCACAATATATAAATTTACAGTTTAGTCCTTATAATTAATCATTTTTGCAAAAACTGCCCAAATAAGCTCTAAAAATTTTAAAACTTTGCCCCGCGTTCCTTAACAATATTACTAGGCTATTGCAAAAAGAATTATAATTTTCTGAGCTACCATGAATATTTTATAAATTTTTTAATCCCATTTAAGCACTAGAAAATTACGATAAAGTAAGGTTCGGGTTTACCTATGCCGATTCTGACTTCTGGGACGCGCTCGGGACGTCTGACAATGGTGGGGTAGCCAAAATCTCGATCCAATTCGGATACTTTTTCGGTAATCGGTTTGTCTGGCTGGAAATTCACAGACCCAGACAACTATTGAATTTCCGCGAATTGAAGATACCTTCACGAAGCCCACAACACGGGGGTTAGTACATAAATTTTACAAAATTTTCTAAGTTCATTTAATGCTCGAAAAAATACTACGAAGTTCCGTGGGACCCACCGAAAAACGGTGTCGGAAAATTTAAAATTTATATTGCCGCGAAGCTCTCGACGAGTGGAGCGCTCTGGTACTCTTGGTTTTCTCGTGGGGTTCACGGTTTGTGAGAAATATAGCCCAAAAGTCAAAATGGGCAAAAACTTCCCGGGAAAAAATTGGACAAACCACTTAATGGATTTCGGTGTTCTTGGTGTCTATGGAAAGCTCTCGACGAGTAGATAGGTTTAGACACAAGACCCAGCCCAAATGTGGCCGGATCGACTGAATTTCAATCGGGAAGACGAAGCGGCGCGCTTGTTAGTCGCGTCACTTGCTGGCGCTCCAGGCGACGACCGATGAGCTGGGGGGCTGGGGAGGTGCGCCGGTGGGCTGGGGTGGCGGGGGAGGCGGCTAGCTGGCAGGCTGGGGTGGGAGGAGAGAGAAAATAGGAGAGAGAGAGAGAGAGAGAGAGAGAGAGGAAGGTCGGGACACACGTTGGGAGAAGAAAAAGGAAGAAGAAAGGCTGATCCGATTCGACCGGTCCGATCCAGTCCGGTTCGATTCGGCAGGTTCGATTCAAAATATAAAATTTTGAATTTTTTATTCTGCCTTGGGACCGAAAATGAGGCCCAAAAATTTCGAAAAAATTCTAGAAAACTCAAAAAAATTCGTAGATTCCAAATATATTTTTAGTTTTGCCACGTGATCTTTAAATTAATTTTTAAAAATCATCAAAATTTATATTTTCAGAAAATCGAACCCAATTTCTAAAATCCAAAAAATTTCAAATAATTTCCTAAAATTCAATAAAATAAAATACCAATAATTACCCAAAAATAATAAATTAAAAAAAAATTAGGGGTGTTACATTCTTCCCCCCTTACAGAAAATTCGTCCTCTAATTTTACACAAGACAGAATAAAGTACAGGATTACACATTGAACAGATAAGGGTATTTGCTACGCATGTCCCGTTCTAACTCCCAGGTCCACTCTTCCACTGATTGGCTCCTCCACAAAACCTTAATCATAGGGATCTGTTTTGATCTTAGCTGCCTCACTTGGTAGTCCACTATGGTTACAGGTTGCTCCTCAAACGTCAAGTTTTCTTTCAGCTCTATTACATCCGGCTGTAGTACATGGAAGGATCAGGAATGTATTTCCTGAGCATGGAGATGTGAAACACAGGATGAACATGAGAAAGGTTGGTTGGTAGTTCCAACCGGTAGGCAACTGCTCCAACTCTATTAGTAACCTCAAAAGGTCCAATATACCGAGGTGCCAACTTGCCCTTCTTTCCAAATCTCATGACTCCCTTCATTGGAGAAACCTTCAGGAATACACAGTCGCCTACTGCAAACTCTACATCCCTCCGTCTGGGGTCTGCATAACTCTTCTGCCTACTAAAAGTTGTTTTCAATCGTTCCCTGATTAAAGGAACTATCTCTGCAGTGTACTGCACTAGGTCTATATTATGCACCTTCGCTTCTCCCATTTCCGTCCAACACAGAGGAGACCTACACTTTCTTCCATATAGTACCTCATAGGGTGCCATCCCTATGCTGGAATGGTAACTGTTGTTGTAGGCAAACTCCACCAAAGCTAGCTGATCATCCCATTGACCTCCAAAATCCAAAACACTCACGCGAAGCATGTCTTCCAGTGTTTGGATTGTCCTTTCAGACTGTTCGTCTGTCCGAGAGTGGAAAGCAGTATTAAAGTTCAACTGTGTGCCAAGTGACTCCTGTAACTTCCTCCAAAATCGAGAAGTGAACTGGGGCCCTCTGTCAGATATTATGGAAGCAGGAACTCCATACAATCTGACTATTTCTCGAATGTAGAGCCAGGCGTACTGTGTAACAGAATATGTAGTCTTTACAGGAAAGAAATGAGCTGATTTAGTTAGGCGGTCTACAATTACCCATATCGAATCATATCCTCATGTGGTACGAGGCAACCCAGTCACAAAATCTATAGTAATCATTTCCCACTTCCATTCTGGGATAGGGAGCTCTTGCAGCTTCCCTGACGGTCTCTGGTGTTCAAATATCACCTTCTGACAAGTCAAGCACTTGGACACAAAGTCTGCTATATCTCTCTTCATGCCATTCCACCAATAGCTATCTTTCACATCATGGTACATCTTGGTGGAGCCTAGGTGGATATTGTACAGTGTGCCTCTTGCATGATTTCATTTCTGAGATTGTCCACATTGGGCACACATATCCTAGAACCTTGTATTAGGGCGTCATCATTGGCAAATCCAAACTCACCACCTTCACCTTGTTGTACTCTTTCTATGATCTTCATCAATTGTTGGTCTCTGTGTTGGAAAACTCTAACTCTATCTCGCAAGTCTGGCCTCACTGAAAAATGAGCTAACAATACCCCCTCATCTGAAAGATCTAGGATTAAACCTTGATCCATCAACTCATGTACTTCCTGAATTAACGGTCTCTTCTCTGCTGAAATATGCGCCAAGCTGCCAGAAGATTTTCTGCTCAAAGCATCTGCTACTACATTGGCCTTCCCAGGGTGGTACTAGATAGTGTAATCATAGTCTTTTAGAAGCTCCATCCATCTCCTCTGTCTCAAGTTTAAATCCCTCTGTTGGAAGATGTACTTTAAACTCTTATGGTCGGTGTATATCTCGCACACTTCACCATACAGGTAGTGTCTCCAGATTTTTAGTGCAAAGACTACAGCCGCCATTTCCAAATCATGGGTGGGGTAGTTCAGCTCATGCCTCTTTAGTTGCCTTGAAGTATAAGCCACTACTTTTCCATTCTGCATCAAAACACAACATAAGCCAACTCTGGAGGCGTCACAGTACACGATATATCCTTCACCACTCATCGGTAGTGTCAACACTGGGGCAGTGGTTAGACACTCCTTAAGCTTCTGGAAACTCTCCTCGCAGTCATCTGTCCAAATGAGTCAACTTAGTTAGGGGAGCCGCTATCCTGGAAAAATCCTGCACAAAACGCCTATAATAGCCAGCTAGACCCAGAAAACTTCGCACCTCAGTGACTGTTGTAGGCCTAAGCCAATCAGTTACAGCTTCAATTTTCTTGGGATCCACTTGAATACCTTCACTAGAAACCACGTGTCCCAAGAATGAGATGCTTTCTAGGCAAAATTCACATTTTGAAAATTTGGCATATAGCTGGTGCTCCCTCAAAGTCTGCAACACCATCCTCAAGTGCCACACATGTTCTTCCTCGGTCTGAGAGTATACCAAAATGTCATCTATGAATACGATGACAAAACGGTCCAAGAATGGCCTGAACACCCTGTTCATCAAGTCCATGAAGGCTGCTGGTGCATTAGTGAGTCCAAAACACATCACCAAGAACTCATAATGACCATATCTTGTCCTAAATGCTGTTTTGGACACATCCTCATTTATGATTATCAACTGATGGTAGCCTGATCGCAGGTCTATCTTGGATAAGAATCTAGCCCCTTGGAGCTGATCAAACAGATCATCAATCCGAGGAAGTGGATACTTGTTCTTCACAGTCACCTTGTTCAGCTGTCTATAGTCAATACACAACCTCAATGACCCATCTTTCTTTCTCACAAATAGAACAAGAGCACCCCAGGGTGAAGTGCTCGGACGTATGAAACCCTTGTCCAGAAGCTCCTGTAGTTGCTCCTTTAACTCTTTCAATTTTACTGGTGCCATCCTGTAAGGCGGCATTGATATGGGGTTCGTACCCGGCACAACATCAATGCAAAACTCTATTTCCCTTCCTGGTGGCAACCCTGGAAGCTCCTTAGGGAAGACATCCATGAATTCTCTAACAACAGGAACATTTTCCATATTGACACCTTCTACAGATGTATCTCTTACCAATGCCAAATACCCTTGACATCCACGCCTCAACATTTTTCTAACACTAATTGCTGACACCAAATTATATGGAGCCACGCTCCTGTCACCATCAAAGCTAAACTCTTCCACACCAGGTATGTGGAAATACACCTTTTTGTTCTTGCAGTCTAAAGTGACATAATGAGTTGCCAACCAATCCATTCCCAAGATTACATCGAAATCCATTACTGGTAGAGGAACCAAGTCTGCTGGGAGGATCTTTCCATCCACTACTACTGGGCTACCCGAAAAAACCATATCTACATCTATGTTGTCACTAAGCGGGGTAGCTACAGACAAAAGACATTCTAAAGTTGTAGGGTTCCTACCCAATCTCATGGCAAACACGGGGGAGACAAATGAGAGCGTAGCACCTGGATCTATCAAAACACGAGCCTCATAGGAGCAGACTAGAAGAATACCTGCCACAACTGTATTGGAAGCCTGAGCATCCTAGTGGGTCAGGGTGAAAACCCGAGCTTGACCCCTACCTTGAGTGGCAGAACCTTGATACTGACTTCTACCTCCTGATCTGCCTCCAAATCTAGGTCCCCCTTGTCCTCGGCCCTGTTGGCCACTGAATTGACTGCCTGCCATGCTGGAAGCACCATGATACAACTATCGAGGAACATTTGCAACAGAACCCTGTGACCCCATCTATGGCTCACTGAACACGGGGCATTCCCTGGCAAAGTGACCTGGTTGGCCACATCTGAAGCATACTCCTGAACCCATCATACAAGGGCCTGAATGTCCTCTCCCACACTGTGCGCAAGGTGCCAAGGAGGATCCTGAACCAGACCCAGAACTGCTGTACCTCGAACTGTGACCACTACTAGATCCGTACCCTGGTCTGAACCCTCGAGGTTTGTGTCTAAAACCACTCTTCTTATTCCTACTTCTTCCTTTGTAATTACTCTGGCCACCACTATCCGGAGCACCCATATGGGGAACACCTGAAGAACCCTCTGCTCTGTTTTTCTTTGCTCTTTTGCTATCATCCACAGCATAGCTAATCTCAATCTGTCTAGCTCGATCAACCACCACATCAAAAGACTGATCCGACATCATTGCCAGGTTTGCATACCTCCTGTCAAGCCCCCTTAGGAACCTCTTCACCTTCATAGTTTCTGTAACTACTACTGTAGGGGCATACCTGCTCAATTCCAGAAATTCTGTAGCATATTCATCTACAGACCTGCCATTCTGTCTTAAGGCCTCAAAGGCCCACTGCTTTTGATCTCTGAAACTTTCTGGTATAAACCAGTTGATGAACAGTTCCACAAACTGAGTCCACGATAAACCCTCCGTCCGAGGTAATATGTAGTCATTCATCCATTGTCTAGGCATAGGCCACATGACATGCTGCATACACTCTATAAGTCTTCTATCAGTCAACTGCAATTATGTTCTTGCCTGTCTGCAGGAATCCAAAAACCGATATGCATCGTCTGACACATCATAAGTGCCAGGCACCAAATTTTTGAAATTAATTATCTGTTTGTAAGGTTCCCCTCTTAGTGCGGTGGACTACTGCTGCTAGGGAGGGTGGATCATATACTACGCCATCATATCGATGGTTCTCTGCAACCCAACTAGAGTAGCTGCCATGGGGTCCATGGGACCTTGTGCCATAAAAGACTGATCCTGAACTGGTGGCAACTGCTCTTCTACTTGAGCAACTCTAGGCCTCCTACCCCGCCTCCTCGAGGTAGGCGCCTCATCCTGTGCTGACACCCCGTCAGGCACATCTGGTTCTGGTGCAATGGCAGCTCTCCTGCTTCTACGCATTTTCCTGAAATTCAGCAGCATTAGCCCACAAAATTCAAAACTGCACATTACACAGCTCTATAGACTCATATTTACACACAATATATGAAGCAGAGACTAGAAGCAAAGATGACAATGCAAGACGAATGTGGACCCTATTTTCCGCATGTGACTCCTAGTAGACTCTTCCCAATACTTTGGACAATTATTCCCTATGAATCTGGAGCCTAAGCTCTGATACCACATTTGTCACGACCCAACCTATGGGCCGGACAGGCACTAGGACCTGGGCCAGCCTAAAGCCCCCGAGGCCTGTAGTAAGCCTAACTATTCCTTAACCCAACTCCAAGGCCCATTTGGGCCCAATTTCAAGAATTCAACCGGACAAAGTCCAGCCATAAAATGGACCTTTCAACGGGGAGTTTTTTACTCACCTGACCTGTAAACACAATATATAATCATTTGGGGAGCTCAGCTCACCCTCCACATACTCATAACAACATAAAATAAATAGGAGCTTTGCTCCCTCATCCAGTCCATCAACATGCATAGAATAATAAGTTTACAGGTCCAAAATAACAATTTATATTACAGACCCAATTTAAATAAATATTTCTAACACATGCGGAAATTCTGAGAGTTAACAGGTTTATACAAAAATTAATAAACGACCTGCGAGGGAGAAAAGCAGGTTAACCTCAAAAATATCCTCCTGTGGCCTGGAAAAATATTGAACAGGAGTGAGCGTTCGACTCAGAGAGTAAAATATCAATTTTAACCATAATCTCTATAACTATCTAAAACTAATGCACCTTGTAGAGTGAAATGCAACATCAGCAATATTTTCATATCATAACAACAAAAAGGTAATTTGGAGCACTCACACACCCAGTAATATCAATCATAATATATGGGAGCTGATCCCCTATACAGCTCTCTTAAATCCAACCTGTGTCAGCGAAGAACTCAAGTCGGACTTTCGCTTAATAAACCAAATCGGGGTCCTAGCGAAGAACTCAAGCCGTGACTACCCCCGAAGGACCGGGTCCCAACGAAGATCTCAAGCCGTGTCTACCCGTCCTATCCATAGTCAACACCACATCACACGCACTCCAACGCACGCACACTACTCCAAATTACCACAACAACATACATGGCACTTTAACAGTTATCAATGCAAACATAAAAAGTGCCTAGAGTTTAACTACATAGATATATACATACAAGTGATGCATGGGCATGCTTGAACATATAATAATAGTGAAATTACAATTAAAATTAATATTTTACTCACAGACTTGACAGCGGTCACTGTGGCGGCTGGGCGGAGGAAGAAGGCTATCCCGGCTCACCTGACAATTTTATTACAATCATTTAATAAATTTGACTTAATACAAGCTAAGAAAAAATCAAATACGTCCTAAGTCGTGCCGAAAATCCGGCAGAGTCTCCCCTATACCTAGGACCTACCCAACCTGCAAAAGGGCTCAAAACGCACTTCTATATTCACAAATCATACACTCACAACTCAATCACATCACACAGCCCCTCCTGGGCCCATCCAAACAGTCCTCAATCACAATATGTAAATTTACAGTTTAGTCCTTATAATTGATCATTTTTGCAAAAACTGCCCAAATAAGCTCTAAAAATTCTAAAACTTTGCCCTACGGTCCTTAGCAATATTACTAGGCTATTGCAAAAAGAATTATAATTTTCTGAGGTACCACGAATATTTTATAGATTTTTTAATCCCATTTAAGCACTAGAAAATTACGATAAAGTAAGGTTTGGGTTTACCTATGCCGATTCCGACTTCGTGGATGCGCTTGGGACGTCTGACAATGGTGGGGTAGCCAAAATCTCGATCAAATTCGGAGACTTTTTCGGTAATCAGTTTGTCTGGCCAGAAATTCACAGACCTGGACAACTGTCGAATTTCCGCGAATTGAAGATAGCTACACGAAGCCCACAACACGGGGGTTAGTACATAAATTTTACGGAATTTTCTAAGTTCATTTAATGCTCGGAAAAATACTAAGAAGTTTCGTGGGACCTATCAAAAAACGGTGTCGGAAAAATTTGAAATTTATATCGCCGCGAAGCTCTCGACGAGTGGAGCGCTCTGGTACTCTCGGTTTTCTCGTGGGGTTCATGGTTTGCAAGAAATCTAGCCCAAAATTCAAAATAGGCTAAAACTTCCCGGACAAAAATTGGACAAACCGCTCAATGGATTTCGGTGTTCTTGGTGTCTATGGAAAGCTCTCGACGAGTAGATGGGTTTAGACACAAGACCCAACCCAAATGGTGGCCGGATCGGCCAGATTTTGGCCGGGAAGAAGAAGCGGTGCGCTTGCGCGTCGCGTCTCTTCGTGCGATGCTTGCCGGCGCTCCAGGCGGCGGCCGGCGAGGTGCGCCGGTAGGCTGGGGAGGCGGGGGAGGCGGCTGGCCGGCGGGCTGGGGTGGGAGGAGAGAGAAAATGGGAGAGAGAGAGAGAGAGAGAGAGAGAGGAAGGTCGGGACGCGCGCGGGGAGAAGAAAAAGGAAGAAGAAAAGCTTGTTCGATTCGACCGGTCCGATCCATCCGGTTCGATTCGGCCGGTTCGATTCAAAATATAAAATTTTAAATTTTTTACTCTGCCTTTGGACCGAAAACGAGGTCCAAAAATTCCGAAAAAATTCTAGAAAACTCAGAAAAATTCGTAAATTCTAAATATATTTTTAGTTTTACCACGTGGTCTTTAAATTAATTTTTAAAAATCATCAAAGTTTATATTTTCAGAAAATCAAACCTAATTTCTAAAATTCGAAAAAATTTTAAATAATTTCCTAAAATTCAATAAAATAAAATATCAATGATTATCCAAAAATAATAAATTTTAAAAAAATTAGGGGTGTTACATTTCATCCGCATCTATAATCTCAGCACGTTTTGGGATGAGCTATACAACGTCCAAATTTACTTCTACGCACTAGTAGTGATGCTAATGTGGCAGGTCTCCAAGTTTTTTCCCAACGCTTCAGGTGCAGCATTGATGGAAGCAATTGCAGCGAGAGAGAAGCCCTGTTTTGGGTACTTTTTTTTTTTCTTTTTAAATGCTACGTTCGAATTAATGCAATCATGTTCTTGTCTGATATACGGTCTTTATAAAAGAAGGTTATTGAAGATGTCAAGTTTTCAGCCGTATAAGCATTTCTCCTTTTCAGAGGTTCCACGGTCTACAAATACCATTGCTAACAAGTCAGCTCATTTATCATCTACTGTAAATAGTTCTATTTCTTGGATTGAGGAGCCTCTCTTGTTAGCTGATTGTCTAGGTTCTTTTGCTTTATAAAATCCTTCTTTTTCATAAAAAAAAAAATGATAAAAAAAAAAAGAAGAATAAAAAAAGAGTGCATTCAGCCAAATAGGATCCAATCGACATTTAGTTTATGAATATGCAAAATTTTATGGACCTTATAGCATGGTTCAAATATAATGATTACCATACAAATATATTACCACACATAAAACTAGGTAAACATGCTAATTCCACTGATTCCCAAGTCCTCTCGCATTGTACAAACTAAATTGGTTAGAGATAAACCAAATGTCAGAAAAGGAATAGAGGAGAGAAGAGAAAGAAAAGGGGGGGGGGGGTGGGGTTGGTGGGGGGTGGGGTGGGGTTGTGTCTCTCTTCACTGAATGAAAGCTGGACCAAGTATGTGGCTAGGTTACCATTTCAAATTAATGGCTAGGTCCAGCAGAGCCTCTACTTGCCTTATCGTTTGTTGCTTCTCTTGTTGCTTGAGTTTGATTGCAACAGATTCAGGATCAAACCCTTCTACATTATGTGCTTCACTTTCCTCTTGCCGAACTTCCTGGAGCAAAGAATCAACTTCCCTGACAAAATCTACCCTCAAAAGAACATCATCTGCTTCTAGTGGTGGTCGCAACGGCCCTTGATGCTGATGGATGGGGAAATGTGGCCATTTTAATTGATTAACATTGTGTTTACAACATAGCAATTATGCGCAATTCTAAATTCATGAACCATATTTTTCAGAAACAGAATTTCTGATTGTCTCCATCATGGATTTCAAATATGGAATCAGGCAAAATTTGCATCATTCAAAACTTACCTTATCAACATCAAACCCTGCTGGAACAAGAATGCTAAATGGATCCTCTCGTGGAAAGGTATTAATCATGCATTTTTTGCATTCTTTCAGCCAGCCTTCATCGTCAAACCCATCATGCATATTCAAAAGATCGTTCAACAGTCTCATAGAAGGTGTGGCCTCCATTTTCAAAATCTCCATCTGAAATGCAAGTAAGACATGGATTTGTCATTTTTTTCCCTTCAAAAGGCAAAAAAATAAAGCCACAAATTCCAAAGGAGATTGAAGACTATAGTTATCAACACTTGTAGACAGAGAACTTGTGCAGTAGGTTGTGCAACATTTATAGTCCTCACAAGAGAATCCTATTATTGAACCAGATTGTATAGGAGCCGGTTTCAAAGGATATAAATAGTTTACTTTTGTATGTAAAAAATCCCACAAAATAATGAGTACTTCCCCGGAGTTTTGCCAGAGAAAAATACAAATTTTATGTCAAAAAATTGAATGGTAAAAATATTTAAAACACTGCAGCAAGTTGCCATGTTTAATAAATTAAACACTTCTATATTGTAGCAGCAGTTACGAGCAGAATACACTACTAAGCATATAAAAGGCATAGAAACACAATTCAAAGAAACTAGGCAGCCCTCCCCTGCTTTTCTGCAGAAAGAGGCTGGTTCCATGACTCGCCAGTGACATTCAAGTCACAAAGGAGCAACCTTACCATTGTAACAAGGCTTGCCCTCAGGAGAACATAGTAGATACCAAGGCATCAGAATAGGCAAGCAGAATATCTAAAACCATTAAGTTCAGCCATATGGTTTATATGATTAATTTAAACTAGTCCCTTGATTATGAAAGTTTTTCTTCTGAGTTCTTTAGACGTATAGACAAGTAAACATCATGCACAATTCACAATAAAATTGATACTTGCCAGAAGGTGCTTGTAATATGAACAGAAGCATACCTCAACCCTTCTGTATAAAAGATCAAGACTTCTAATAGCATCCTTTTCATCCTGGAAAAATGGATCAACAACTGCATTAATACACGAAGTTGCATGCGTGTATATGCAGATAGATATAACAACAACAGGCTCAAGTTTGATATTTGTAATCAATATATTTCATTAGGGTATATCAGAGAAAACTCTATATAAACAATTCAAGTTTGAATCACATTTCAGACGACAACATTCCCTCAACTGAGAAAAAAAAGATGGTATAATCCACTTACATCACGTCGAGCAAGATCAAGCCGATTCCATATGACCATTAGAACAAGTTCATTCAGTTCTCCTTTCTCAGCAGCTTCCTCAATTTTCTGCACAAAATACATTCTCCAACAGTTATGAACATTCATTATCCAACAAAATTGCTTTTCACTTGAATCATAATGCTGAGACAAGTTCATGAGGATGAAGAACAAAGAAAATTAAATTCTCACACCACCAAGACCATAGCATATTCTTCACAAGGATAACAAAGAAGCATGAGCCACTCTCAAACATATATTTTCATTTATAACGATTCCTATTAGCTTCTACATGCACATAGAGGCAATTGAAAACTATAGTCTGTAGTGTGAATCATATTAAGAATGCAAAATGGCAAAGTTGTAGAAAGTCTTCTTTATATGGTCACCCACTAGTAAAATAAACAATGTGCTATCCTCATAAATGCATCCTTGTCATCCATGCATGAAATTCACATCATATACTTAGTAGTAGTTTCCTCTCTTAGATATTTAATCCGAACAGTTTCTAAACATTCATGCCAAGCTAGACGAAGTTCTAACTGTCAAGGTGTTTGTCCAGCTTGTGTAAGTTCCCAAACACAATGCACATTACATACATATAGGAAATGGAAACGACAAATAGTTAAAATCGCCACATTCTCATCATTTTAAATCCCAAAGTTGTCAAAGAGAAAAAAAAAATGTCAGCTCTGTTGTACATTCGTTTTTCATTTTATGATTGCTGATTACCTCTTCCACTTCTTCAGCAGCTCTGATAAAGCTTGAAACCAGTTTTCTTGCTTTTATTACATCTTCTTGTGGATATCCCTTCAAGCGCAAGCCAATTTCACGATACTCTGCAATCTTTCTTTCCTCTTCTTCATCTTCCAGCTGACGCAGCCGCTCCAACTCCTTACACTTTTCCCGTTGTTGAGCTTGCCATTCCTAGCCAGTAATTATCAATATCAGCTTTAGAATGAACAATCTAGGAATGCACAAAATAACGTCTTAGTATCCATATAAGACAACCAGATCAATTACCTGTTGAAGCAAGCTTAAGAATCATAATTCACTGATATTATTTTTGCAAAAAAAAAAAAGAAAAAAAGAAAAAATGGCGATGTGTTATCAATAAAAAAAACTAATGTAAACTTGTTGATTCATTAAAAGCCATTGAAACATTCAAATAAGATGCCAAAAGCTTTACACAAGCGATCATGACATTTAATTTAGACCAAATGCACTTTTGCATTTTTATTTTTGATTTATTTCATACTTAAAAACTTTTATTTTTATGGTCAACAAATGAATAATAAAATAAATAATCAAACTTTAAATTGAAATAGAGAGAGAAAAAAATTACCCATTTATTCCATTATTCGTTAATGAACTGGACAGATATAAGGATGCAAATAAGTTGAAATACAAAGCTAAAGCGCGATAACCAGGAAAATTTGCATATCATTTACTAAAAAGAGAAAAGGAGGGGATATGCAACCCTACATCATCGTAATACTCCTTTGGCATTCCTTCAAGAAGTGGCTCTTCTTTGCCCATGCTCCTTCTCAAAACTGCTCATTGAAAGAAGCCCATCAAATGAAACCGTCAAAAGAGTCTGTTCTGTGTGTGCAGGTGTGTGGAAGCAGGGATTTCACCTGAGCCGACTGGCCTTTGAGAGTTAAAGCGAAGGGTACGGACAGGAGCATGCAAGGAGGAGGGCGATGGCAAAGGGCCTGCGCACGTTAACGGGAACACATTTGCCTCCATTTCTTATCGTCCGAGTGGAGAGTACACCCCAGTGAGGTGAAGCCTTAAGAGAGGTTTTTTGACTTTTTTCAACGGCGTTGAAATAAGGCATAAGTGGACTTTAGGCCCATAAAGTCCGGGCCCATGTAATGAGGAGCAAACGACTCTCGGCAGGTTTTCACTTGTTTCATATAAAAAAAAAATTTTTAATTATTAATTTTAAGAATAGGTTAATAATATGAATTATTTATTTTTTAAAAATAATATAATTAAAGAATGTTTTTAAAAAAATATTAAATAAAATTTATTACTTTAATCATGTATATTTATTTTTTAAATTGCAGGACGAGGGAATAGTATAGTGCATGGATACGGTTGAGACCCGATATATACCTTGCCGTGAACTGCGTCCACAGAAATAAAAATCCTTTTTTTTTTAAATTTTTTTATACAAACTATTTAAATTTAAATGAGCAATGATTCCACAGAAAATTACAACTAGGGATTTTCTGTTCCAGAGATCAAACCTACAAATAAATATCAGAAGAGAGGGGTTTCAATGATAAGTTCAGCAGCTGCACCCATTGCACCAACTCCACCAAGTCCCAGCAAGGACACGGCCAGTTCTTCTTCGTTACACTGCCTCAATCCCCTGCTCAGCCTTTTCAGTAAATCAACATTAACCTCAAGCACCCATTTTGGTGTGCAAGCCACCATCAAGCTCAAAAACCCTGATACATATGCTCGTGCAGTGGTCGAATCACAACCAAACGATATTTTCCCATCCAGTGCGCTTGCAAGAAATTCCAAGTGGCACCCAAGAACTTTTGGTCGTCGTTTTGATGCTGATGATTCCGAGTCCACACCCCATGCAGATGTCCCACAAAACAACACAAAGTATGCAAGTGCATAACCTCCAAGCATGGCAACTAGGCCTCCAGATTCTCCACCGTCCTGCTCTGACCCATGGGCTGATATAAACCAAGAGGGTAAAGTTTCTTGGATTAAAGATTGAACCAAACTCAATCCACCTGATATCCAAACTATAGAAGCTCCAAGTGAAGCTGCAAGCTTGACACGCATCATCGCTGCAGCAAGAGAAATTTGTCCATATCTCATCCCATACTTAGTCCTCTTCAATTTCTCCACTGTCTCTCTAGGTAGCCCACTATTTGCAATATCTTTAACAGAATGCATTAGAATAGATAGAATATTTTCCGTCATGAACATGACATCTCTGATGGACCGATGCACTCGTAAGTAGAGAATTCCAGGGGCTACGGGGGAGATCCCACCAGAGAAGTGAGAGCCAAAGCCATGGCCTAGAAGGGCACCAACACCTCCATTACTAGAAATGTGAAGGGGACTGAAACCAAGAGTGGAAGTGAAGCAACTCCTCAGTAGCTGAACTACAGCATCACTATTATGGTGGAAGACGGTGCCGGAAGCAGAGAACACAAAGTAGTCACTCCAACGCTTTACCTTCTGAGCCCATAAGGCAGCTATGATGGGCATGCATGGCCAGGGGCAACCAGCAGCAAGGGCATTCAAGGCTGGGCCAACCAGGACGAGGAACCGTTCAGACAGTTTATCGAGTCTGTATGTGATTGTGAGGCTTACTAGGGCAGCTAAAGGCAAAGGAAGTGTAGCTGGAGAGCTCCCCCCTGCAAGAAAAAAAAAGGACTTAAAATCCTTGCACTACGTTTTTTTTTTTTTTTTTCTTGGTGGCAATAGGGGGCTGTCTTTTGGGAAAATTTTTCTCGCTATATATCATGCAAAGCTGCATTGTCCAACGTATGTTAAGATTTAATGGAAATGCAAATTATCATCTGCCTTTTCAGTTCATATTGGGAATTGGATTTCCAGAGCTACTTCATGGATGGAAATCCCATTCCCAATTTAAAACTTAACGAGTATGATTATAGATCTACAAAATGTATGCATTACTGAGGTTTGCAAGATTAAAGGGGCTTGAAAGCTCTTTCATTCATTGAGAAAGAAACTTGAAAAACAAATAATACATATGAAGAAATTATTACCTACAGGAAGGCTTGGGACGTCAACACCAGTGGCAGAAAGTATTTTCTTTATCTGTTGCTCAACAGTGGCTAAATTGGCAGCAGGGCTAGGCCAATCAGTTCCGTTCATACAAGCTGGCTTCCATATGCCCCGTGTAACTTCAGCTGAAAGGAAGCTAACAATGGTGGCCAAAGATGCAGGCAGAAAATCAGCAAGATCTTTGAGTCCTGTGATAAAAAGTGTAGGCAGAAATAGATTAGAAATAAGCATATACCAATATTAACATTCAGATTTCATGCATAAAGTTCATATTCTCTTAGAACTCAACAGCAGTCTCCTCTCCAATCCTCTTGTACTTCCTTCAATCTTTTCCCTGTCAATTAATTAACTGATATCTACACACATGCGAACTTGTCTCTACTCATTAAAAATTTTAACTTGATGTAAGAATATTTTCTTAAGCCAACTGTGCAAACCTGTAGCCAGTTCACGGGGGGATAACCTTCCATGGGCACAGGCTGTCAGAGCTGCGTCAAGTGCAAATGGAGTTGCTTCTAGGATATCCCAAGCAGGTACTTGAAGTCTAACATAAGATTCCTCAGCTCCAGGTCCAGATGAATTACTACTTCCAGAAGTTGTAGAAGACAGAGATTGAACACTTCTATTTATCTTTCTGAACATCATATTGAGGAGTGCATCAACAAGCTGGTGAACAGGGGTACCATGTACAAGACCAGAAAATGTGGAAGCAATACATTCCAGATGTTGCCGGTACCAGCATTTTAATTTTGGAAAAGAATCCATGAATATGGGATCTAAAGATATATTTAAATTTTTTGAGTATCTTCTAATTTTGATATGATCCCTAGGCGAAGTTCCAAAAGATGCTAATTTGGAGTTTCGTACCAATAAGAGGTACTCAGGGCCTATTTGAGAGCCCACTGGTGTTTTATCTCCCATCACATTTTCAAGAGGTGGATAATGAAATCTCCAGAGTCTCACCAAAAGTGAGAATGCGTTGGAGAAGACTGCATGACAAGAGATTTCTTCCCCTGATGGAAAAGTGCTTGAGACCTTGGGAACACTTGAACCAAAGACCTCGCAGATGGGCATCAATGCACCTGCAAGTAATGGAACCTGACAAGAAACGTAAAAGTGATTAGGTTAGCAAAGACGTGAAGGACTAGAGATTTTTCATTCATTTCACAGCTGGATATCCTATCTTTAACTTCAGCAAACCTTTCACATCCATTTTATTCCATGTGCATGAATGCAAGAAAAAGGCATGCTTCATTGGCTTAACTTTGGCACATGACTTCCATGTCACAAACTCGGTAACTATCTTCATGCTTAGAAAATTATATATTTTTATCAGATTCATCTTTATAAATTTGCTCCTTAATATTTTCCCCTTTTCTGAAACACACTTGCATAGCCGTTGGTAAAAGCAAAGCACCGTTAAAATTCAACTCACCAATCCATGTAAAGATAAAATCTGTACACAATCCACAGATGCTATTCCAACAAGCAGAACATTCAAAATTGGAGCATAACTAATCAAGTGGCTCTCACTTCCAGAGTAATCGGAAGGAACTGGTGGTGACAACAATTTTATAATGAAAAGAACAGTTTGTTCCTGCACATAACAGACACCAGAATAAATATACAACAATTTGAGAGGGTGAAGAGAGGGGGGGAGAGAGAGAGAAACTGGCTTCCCAACCATTACCTGTATATTCCAACCACGGAACAGAGATGCTCCACAAAGAATGGTAGCAGCAGCTATCTTCTCATCATTGGAGCCACTGACTGCAATCTCATATACTTTCTCGATCTCTGGTAAACTTCCATCAAATCGATGAGCTTAAATTCAGTTGCCATACCACTGGGAAAATTTACAAAAAAGAGCATCTGATATACCTGGCTTCAGGAAAAAGAATGTTGTAACTGAAGACCAGGGCATAGTTAGCAAATTAGGCATCTATCACCTTTGTTTGGTATACATATGCAATCTGAGTATGAATCTTTTCTTACGTACATTATGTTATAGTAATGTTTTAAAGGAGAAGGACGACCACTTATTCAAATTGTAGAAACACTAAAATTGAGAGTTTGGACTATGAGGCATTGTATATAAACTACAAAGGCCATTCAAACTTCACAAGTAATCAATACTACAGTCCCCAGCGCAACCGACGTTAAGTAGAATACCTCACATCTTGAACCAGTCCTCACACCATCAGGCCACAAGGTAAACACAAAATGGCTTACAGGTTTTTATCCATAGTGCAATAGCAGATTACAATATTAATTCTCCAAAATTAACTCTAAAACAACATTTTTCCAGACCCATTATAGTAATTGGGAGATATATTACACCACCTAAGGATATGACTGACCAATTCTCAACTGTCAGCCATCCACCTAAGACTCAATTTCTAAATAATCCTTTTTTTATACTACTTAATCAACACTCAGCATGATCATAATTCATATCATACGTTTGAAACTCATAAGATGATATTTAACAAAAACTAAACAAATTCCACTTGGCTGTAAACAAATAAACATTAAACAGATGAAAAAAAAAAAGTAAAAATTGTTAAAATCTTTTTTTTTTTTTTGATAAAGTTAGAATCATAATTTTACTATAAAGCAAAAATGAAAATTGGAAACTCTTAAAAAAGGAACAGAATTAAGAGGGAGTAAGTTATTTTACTCATAATATTATGACATACAATATCATTTGGTAAACTTGACAAGCTTAAGGTCTTCCTAATTGTGCATCAGTGGTAAGGGTTTTACACTTTTACTAAGATCCCCCTCGGAGGAAAAAGCCAGGCTGCATGTAGGAGGTGAGATCTCCAGATTTTCCCATTGGTAATCACAGTCAACTCTCTTTCCTATCAGAAGAACACAAACTACCATATGGGCAAATAATTACAGTTATAGTTAATTAAATATACAATAGGCAGTATACCTTGAAGCAGGAGTTACCACCAAAGTGTTTATCATTGAGGAAGTTAGAGGTGACCCCTTCATCAATGATGACCAGCCAGGTTTTTGGCCAAGAACACCACGAGGTATTTGGTTGGAGTGTGCAATCACAAACCCTGGCCAAAAATATGCTGATGTATCTAACAGATTTCTTGCAATACAAGCCTCAACAATCAGGTGCCTCATGTTTCCAGCTGCAAAATACCACAAAATATAGAAAAGGATCAGATAGCCCCATAGGTAAACAACAAATTAATATGAAGGCACAGCAGTGAAAAAGGCCCAAAAGCACCCTGAATATGAAATAATAGTTAGGGAATATAATAAATGAAAATGTGATAGGAAGGATAGAGGGGAAAAAAGCTCATGTTAAAATCCTGGACCTTAGAAGTGAAGGACAACAAACCAGGTTTGAAAGGACTCACATATAGGGCAGTCGTGGTGGGGAGGGAGGGCAAGAAGCTTACCACTCAGCAAATACTCACAAAGATCTGTTGCTGCATTTATTTTTTTCTAACAAAACCCACATATATGGAGGACTTTCTAAAAGGAAGGCTCAAAAAATGGTTTTCTGCACTAAAATGTTTTGGTGGGAGAGTACAACAAAGGACATGTGAGAAAAAAAAGTCACATGTATCAGCATCATCAGAAGTTTCTGATTTCCTTCCCAACTTAAAACCTCCAATAAAATGAAAATGCAACATTGAAGATTAATTTATCACTTACAACAGTCAATAGGCATGTCATTCATGCTCATGCTTTCATAATAGCTATTACTGCTACCGACTCCTGAGACAAAAAGTGTAGCTTTGGCAGCGGCTTGATTGGCTACTGAAGTAACAGACTGAAGTGGAGTCAACAAGCTATCATAATCACCCAGCAATTGCAATGCAGTAATCAGACCCTGGCGACGTTTTCCCAGACCTTGTTTTTCTTTCAATTGGTTAGCAGGGCTGTGTTCAGTTTCATCAATCAGTTCCCCTTCTTCTTCTTCAATAATATTAGCCACTGCCAGTGTCGTAATAGACAATAACATGCACAAGCAGGTATCAATTCGAGGTACAGGACCCTCACTGGGTTCCCTTTCCTAGAAGGCCACAAACAGACAAAAACTTAGGGAAAAAAGTTACAAAACATTAAATTTAAATATGGGTTGTTTTGCATTTATCAAAAAAGATGTGTAAAATTCCACAAGAACGTAGAAAAGTATGCATCCTGGGAGCTGATTGTGTGCATTTTTTTTTTTTTTAATTTAACCAGTTCATTTAATTGAGAACTACTTCAATGTAGTCCAGGAAAAGAAGTATAAATGCATTAAATCACCTGCACTGCATTTCTTCTTTACCTTCAGACAATTCATGACTAGCAATGGGTTATTCTTTTCTCCATTTATTCTGGCCCATTGCTCCAATTCTATTTTACATAATACTTTATATAGCGTTAAACAGATTGAAATCTACTTTCTCAAAGCAATCAACTCACAAGACAAATGGGAAAAAAATTCTTTGAAAAATAATAATTTATTTAGAAGCAACATATTTCATATCATTCCAAGAATATTCTTCCCAACATCAAACTAAGCAATGATCCAAAGAGGATTAATTTCTTTAACAAGTTGGAATTAGTCCCCACCCTTTGAACAAGCCGTAAAGCCGCAATCCACAGACCTAGAAAAGTATCATGCCATGTGGTACCATTAACTGCTTGCAAAGCTTTTACCAAACCTGAAACAGTAAGTCTACATCAATAATATTGCTCAGAAAATCCAGGCCTAATCCACTTCAGGCAAGGCAATATTTAAGATTCAAAACACATTGATTGACTTGTACCCGTAAGAGTTTCTACAGCACTGGTTGCTGCGACTTGTGAATCATCCATAGCATCTTCTAGAAAAAGATCAATTGGAAGCCAAAGCACAGACCAACTAGCCCCATGGCATTGACCAGCAGAAGATATCAGAGCCCCAGAAGACATGACAGCATGAAAGTTCTGCTGTGATATGTTTTTGCAGTTTTGAGACAAAAGCGGTACTGTATCAGATGTCAACTGCAGAAGTCTCTCTGCATTTAGATGTTTTGAATTCCTCAAGGCTGCTGAATGTGCTGCGATCAGCCGCACTCGCTGAATAAGGCCCCGCCAGTGTGACGGCCTAAAAATTTAGTAGAATGTACATTAGTGACATTTGAATGAAATATATTTCTCCAATTTCTATTACAGAACCATTCAAGGCTCAGTAAATCATAATAGTACAGCCGTGAGGCATTTTTCAGGTTGAACACAACAAGTGAGTTGATGAATTGCTTGTTTTTCACTACCATCTCCAATCACAAAAAAGCCAAAATGCAAAGCACAAGCAAAAACAAATGTGAACACAAACATAAATTGTTACATGTTTTGTCGTGCCAAGTACAAAATCCTTGAAGTTACTTTGTTTTGCAGTAACTCTCCAATTAGTTGAATAGCCATAATAGTATTTGCTTTGTGCAGCCCCTCATGAAGCTCATTTCTTTTCTCAGCAAAGGTTTCATTACCATCTATTTCCACATCTTCCAAGCTGGTTAGCCATTTAGACTTCTTTTCTGAGGTAAGATCCAATAATCCTTCATCATCCAATGATGCATCAAGCAACTGCCACACCATTGAAAAGACAAATTCAACCAGAAGAAGCCCAGGTTCGCACACTTGAAGGCCAAATATATGAGAAAGATGAAGAACCTCATCAACTGATTTCATAATCCTGTACTTGCAAGTTGCATCACAAGATATGTTGGTATTTTTGGTATTAGTAGAAAGAGACGTATATTACAGAAACAAGTAAGAAACAATCAATAAATAATAAAATTAGAGTGTCTTTCAGGATTATCTTTAATATACAACTAGCTAGCAATGCAAACTTACAAAATGGCAAAAACTATTTCTACATATACCAAGTCCTATACAAGAAGGAAAAAAAAAACAAGAAGAAGAAGAATAAGAAGAAGAAGAATTCTCACTGTTACAGAAGATGCAATGATTATTGGCACAAAAACTAGCACTTAGATCCAGTTTTTAGTTGATTTTCAGGCATGCTCTTGCAGTTTGCTGCAACCATTGGGCCACCGCAGAGAACTCAAAGTCCAAGTGAACATCACAAACCACATAAGCCTCACCAATTGGACATTTAAGATTGATCTAATTTCTTCTGTTAGATGCTACATGTTACACAGCTAATGAACCCACTTGAGATAGTCATCAGGTGTTATTAGAATGAAAAGGTTGCATTCAACCTACAATACTCTAAGAACAGTAACGCCTGCACACACTTTTGCTAGATATATCTTTGAAATTATCATGTTCAGATACCCGGGTTAGAATAGATGAGGGTCACCATTGTAAAGATTTAGCAGAAACAACTCATTGACACTGCAGAACTTATCAAGCAAGAAGTTCCATAAAAGCACTTTCATGTAGAGTTTAATTCTCAGGTTCAGAAACCAAAGTCCCAATTTTATATCTCGATATTCTTTTCCTTTGTAGCTTAATATTACTATTTATTGAACAACTACGCAACTAATATGTATCCCAACCATTTTGACAGAACTGATGAAAAGATAATTGAATTTCAAAGAGATAAGGAAGCCAACAATTAAGAATTCTCCTGAAAGTGAAATACGATAAATGAAACTTACTTTGGATAATTTGGTCCATTGACTTGAGATGCAAATGAAAAGGCATGCCTCTTAACGAGTTCCATGTAAAGCCTGTATGCAGCTGGTTGAAGCTGTCGATTTGGAATCACCCTGTAGCAAATCAATAATATCAACATCAATATAAAGATTTTTAATATATCAATGAACATAAAAGGGGCAAAAATAACACAGAAATGGTTCCAGTTTTGCATATAGAAAGAAAATCCCAAAACTTTTTTTCTACCAAACCAAGACTACTAGAAAGCACTCATACGTAGACTATCCGCGCATTCAATAATGTACAAATACTCCAAAAAAATTTAAATTAATTAAGTAAGCAATTTTTTGAAGGAGATAGTTCATACAGCATACCCAAATAAAATTCTAAACCTCCCCTACCCTCCAGACGGGACAATAAAAGGGGGAAAAAAGAGAGCAAATTTCCTACAAAACGGACAACCCCAGTAAAATTCCAAAAGAAACAGAGATTAGATGTAGTGTGTGTACATGTATGGTGTTGTACGTAAAAGAAAGTATGAGCTAAGGGACCGACGTGCCTAGTGGAGAGAAGAGCGATGACAAGCATAGGAGGGGCGATATTAACAGCCAATGCCTTCTCGAGGAACTTCCACGTGATGGGCACGTTATTCTCGAAGCAGATGTGGGAGACCAACAGGTGGGCCAACTCGGTAGACGGCAAGACAACCCCGGCGGAGTTGAGGCTGGAACTGAGCTGAATCGCCCAGAGCAGAGGATCGCTGTTTTTGTCCTGCGCCGACTTGGTGAGTTGGAGGACCGAGTCCCAGAGAGTCAGTTGATTAGGCTGCAAGGACACGGCCATCATCTCTCCTTGTAAAATCTAGTGAGCTGCCAAATTTGGGAATATCTACGCAGAGGAATTCATGGAGAAAGAAAAGGAAGTGTTGGACAGATTAAAGAGAGAAAAAGCTTGCTCCTATCTGTCTCCCTTTCTGCGTATTGGCGAATGGAGCTGGAGCCAAGTATTTGACAAATTTCCCCTGTTACTATTGGCGTGTGGACTAAAAAAAGCAAAGTCAAGCTTAAGAGGCGGGCGCCTGTTCTGGTGATCTGGTCAAGAATATTCCTTTTACCTGCTAAATTATTTACATAACAATAATTTAAGTATTAATTTTAATTAATTTTTAGTATTTAATTTTTCACATTAATATTTAAAAATTATAAATTATTTTATATTATTTTTTTTTATTTTAAAATTTTTCATATCCAAATTACACACTTGATGAAACGTCCTGATGAGTAGGACGGATAGAACGGCTAAAGCTTAACTCGCTGAAATTTGATCCTTTTTATAGATAAATCGAGATGAGTACTGTTTTGAGTTAATCTCACTGACCTCCACATTTAGATTATCGAAGGAAAGTCTGACTCGAGTTAATCTCACTGGTAGAGGTTAAAATTAAAAAAGTTATATAGGGGATCAGTTCACACATACACACACACATATATATATATAATTTATGTGACATACAGGTGTGTGAGTGCTCTAAATTATTTTTTTGTGAATATTATTTAACTTGCTTGGTAATATGTGTGTATGTTGTATTTCATACATAGAAATGCACTAGGCTTAAACAGTTATAGAAATTATATTTAAAATTAATATCTTACTGTATGTGTCAAACGCTTACTCTTGTTCAACTATTTTTCCTCAAGTAATAGAAGAGCTCTTTGAGTTTAACCTGCTTTCTTCCTCGCGGGTTTACCAAAAGTAAATTTATTACTTTCTTAATTCCTTATTTATATTCTAGAAACTCCACATGTACTATTAGTGTATTAAACTTTCTAGGATTGTAATTTCTTTTTTGGTTATATATTGTAAAGGTTATTATGTGGTTGTGTTTGGATGAGGGAGCTGAGCTCCCATTGGATTATGTGTATTATTTGAGAATTATGAGGGTGAGCTAAGCTCACCATAATGAAATATATTATGATTACAGGTCGAGTGAGCTATTACTCCTCGTTAGATAGCCCAATTTAAGGTTGGACTCTGTCCATGATCTCAAAAGGTCCTATGTAACGGGGTGCAAACTTGTTTTTTCTTTCCAAATCTCATAATTTCTTTCATAGGAGAGACCTTTAAAAATACATAATCACCCCCTGCAAATTCTACATCTTTTCTCATTGGATCTACATAACTCTTCTGTCTGCTGAAAGCTGTCTTTAAATGTTCCCTAATCAAAGGAACCATCTCTGAAGTGTACTGTACCAGGTCTAAATCATGTCACCTCTCCAATTTTTGTCCAACACAGAGGAAACCTACACTTCCTGCCATATAATGTCTTATAGAGTGTCATTCCAATACTGGAATGATAGTTGTTATTATAAGCAAACTCCATTAATGATAGCTGATAATCCAAATGACCTCCAAAATCCATGACACGCATGCGAAGCATATCCTCTAATGTCTGAATTGTCCTTTCAAACTATCCATTTGTTTGTGGGTGGAAAGCTGTACTAAAATTCAACTATGTGCCAAGTGCCTCCTGAAGTTTCCTCTAAAATTAAAAAGTGAATTGGGACCCTCTGTCAGATATTATGAAAGCAAAAACTCCATGCAATCTGACTATCTCCCAAATGTACACCTTTGCATGTTCAGCAACAAAATAGGTAGTTCGTACAGGTAAAAAGTAAGCTGACTTAGTCAGACAATCCACAATCACCCATATAAAGTCATGCCAATATATAGTACGAGGCAACCTAGTCACAAAATCTATAGTGAACATTTCTCACTTCCACAATGGGATGGGAATCTCCTGCAACTTCCCTGATGGCCTCTAATGCTCAAACTTTACTTTCTGACAAGTTAAGCACTTGGACACAAAATCTACTATGTCTCTCTTCATGCCATTCTACCAGTACCTGTCTTTCACATCATGGTACATCTTTATAAATCCTGGGTGAACACTGTAAGGTGTGTAGTGTGCCTCCTACATAATTTTATTTCTTAAGTTGTCGACATTTAGCACACATATCCTGGAGCCTTGCATAAGGTTACCATCTCCATCAACTTAAATTCACAATCTTCCTCTTACTGTACTCTTTCCACAATCTACATTAATTGTGGGTCCCTATGCTGGGAAACTCTAATCCTGTCTCACAGATCTAGCCTTACTCTAAAATGTGCCAAAAGTGCACCTGCACCTATTATATCCAAGATTATACCCTGATCTATCAACTCATGTATCTCCCGAATCAATGGTCTCCTTCCGCTGATATATGTGTCAAGTTTTCAGAAGATTTCCTGCCACCACATTCGCCTTACCCGGGTGGTACTAGATTGTATTGTCATAATCTTCCAGAAGCTCCATCTATCTCCTCTGCCTTAAATTTAAATCTCTCTGTTGGAACATATACTTTAAACTTTTATGATCGGTGTATATCTCGTACACCTCACCATGCAGATAGTGTCTCCAAATATTTAATGTAAAGATTACAGTTGCCATCTCTAGATCATGAGTGGGATAGTTCTGCTCATGCCTCTTTAACTACCTTGAAGCATTAGCCACTATCTTACCCTACTGCATCAAAACACACCCCAACCTAACTCTGGAAGCATCACAGTATACTGCATATCCTTCTCCACTCACTAGCAAGGTCAACACATGGGCTATAGTTAGACATTCTTTAAGCTTTTGAAAGCTTTTCTCATACTCGTTTGACCAGAAGAATGGGAAATTCTTTCGAGTCAACTGTGTTAGAGGAGCTACTATCCTAGAAAAGATCTAATCAAAGTGCCTGTAATAACCGGCAAGGCCTAGAAAACTTCGCACCTTGGTGACTGTAGTAGGCCTAAGCAATCAGTTACTACTTCATTTTTCTTAGGATCCACTTGAATGCCTCACTAGAGATCACATGTCACAAGAATTAAATACTTTCCAGCAAGAACTCACACTTTAAAACTTAGCATACAGCTGATGCTTCCTCAAGGTCTGCAACACCATCCTTAAATGCCAAGCATGTTCTTCCTTGATTCGAGAATATACTAAAATGTCATCTATGAAAACAATGATAAAGTGATCCAGGAATGGTCTAAACACCCTGTTCATTAAATCTATAAAGGCTACTAGTGCAATAGTGAGTCCAAACGACATCATCAGGAACTCATAATGATCATACCAAGTCTTAAATACTGTTTTGGACACATCCTCACTCCTTATTCTTAGCTAATGATAGCCTAATCGTAGGTCTATCATAAAGAAGTATCTTGCTCCTTGCAGCTGGTCAAACAAGTCATCAATCCGAGGGAACGGATACTTATTCTTAACTGTCACCTTATTCAGCTTATCTGTAGTTAATGCACAACCTCAATGACCCATCCTTCTTCCTTACAAACAAAATAGAAGCATCCCAAGGTGACGTGCTTGTCTGGATAAAACCCTTGTTTAGAAGCTCATATAGCTGTTCTTTCAATTCTTTTAACTCTGCTGGCGCCATCCTGTAGGGTGGTACAGAAATGGGGTTTGCACCCAGTACAGTATCTATGCAAAATTCAATCTCCCTATCAGTTGGCATCCCAGGAAGCTCCTCAGGAAAAACATCCATAAATTCCCTAACAACAGGTACATTTTTCACACAAGTATCTTCAACAGATGTGTCCCTCACTAGTGCTACATAACTTTGACAGCCACTCCTTAACATCTTTTTGGCACTTATGGCTGATACTAGATTGTATAGAGCTACACTCTTATCATCATCAAAGCTAAACTCTTCCACTCCAGGAATATGAAAATACACATTTTTGTTATTTCTTAATCCTAACTTGATTTATAATTCCATTGCTTCCAAAATTCTAACTCTACGATTAGTTTCCACTAGCATATCCACCATATAGTATCATACTATAGTACCAACTTACTACTCATTTTATGGAACACAGGCCATTCACTACGAATGATTTTTCCTGTATCTCCTTCTTAACATGACCATCAAAATATTATCATTTCCTACTATCCTTTGTAGGGAATTGCTCTTCATGGTTAGATAGGTATCCTTGAACCTATAATTTCTACCTGAACTATCACGGTAGTGAGAAATGGGTATTGTACCACAATCCCAGACAAGATACTTTATGCATTCATTCTTTTTTATATGGCTATATTTATTGCCTACAGCTTTTTAGACTTCATCATACGCATTAATTCTTCTTGATATAGCTACATTTATTGCCTACAGCTTTCCAGACTTCAGCTTTAAATTTACCCATATCTCTTGATCCTCCTCTTCAATTTTTATTATCTATTTGCAATTATTATGTTCTACCTACAGGATTTTACTGCACCAACTCCTTATTGTATCATTGCTCTGCCTGGCATATAATCTCATAATTTACTATATCCATTTACAATCCATTTGTATTTCATATCTAGCATCATTATCCTGTGTTCCTGTCTTCTGCAATATTATGGAAAATACCTCTCACTATCAAATCCTTCCAGAACTATATTTAGTCTTGCATTCATTACTTTGTTCTTTATACTTCTTAGTAACTTGTGAGTAACATTTATACCTGTCCTGTCCTTTACTATTGTTCTATTATCTATTATCAAACTGTCACTCATGTTTCCTCATAAAGTTACCCACTTGGTCACACTGAAAATACTTGCCTAACTCTTGATTATAGACTCTAGGTCTCACCATTCTGAATCCTAATATCAAATCTCTGTGCGATTATCCCTCATTCTTTTTTCTTATCAGGCACATTTGAATCCATTAGGTTGAGTTTTATTCAACTTACTATCTACTAACTTTATTTTTTTGTCTGATAAAACAGTTCAAGTTATCATTGCACACCCTCTGGTTACTACCTACTTTGATTGCAAATCTCTCATAACTTTTCTCATACTATCAACAGTCCAAAGAGTCTTTGTCACATTGCCCCTTATTTTACCTTGCGAACAGAAAACAGACAAAGTCTATTCTAGATCCTATAACTCTGAGCTCCAAGTTCTGGTTACTAACACTGTACTTATTATGACCTGCTCTGAGTTATGCACTTTTGGGTTCTATACCTTAACAAACATTATCCCTAATGTTGTCCTTTTCTAAGCTCTCTATCCTTAATTTTTCGTTTACCTCGATTACTTTTACTATAACTACATTTTACCTCCTTTGTATCTTGACTCTACTTTTTCTAATCTTATCCTACTCTGTGCCTTTCAATTTGTTCTTTAGCCAACTCCTTTTTATCTTATGCAAAATCAAACTTTGACTATTTTATTCTTTAGCACTATTTTCTTTCTTGATCTAATTATGATATCAAAAACTTATACCTTTTTACTGTCTCTACCAAGTCATCTACACCTCAACGTTACTTAGATTTGGTCCTTTGACTACTTTAGCTAGTACTTCTACTAGCATTCAGGTTATTTTTCCTACTGCATCTGATCCAACTATTTTATCTTTCCCTTCTGCGCTTCTTCTATATATATACATATTATATAATTTATCTATGCTAACTTTTGTCTTTATCCTGTCCTTTACTTAGAGTATACCATTATCTTGAGCAATAAGAGGCTAAAGAGGAACTCAGGGAATAGTAGTTGATCATTCACTGTGTAATCTCTATTCCTGCCCATTAGACTACAGACTACCCTCTACTACCTCGAGATGGAGATTTACGAGGATTCTATTTTCTCATTTCAACTTAAAGCCAAAATTAAGGTACTGGGTACTCAAACCTATCATTATATTCAAAGGCTTTATGTTCATCTGTCAGTAGTATGCCCTAAAGCATATCATTTAGTATGTATCTTGTACATCTTTTATTAATAAAAAACATTTTTACTTTTCCGTTTACATAATATATTTATGTGTAATAGAAAAGGTCCATTGATATTTTGTTAGAAATTCTATTCTTAAGTTGTTAAGAATATGAGTGATAGTATCTCTAGCACAAAGTATCATAAATAGGTTCACAATCGAGGATACTTCATAATAAGGACATGATTTATCCAGAAAGATTGTATTCATGTTTGTTCCCAAGTTATTTATATGAGATATAAATAAAATAGAATGGTGAGTCTCATGCCATATAACAAACATGATAGCCACTTATACATGATAAGTAGGCCGAACCAGTGACGCTTATGACAAGCACATGGAGTTTACTATTGTCAATGTATTGTCATAAATCATATCAGTGCATATAATTTTTAGACCTGAGATAGCACAGTTATCTTGTATATAGGTGGTTTGAGTTTGATACTGCTTTTATACTTGTACTGTGTATGGGTATATGGGCATGTGTTAGCTCGTACTAGTTATATATGGAGATAAGTGTTGATCAAGATGGAATCTGTTCCTCTAAGTAAATAGGGACAAAATTCTATGTTCATTTAATTGTTCTTGATGTTTCAAGTTCCTGGCCAGGATAGATAGATTTAATCAGAAAAGAGTTTCTGATGAGAAAATCTTTTAATCAAAAACTGGAATTAAAAGAGAACATAATATTCATAGCAAATGGGGTTTGACATAAACCATGACTCCAGCTTGAGTTAGGATTTTGTAACAGAGAGATTCTAGTGCATGGTAACATATGATTATAGGTTCATTTAAGGTAAATCTTATTACTAATTGGGTGGCCATGGCATGCTATGCTAGGTGTTAACCATGGTCTGTGAGGTGCATAAAATGATTTAGATAAATCATTTATGGTAAGAAAGAGTTCTGATGATTTAAGAGTTGATATCATGTCTTATTGCCAATTAGTGATGAGCCTAGTAAGTCACACACATACACAAGTAATCACCAAATTAAATATGATTTAATTAATTAATTAAAGAGTTTAATTGATTAATTAAATAGGTTTAGTTTGTAATTAGATTGCAAAGTCTTTAGCATGGCTTGAAACCAAATCTAGGTTATTGGATGTATAGTATAAGTTAAATTTATATTTAAAGTGTTTAAATATGAATTTAATTAATGAGAAAATTAATTAATAGAGATTAATTAATTAATTTAAATTTGATATAAATTAATTAGAAGAAGAGAAATAATTATTTTGGGTTGAGAACTCAAAATTAAGACACAGGGGTATTTTGGTCATTTCACAGGGTGACATGTAGCACCATGAGATGGTGACATATGACACTACACATAAGCTTGTCATATGTCTTTTAATCATGTAAGATGATTAAAATCAAGATTAAATATAGGTTTGACACTTGGCACAATATGATTGGGTCAATTAAACCTAGAATCAATCAGAAAGTGACATGTGGCAAGGGTTTTAAGTGGTGACCTAGCTATATAAGTGTTGTTATGAAAAGAAAAAATAACAATCAGCTGCTGCCTCCTTTGTGCCGCCACCCTTGAGGCTCCCATTCTCTCTTTTTCTTCATCTCTCATCAATTCCAAGAGATTAACAAACAATCTCTTGAATTAAAAATACTAAAAATTGTTTCTAGTGTCCTGTTTACATCTTTAATCTCTTAAAAGGTAAAACTTGATTTTCTAATTAATAGAAAAATCTTTAGAAGCTGTTCAAAGGCTGCCATAGGTGATCTTGGTGTGGACAAGCTAGAGGGACAACATCTGGTATTCTAAAGACGCATCCCAAAGGCACAAATACGCTGCAGTGCATCAAGAGATTAGTGTATTTGTTCTTGATTTAATCTAGGATTCTAAAATTAATCTAATTAATTCTAAAATCTTAAATGGCAAATACAGATCCAAAAACATATTAAAAGAGTTTTAATATATTGGTTATCATTGAAATCAAATATATAAAAATAAATCTTGTATGATGCATGTGACCCTAGGTGAAAATTTTTGAATTCAATGGTATAAAATTATGTTTTTCATGCTTCCGCTCCTTCAATTGGTATCAGAGCCACTATATTTGCCATTTAGATTGTTGATTATATGATTTAATTGTGTGGAATAATCATAAGATGATAGATCCATTACTGGTTGAAAGAAAGGTGGCGGCTTGGGTGAAGAATGCCATCATTGGTGTGCCATCTTTGGCCTTTATGGGTGGCGCAAGGTTTGGTTTTAAATTCTGTAATTGTTGTATAATCTAAGGCCTATCCTATGACTAATTAAAGTGCTTAATTAGTAGTTTTAATCACACAATTAAATTTTGATTCAAATCAAAATTTTAAAAATTGTTTGAATGTAATTCAAATCTAAATTTTAAAAGTTGTTTGAATGTTATTCAAATATGAATTTTAAAATTATTTGAATTATATTCAAATCTGAATTTTTAAAGTTGTTTGAATAATATTCAAATTTGAATTTTTTAAAAATTGTTTCAATGTGATTCAAATCTGATTTTTAAAAATTGTTTGAATGTGATTCAAATCTGAATTTTTAAGGTTGTTTAAATGTGATTCAAATCTAAATTTTTAAATTTGTTTGAATGTGATTCAAATCTAAATTGTTAAATTTGTTTGAATCATATTCAAATCTGAATTTTTAAGTTGAATATGAGATATTCAATTTAATTTAAGATTGTATGTTTTATTTAATTGTTAAATAGTGATATGCATGATGGATGATCATGAACTATAAAAGACCAATATGATTGAATTTATTTCTTTTATGTTTCTTTGGGATTGTAAATTAATTAATTTATTTTAATTTATTTTGGGCATGTATTATTAAGGTTGTAATAATTTTGGATTGTAATTTCATTTATTTAAGTTCTTGTAAATTTGCCTTGGTATGCCAAGTATTACTATGTAATTGGATTGCAAGAAGATCAAGGAGGTCAAGAGCATTGGTGGGACCAGTGGGAGGAATTCAATATCAAGTGTTGATTATGTACTCCTTCAGCAACTCTTGTAATATGAATGAATGAAATGCACCTAGGAATGCCCTGATTCAATTCTTGGTGGCTCAGAATTAAATCCCTTAGAAAGTTAATGATCATACTATATTTACTGTTTATCCATGAATGCATGAGATGTATGGGAATGTATGCAAGTATGTGATATATGCATGCTAAATGGATAATGTGCAAAGTGAGACCTTAATAGTAATTAGGATGACCATAAAATCTTCCAAACAAATGATTCAGTTGGATATGCTATAATTAAAATAATTATAACATGAGCCCTCCATTGAGGCAATTATTTTAAGAAATTTTAAATACTTGTATAAGATACAATTAATTTAAGAGATATTATTAAGAATAATTGTTAAGCATGAGATGTTGTAAATATGTAAATGGTTTGGCAGCCAATATTGGATGTACCTGAGGACATTAAAATTATTTGCATAATTATTGGCTCAATGGGATCAACTTAACTAATGCAAGATAAGTCAATAATGGATGTACTTTAGATTTTAAGCATTAGGAGCTAGGTAAAGGATTGAACCTTACATGAGATGTGATGGGCAAGAAGTTGCTCACTTATAGTTTATTGTAATTCCAATAATGGATATACCTGAGGATGATCAATAGAATTATAAGAATTCAATCACCCACTAGAAATCCATCCAACTAGGATTTTCATTTTCTACTTTAGAAGTGTAGGATTCGCTAAGTTAGTGGGAGAACTAATTTAATTAAAAGACCATAATCATTTTGGTTAAATATATAATACATTTACTAATTAATCTGGTTATTTTCTGCAGTTATTTTTCTGATAATAATGAACACAGTACAACCACCACCATCCAATATCCTTGCAAGCATATTTGATCGCAATAGGTTGACAGGACCTAATTTGTCTGATTGGCTAAGAAATTTGAAACTTGTCCTAAACCTTGAACATATAGGATATGTTCTAGACTCAAATGTTCCTGGTCCCTTACTTCTAGAGGCCACCCAAGAGGAACATGAAACTTTGGATAAGTGGAAGGAGCATGATATGAAAGCTAAGTGTTACGTGCTTACTTCCATGAGTAATGAGTTACAGCAGCAGCATAAGAACAGCAGGAATGCTAGGTATGAGATATCTAGGTAGCTGTTCCGCATGAGAATGTTTGAGGGACAGAATGTTGAGGATCATGTACACAAGATGATTTGGCTAATTGAGCAGCTGGAACATCTTGACTTCAACAGGATTTCCAACTACTGACGGATTTGATCCTTCAGTCTCTTCCTGAGTCTTTTGGGAATTTTGTAACAAATTTTCATATGACTAAATAGGAATGCACCTTGGCTGGTTTATTCAACGTGCTGATAGTTGCCCAAAAGAATATGCCGAGTAATAAAGGAAAAGAGGTAGCTTTGATTGTATCTTTTTCTACTGGAAAGTCTAATAAGAAGAAGGGCAATAAGAAAAAGAAATCTCAGATTCCTGGTCCTTCCAAGAAAATAGCTAAACAGAAAGGGAAGACTAAAGCTGATGGAGGCGAAGGAAAGTGTTTCCACTGCCAGAAGGATGGGCACTGAAATAGGAATTGCCCAGAGTATAGCAAGTAGTAGTAGCTTGCAGTAACGAGATATTAGACTCTGAATTGGCATTGGTTCAACTGTTGAAGCCTTAGCCATAGGATCTAGATCTTAATATATGTGTGGACATGTTTTACATTTAAATAAGGTTATGCATGTACCTGATGCCTTTTAAGAGCATCATTTCTATATCTAGTTTGACTAGAGATGGTTATGAACTTCAGTTCATAAATGATATTTGCAATATTTATTTTGGAAATAAATATGTTGGTTAGGGTTATATGCATGATGGACTTTATTATTTAGATAATAATGTTAAATACAAATCTAATGCAAGTAATCTAAAAGAATGCAATGCCATTATGAAAATCAACTCAAGTTCAAAATATATTTGGCACTTAGGGTTAGGTCATGTTGCAGAATATAGGATTACAAAACTGGAGAAAATGAGAATTTTATCCTCATTGAGCTCTGAGCCAACTCCAACTTGTGAATCTTGTCTACAGGGTAAAATGACTAGATCACCCTTTGTAGGACAAGGGCTAAGAGCTGAAAATATTTTGGAGCTAATACATAGTGATGTATATAGTCCATTTAAAGAAATGGCTAGAGGTGTTTTTCATTACTTTATTACCCTTACTGATGATAAATCAAGGTTTGGGTATTTGTATTTGATGAAATACAAACATGAATCCTTTGAAAAGTTCAAAGAATTTAAATCTGAAGTAGAAAATCAAACAAGAAAGAGTATTAAAGCTCTTTGATCAGATCTTAGAGGTGAATACTTGAGTACTGAATTTGATGAATACTTGAGAGAGCACGGTATTATTTCCCAGCTGACTCCTCCAGGAACACCACAGTTAAATGGTGTATCTGAAAAGAGAAATCGTACCCTATTGAATATGGTACGTAGTATGATGAGCTATACTGATATGCCAATCTCCTTTTGGAGATTTGCATTAAAATCAGCTTTGTATATTCTGAATAGGATTCCATCAAAATCAATTTCTTCCACACCTTATGAGATATGGCATGGAAGAAAACCAAGTCTTAAGCATGTTAAGATTTTGGCTTGTTCAACTTATATCAAAAAGCTAAACACTGATAAATTGGAAACCAGATCATAAAAGGGTCGATTTGTTGGATATCCAAAAGATAGTTTTGGATATTATTTTTATTTGCCTACTTCACAAAAGGTTGTGGTAAGTAGAGATGCCACATTTCTTGAACAACAGTTTGTTTAAGAAGGAGGCAAAGGAAGGCAAGTAGAGTTAGAATTGGAGAATTCTGACTAACCAATAGATCAGATGGATATAGATCCATCTAGTCAACCTACACCCATTGATGAAACATCTACAGTTATTCCTCGTAGAACAACTAGGGTATCTCACCCACCAGTGAGATATGATTTCCTTCATGAAGAAGAACAAGAGTTGTCTACTCATGAAGAAGTAGATCATGGAGATGATCCACTTACCTATGAAGAAGCTATATCAAATATAGACTCTTCAAAATAGATTAATGCTATGAAATTCGAAATTGATTCCATGTATAAGAATCAAGTTTGGGATCTTGTTGACCAACCTGAAAGTATTGTACCTATAGGGAACAAATGGGTTTTCAAGAAGAAAATTGGTTCTGATGGAAAGGTAGAGACCTATAAGGCAAGGCTAGTAGTGAAAGGGTTTCGCCAAAGGCAAGAAATCGACTATGAGAAGACTTTCTCGCCGGTTGCCATACTTAAATCAATTAGGATTCTATTAGCAATAGCTGCATACTATGATTATGAGATTTAGCAGATGGATGTCAAAACAGCTTTTTTCAATGGATACATTGAAGAAAACATTTTCATGAAACAACCTAGGGGCTTTGAATTCCAAGATGGTTCCAAGGTGTGTAAGCTAAAGCGATCCATTTATGGGTTGAAACAAGCTTCGAGGAGTTGGAACATCCGCTTTGATGAAGCCATTAAATCATTTGATTTTATCAAAAATGAGGATGAGCCATGTGTATATAAGAAGGTTAGTGACGGTGCTATCACTTTCCTTGTCTTATATGTGGATGACATACTGTTGATGGGTAATGATACAGGTATGTTGACAACTGTAAAGGTATGGTTGTCAAATACATTCTCCATTAAAGACTTAGAGGAGGCAACCTATATTCTTAGGATTCGCATCTATAAAGATAGAGCGAAAAGAATAATTGATTTATCCCAAAGTCTATACTTGGAAAAGGTGTTAAAGAGGTTTAACATGCTTAATTCCAAGAGAGGATTGTTGCCAGTGAGACATGGTATCCACCTTTCTAAAGAGATATCTCCAAAGACACCTGAAGAAAGAGATAAAATGGCCACGATTCCATACGCTTCAGCTATTGGATGTTTGATGTATGCAATATTGTATACTAGGTCGGATATCACATATGCTGTTAGTTTGACTAGCAGGTATCAATCCAATCCAGGTTTAGAACACTGGATAGTTGTCAAGAATATCCTTAAGTACTTGAGAAGAACTAAGGATTTATTCTTGATATATGAAGGTGGTTACTTGCAATTGGATGGTTATACTGATTCTGATTTCCAATTAGATATCGATGATAGAAAGTCTACCTCTAGGTTTGTGTTCATTTGTAAAGGAAGTGCAGCTAGTTGGAAGAGTTTCAAATAGGGTACAACTGCTGGTTCTATTACAGAGGCCGAGTATATTGTTGCATCAGATGTTGCAAAAGAAGCTATTTGGATATAAGGAACCCTGGTCTCACTAAAAATCTAAACACATAGAAAGGCGCTATCACATTATCAGAGAAATAGTTGGGCAAGGTGATGTAGCCATGCAGAAAATAGCATCAGCTGAAAATCCAGCTGATTCATTCACTAAGCCTTTGTCACAAGCTCAGTTGAGAAGATGGGTCTAAGGTATTGTAATGAATGGCTCTAGTGCTAGTGGGAGATTGCTAGTAGTATGCCCTAGAGCATATTATTTAGTATGTATCTTGTACATCTTTTATTAATAAAAAACATTTCCACTTTTCCATTTACATAATATATTTATGTGTAATAGAAAAGGTCCATTGATATTTTGTTAGAAATTCTATTCTTAAGTTGTTAAGAATATGAGTGACAGTATCTCTAATACAAAGTATCATAAATAGGTTTACAATCGAGGATACTTCATAATAAGGACATGACTTATCCAGAAAGATTGTATTCATGTTTTTTCCCAAGTTATTTATATGAGATATAAATAAGATAGAATGGTGAGTCTCATGCCATATAACAAACATGATAGCCACTTATACATGATAAGTAGGCCGAACCAGTGACGCTTATGACAAGCACATGGAGTTTACTATTGTCAATGTATTATCATAAATCATATCAGTGCATATAATCTTTAGACTTGAGATAGCACAGTTATCTTGTATATAAGTGGTTTGAGTTTGATACTGCTTTCATACTTGTAATATGTATGTGTATATGGGTATGTGTTGGCTCCTACTAGTTATATATGGAGGTAGGTGTTGATCAAGATGGAATCTGTTCCTCTAAGTAAATAGGGATAAAATCCTATATTCATTTAATTGTTCTTGATGTTTCAAGTTCCTGGCCATGACAGATAGATAGAGTTTCTGATGAGAAAATCTTTTAATCAAAAACTGGAATTAAAAGAGAACATAATATTCATAGTAAATGGGGTTTGACATAAACCATGACTCCAGCTTGGGTTGGGATTTTGTAACAGAGAGATTCTAGTACATGGTAACATATGATTATAAATTCATTTAAGGTAAACCTTATTACTGATTGGGTGGCCATGACATGCTATGCTAGGTGTTAACCATGGTCTATGAGGTGCATAAAATGATTTAGATAAATTATTTATGGTAAGAAAGAGTTCTGATAATATTAAGAGTTGATATCATGTCTCATTGCCAATTAGTGATGAGCCTAATAAGTCACACACATACACAAGTAATCACCAAATTAAATATGATTTAATTAATTAATTAAAGAGTTTAATTGATTAACTAAATAGGTTTGGTTTGCAATTAGATTACAAAGTCCCTAGCATGGCTTGAAACCAAATCTAGGTTATTGGATGAATAGTATAAGTTAAATTTATATTTAAAATATTTAAATATGAATTTAATTAATGAGAAAATTAATTAATAGAGATTAATTAATTAATTTATATTTGATATAAATTAATTAGAAGAAGAGAAATAATTATTTTGGGTTGAGAACTCAAAATTAAGACACAGGGGTATTTTGGTCATTTCACAGGGTGACATGTGACACTATGAGATGGTGACACATGGCACTACACATAAGCTTGTCATATGTTTTTTAATCATGTAAGATGATTAAAATCAAGATTAAATATAGGTTTGACACTTGACACAATGTAATTGGGTCAATTAAACCTAAAACTAATCAAAAGGTGACATGTGGCAAGGGTTTTTAGGGGGGACCTAGCTATATAAGTGTTGTTATAAAAAGAAAAAATAACAATCAGCTGCTGCCTCCTTTGTGCTACCACCCTTGAGGCTCTCATTCTCTCTTCTTCTTCATCTCTCATCAATTCCAAGAGATTAGCAAACAATCTCTTGAATTAAAAATACTAGAAATTGTTTTTAGTGTCCTGTTTACATCTTTAATCTCTTAAAAGGCAAAACTTGATTTTCTAATTAATAGAAAAAGCTTTAGAAGCTGTTCAAGGGCTGCCATAGGTGATCTTGGTATGGACAACCTAGAGGGACAACATCTGGTATTCTAAAGACGCATCCCAAAGGCACAAATACGCTGCAGTGCATCAAGAGATTAGTGTATTTGTTATTGATTTAATATAAGGTTCTAAAATTAATTTGATTAATTCTAAAATCTTAAATGGCAAATATAGATCCAAAAACATATTAAAAGAGTTTTAATATGTTGTTTATCATTGAAATCAAATAGATAAAAATAAATCTTGCATGATGCATGTGACCCTAGGTGAAAATTTTTGAATTCAATGGTATAAACTTATGTTTTTCATGCTTCCGCTCCTTCATCATCATGATCTAATTACTTATGATTTCTACAATGGAAGTTGTATACTCTCTAGGGTACCTGAGCCAACGACTCTCTATCACACTCCACAATCTCATTTGGGACACTATTCTGTAGAACACCATTAACAGTAGTAACCTTCTGTCTCTCCTGAAAGGATAAAATCGTACCCCACATCACAACTGACTGCAATAGAGGCACTACATCTGCCACCTTGCCCCAATCATGTTGGCTATCTGCTCTCTTATCATACTCTAAAATTTCCTAAAACATCATCTCACAAGCTATGAACATTATTCCTAGCCTCCGATCTCATTTAGGCAGCAAGGTTGTACTATGCACCTCGCTGAGCACAAAAGATATACTATTCTTATTAAACTTTAGAAAAAACGCCTATCGTAATGAAAAAACTATCCAAGATTCCATACCAAAGACCAGATGGTTTCACTCTGTAGGTGTTACTTTTACTTTACAACTAAACTGAAATCTCTAATCTTATGGCAACTCCTAATATAACTTTAGCTCAAACTAGGGTAACTGAGTCACTAACTCTAATTACCACCCAACTATGACCTTTGATATTCTAGCTCAAGAGTTTTACACCTCTAACTAGGAGTTTCAAACTCTCCTACAGAAATAGAAATCTATTTTGGCATAATTGTACTAAAACAGAGGTCGTCTGCAAACACTCCCATTATAGAACACCACGGGGAAGTACGCAACTCTATACAATAATTCCATGTCGGTACTGTAATCTGCAGCTTATAGCACAAACATTGAGAACATTGCATAGTTACTATAGCACATCCCCAAAGACCTTGTTTTTCAATCTTTTATCTCTCTCAAACCCACTAATACCATAACTTTCTCTATTGGGCTATCCACTGACGACTGCCAGTAGTGATACCTTCAGCCCTATTTAGGGCAGCTACATTGTCATAACTCACATTTATGTACTCGTGCCTTGCACTAGATAGGCATGCTAATTAGCCCTGTTTTGACAGAAACATGATATTTCTTAGAATATGTATCCCCCTGACAGACCTCAACATATCTACTAGCTCAAATTTATATTACCATGTACTCCATGAAGACTGAGATACTAAACTGAAGCACTCTTACACTACCCAAAGAATAACACAGAATCTAAAAATAAAGAATTATAGAAAAAGACGAAACAAGAACCTATACTTTGCATGTGATAACTTTAGGTACACACTTTCCTATGAATCTAGAGCCTAAGCTCTGATACTAACTTTGTAATGACTTGAATTCTGGGCTGAACTGGCACTAGGACTTGAATCAACATAAGGCCCCCAAAGCCTGTAGTAAGCCTAACTATTCATAACCCAACCATAAAGCCCATCACTGTAGTCCAAATCCAAAAAACTCTCATGAGCTGTAATTGGATACAGTAGAGTTAAATGAGAATTTGACTTTTGAGGAATAACCAGTGGCTATAGTGGATTATCATATGAGGCAGCTTCGATCAAAATAGATCTTTATGGTTAAAGTTCTGTAGAGAAGTCAATCTGTAGAAAAATGCACCTGGGAGTCAGAGTGGGATATACACAATAAGTATCCATACTTGTATAGTATATAACTCAGTGTATTTGTTATGCCTTGTATAAAAACTCGAGGACGAATTTTCTATAAGGAGGGAAGAATGTAACGTCTTGAATTTTTAAATAATTATTTTATGTGAGAATTAACTGGTTTGCCAGACCCATGAGGGGCATTATGTAGTTATTGTGTTGTGAGCCTAAGGTCTTTTGGATTGAGAAGTGTTAATTAAGTTGTTTTGCAGGTTGAGTAGGTCCTAGATATAAAGAAAATTTTGCTAAATTTTTGGCATAAACATAGGGTGTCTTAGACTCTTTAGTTCTTTGTTTTGAGTTAATATTGATAAATTTCTTGAATATGATTGTTTAGATAATTCGAGTCAACTTTCCTCATCTTCTTAGCCGTACTAGTGACATTTAAATAATTTATGAGTAGATATTGATTTTTTTTTTATAATTTCAATATTATTATATATTCAATGCATGTCCATGTATTTATTTATAAATATATGTATATAGCTAAAACGTAGGCATAGTTTGCATTGCATCTTTATTTGATAAAATTATTGTTGGTGTTGACTTAAGGTAATTTAGAGCTATGTGCGTGTGTCGGCATGCGTGTGGTGTGATATTAGATATGGGTAGGACGGGCAGAACGGTTAGAGCTTGACTCGCTAGAACCCAATCTTTTTTGTGGATAACTTGGGGTGAGTACGGCTTTGAGTTAATCTCGCTGACCTCCGCATTTGAATTATTAAGAGAAAGTCTAGCTCGAGTTGATCTCGCTTGCAGAGATTAGAATTAAGAGAATTGTATAGAAAATAAGCTCCCATATATATATATATATATATATATATATATATATATATATATATATATATATATATGATATGATTGATGTGACACACGGGTGCGTGAGTGCTCTAAATTATTTTTTGTACGAATATTAGTTGACTTATTTAGTAATATATGTGTATGTTGTATTTCATACATAGGAATGCACTAGGATTAGATAGTTATAGAAATTATATTTAAAATCAATATCTTACTCTATGAGTCGAACGCTCACTCCTGTTCAACTATTTTTCCTCAGGTAACAGGAGAGCTCTTTGAGTTTAACCTATTTTCTTCCTCACAAGTTTAGCAGAAGTAGATTTATTACGTTTTTATTTCCTTGTTTATATTCTAGAAACTCTGCATGTACCATTATTGCATTAAACTTTTTGAGACTATAATAACTTTTTCTGTTAGATGTCGTAAAGATTATTATGTGGTTATGCTTGGATGAGAGAGCTGAGCTCCCATTGGATTATATGTATTGTTTGAGAATTGTGAGGGTAAGCTAAGTTTCCCAAAAAGAGATATATTGTGATTACAGGTCGGATGAGCTATTACTCCTCGTTAGGTAGCCCATTTTAAGGTCGAACTTTATTCGTTTGTTTTCTTGGATTTGGACAATAGTGATGGGTTTTATGGTTGGACTAGGAATAGTTAGGCTTTACTACTAGCTTTGGAGGTTTTATACTGATCCAAATTTTAGTGCTGATTCGGCCAGGATTCGGGTCGTAACACTTGAATTAAAATATTAAATACTTTACGTTGAATTTTTTAAAAAATAAAAATAAAATGAAAGATTTTTTTTTTTAAACTTATCTTTAAATAAGAAAACCATATAAGTTTTTAAAAATTTATTGTCAAATAAATTTTAAAATTTTTAATTTCAATTAAATAAAATCGGCATATTTAAATTTTAGATTAATTCTATCCAATTTCCATAACGTGATATTACATTATAGAACAATAGTTCCACACCTTAACACCAATCCACACAAACCTCCTAGTTTCTATACCTCACGCAGGACCAGACCAATGACGCTGGCAACCCCTAAGACGAAGGGAAACGATTTCCCATTACTGGAGTTTCACTGTGAATGATTCGCATAGACAACCAATGCCGCTCAATCACCGTCGGACGTTTTCCTTGGCAGTGCTATGGACGTTGGTCACCTGCGCGCATTTGGGATGATACCTCTTGTGCCGCGGGGCATTCAGCTTCAAGGTTGCTGACGGTACGAAGGCAAGGGATCACAATATCCGTAACAGCTGCTTTTATGTCGGTCTCAGTTTTCAGATTTTAGATTATATATATATATGGGACGAGATTTTGACATTTGAGCATCTTGCCAATTTTATTTTATTAGTATTTGCCTGCACGACAACAATAAGACAAAGCATTTGCAGCTGCTGAATGAAGCCAAAATTATATGGCATTCTTCATGGAACAAGTATTTATGGAAAAGGAGTGAGATTGGCTTCAGGGGTAATTATTAGGGGTGAGCATTTGGTTTAAACCGAATCGAATCGAACCGAATCGAATTAAATTATAAAAATCAAACTGTAAATTTTAGAAATCGAACCAAACCGAAATGGATGAAAAATCGAATCGAACGAAACCGTTCTATTTCAGTTCGGTTCGATTTAAACCGATCGGTTTGATTTTTTATTGATTTTTAAATTTAGACTTGATTTTCAAGTTATTTAGTCTAATTTTAACTTTGATTTGAACCTAATAACCATTAATCAATGAAATTAAATAATTAATATATATAAAATTAAATATAATTCATAAATTTTTCATAAAAATAAATCAATTCAAAAATCAATTCGATTCGATTTAGTTTGATTTAATTATATAAATTACTATTCGATTCGGTTTAACCGATTTTTTTCTCTTCAAAAATCAAACCGAACCGAAATAACCGAAATTTTTATAATTTAAAACCAAACCGAACCGATTTAATTTTAAAACCGAATCGATTGAACCAAATTAACTCAATTCAGTTCAATTTTTCGATTTGAACCGAATTCTGCTAAGCCCCTAGTAATTATCAAATATACCAGCTTTTTCAAGTTAAAGAAAAATGCTTCTCCCGTTCTGCAGCCTGCACCTGCAGGTCTTTGCTCCAAGTTCCCTTCTATTGAGAAACCATTTGTTATTTTATTACTCTTTTTGCAGAGCAACTCTTTCTTCTTTGCAATAGTCTGGGAAAATATAATAATATTACATGATCATGGTATTTCATTAAAATATGTTAAAATATTAAAGATATATACTATTATATTTATGTAATCGTACAAAAACTATTGGGTTGCCAAGATGCAGCAACATAGAACCATTTCTTTTTTCTCCACCCAAGCACCCACACTGACCAATAATTCATTTTCTGAAAATATTTCAAATCTTAGACATCATGTTCATATTCTGTGAGCAGCAAAAGATGGCCACTGGAATAAGAATGGGTGGAAAATCAATAGCTCGGTATACTCCTCAAAACCAACAGATGAGACAGAACTGCAGGATCCCGTTTACAGCTCTTGAACCTACAAAATATGCATGATGTACCATCACAATTGGCTAAGTTTGTAACAAATGGGATCTAATCAAGAAATCTAATTAAAATACAAAGATAAGTGCGTTAACTGGGAAAGAACTGCAGCTCTATGAGAAGCTGCTGGCTAGTGAATGGTTGATCCTACAAACCTCTTCAAATGTCAACAAAGAAAGTTTGTGGCCTGTGTATAAGAAAATAACTGGCATTACCTCTCAATTTTTCTACTTGTTCAGAAGATTTACATCAAGCAGGATTGCTGGCTTTTAAGTCCAGACACCAACATCTGTAATTTGATCTTGAGATCTCATATAGCTCTTCTGGGGTCATCTTCTCAAGTTCCTTGGGTTTCCAGAAGTCAAAACCATCACAGATACTTTCTATCCCTGATCCTTCCACCTGATGATTTTGGCCACGCATTCTCTTGTACAGTCTCATCACTGATACACAGTCTTCATAAGGATCATGTACCCCTGTCTGAATATCATACCTGTGAAGCAGAAGTTTTATTACGACAAGTGAATAGCTTTTTTTTTGTAATTTTTTTAGTGTAGATTGCGTAGTCAAGGCCCCTATAATGGAGAAAAAAGGTAAAAAGACAAGTATGATGCTTGTCACCTCTTAAAGTGGCCCTAGGTAAACAGAAGAGTATGATGTTTGTCAAATTCACCTGAAGTTGCATCTGTTAGTTGCAAGCAGATTCTAGGTATCTAGTCTCTCATGTAAAGGAAAAACAGCATTAGAGAGGGATATACTGACCCAACAACATCAATCCCACACGCGCGTGCACACACACACAAAAGGGAAAAAAAAATGTTTTTTTCTCAAATCTTAATATCAACTTCTCCAAAATTTTTGTTGGGATATCCTTTCCAGTCTTTTCCACTGCAAATTTAGAAAGTTTGTCAATCCTAAAAGGCAGAAAACCTGGGACCATAAAAATTTAGTATTGTAAAATCAGAGTGTATAAGAAAGAGTTAAAGTTTGTCCTTTCAAGCATTTTACTTCCAAAAATAAAAAGAGTGCAATATAGTTAGAGCAGAAGAGTTAAAATAGGTAATCTTAAAAGGAAGGAAACCTCATGAGGAAGTATTGTAAAATCAGAGAGTATAAGAAAGAGTTAAAGTTTGTTCTTTCAAGCATTTTACTTCCAAAAAAGCAAAAAAAAAAAGTGCAATACGGTTAGTACAGAAGAATTCAAACAGGTAATCTTAAAAGGAAGGAAACCTTAGGAGGAGGAGGAGGAGGAGGAGGAGGAGGAGGAAGAAGAAGAAGAAGAAGAAGAAAATAAACATTGTAGAATAATTCAACAACACCATGAACAATGAACCAGAAAAGAAGAGCAACTTACCCTAGATATGATTGCACAAGGTACTTCAGTGAGTGGCTAACCAGATTAGTCTTCATCAAAGGAGGGTATTTTGCTGTATCCCTACATGATCAAAATTTAATATGCCATAGAAAAAAAAAAAGTATTTTTAAGCAATTTCCTACATTCGCATTCCAAATTCCCCTCACTATATTAACCAGAACTGATACCAATTAAAGTTCATCGACATAATTGATAAGATTAAATGGTTAGGCCAAAATTGAAAAATCACACAAAGATCAAGACCTTTTTGGTCAACATGTTCAAATCAATCACATACAGAATTGGGAGAACACCCAAAAAATTTACATTGAATAGTACAAGTTATTTATTTCAGACATCAATATCTCTAGGAAGAACCTTTAAATCTATCAGTAGAACTTTACTAAAACTATTTCCTTTATATCCTCTATTTATTTACTCAGTACTATCAGTATTGAGGTCAACAACAGTCAACTTTTAGTTTGCAAGTACAAAGACAAATCTCATTTTGAGTTCTCATACAGAACTTGCCAAAAATAGTAATCTATTTTGATAACTCTAATGGGGCATTGGGTATGAGGTTAACAAGGAGTAACTATTACCCTTACTTTTAACCTCTCATTTAAGTTTTTTAACTAACCTCCTACCAAATTCCATTAATTATTTTTTTTACCTCTTTAATAATTACTCCTTTAGAATTTATAAGAGTAACACTTAACCTTTAATTTTTTAACTTTAAAGCAAGCTTCCTAAAGCTTGCTGGTCAATGATTGGGTATGGGCAGGTGTTTAACACCACAAAGACAACTGCCTTTATGATAACCTGATCACATAAACAATTAGAATGTGGACATATTTCTGAAAGGAGATTAGACAGTTATTATACTAAAGAAGAGTCACTGCAAAACTAACAACTCCAGAATCGCAGCTGTGCTTGTTACACAAAGAAAAGATATTTGTATCCAATTATATGAGGAAACGTCACTTGGTTTAGATAACATTAACATGGCCATGATATTACTCAAGTCTCAAACAATGTCACAAATGGTAATATCTTAGGATTAGTCCACCCAAAAGTGGACAAATTGACTGCTACTAACCAAATGGAAATGGATAATATGTATCAAGAACCACAAGAATTCATCCACAAAATAACATCATCATCACAGAATATTATATGAGCTAATTTCAATAATCAAGTCAATTTATCTAATCTAAATGGATTAATGTACCTCAACAGATGATCAGGATAGAACATTCTCAAGCAATCCAAATCATGGTCCAAGGAATGACCCACAAGAAGCCTTGCTTTTCCACCACTCAATCTTAGTTTTCCAATAGATTCCCCATTGTACAAAATTTCTAAAATTTTATCTTGCACTTCCTTAAGTGGCATGGCATCTCTTAGGTGCTCTTCAGTTAAGCCAGTTATTTCATATCTGAAACATTTGAACAAATGTGAATGACAATCAAACCCATACCTATTAATATCTTCTGTATTTTGAAGAATTAAATAATAACATAAGATTTTAGAAGTACCTGTAGTTAGTTACAGGAATTTGAGGTTGAACATACGAGTGGAAAATTATATTTTCATCTTCATCAATAAGGCACACCCTAGCACAAAGACTAAGTGATCCATCACTTCCACCACCGACCATTTCACAGTCGATAGCAACGGCTTCAACACCTTTGCAAGCATAAGTTTCATCAACTGATCCTGAAATATAAATATGTGATTCTGCGCAAGTTGGTATATTAGCTGCCTACAAAAAACAACCAAAACTTCCAAATTTTAGCACCTAAAAGCAAGTGATTCTAATAACTTTCAGTAACTGATCACTTAAAAGGGGAAAAATAAAAATAAACTAGAAGCAACAAAAAAATATTGGTTTCTTAATTTTTGCAAGGAATGCTTCAAATCTTAAGAATTGTCTTACAAGGGAAGCAGTTGCAGATAGGCAGCACATTTCCCTGTGCTTGTCAAGAGAATTGGGGCTATCAAAAACTTCCAAGCAAAGATTGCAACCTCGGTCAGAGAAAATCTGTGAACAATTTGCTTTTGCCAATGGACCTAAATGATAAGAGTAAAAGCCAATATAAACAACTTATTAACAGATAAAGCAGGATGAAAATGAAATAGCATCATACCAGTAAGATGCATTCTCAGAGATTCAAAAGATTTGCAATGCTTCTGACACACTGCACATCTGGGCTCATGAGCTGAGTGGTACGAGATCTTCATGTGTTCAACAAGATGTTCCTTTTTCTTATATTGCTTGTAGCATGCATAACATTTGTACCTGCAAACAAATACATGATTTGCAATTATCCATTTAAATCAGGCCAAGATAAGAATTATATGTCTTTCTGCAAAGAAATTCATTTAATCTCTGAAATTTCATATGGAAAATGCTGGAAATTTTCTGATGGGTGGATATGCATTACTGACACTGCATGATGATATGCTCAGCAATGTTTTACTCTAATAAAGGCATTTCTGCAATTGGGTTTACATCCTATAGGTAAGTTACCATAATGGTACTCACCAAGGTTAGTCTACCTGGATTAATCAAAACGAACACTACCTTAGAGTAGAATATGGAGGACGGCTAAAATGATGATTATGTTACAGAATTGTATGCTGGGGAAGACTAGCTCAGAGAAAACGATAATTACATTCACAAACACAAAGCGAAAACCAAAGAGAAAATTCAATTCCTTTTCCACATTTTCGCTTCAAACCAAGCAACAAGCACTTAAAGAGAGAGTGATGAACCTTGTGGTTAGGGCTTTTGTTGGTGAGTAAGAATCGGAATCCATGTAGATGTATCAGCTAAAATTGAAGGGAGATTTTTTCTCTTTTCTATATCGGTTAGTAGGAAAAATCACGCCCAAGGACTGACAGTAGACACAACACAGGTCGGGAATTGGGCGTTTTTCAAGGCATATTTCATTCCCAACAAATTGCTCGCCTACTTTTTATGTACACCTTAATTAATTCAATACATATTTTAATTAAATATTTAATTTAAATTATTTCTAAATAAATTCAATTTTATATTAAAAAACACCCTTCATGTATATACATATATAAATATAATTTCACCTACAGATTAGGAATATTTATCTAAAATGTCACGACCCAACCTATGTGCCGGACCGACACTAGGACTTGGGCCAGCCTAAAATTTCGAAGCCCGTTGTAAGCCTAACTATTCATTAACCCAACTCTAAAGTCCATTTGGGCCCAATTTCAAGAAATCAACCGGACAGAATCCGGCCATAAAATGGACCTTCCAACAGAGAGTTTTTGACTCACCCAACTTGTAAACACAGTAAATACTCAATTGGGGAGCTCAGCTCACCCTCCACATACTCATATCATCGTAAAAATATATGGGAGCTCAGCTCCCTCATCCAGTCCATCAAACATGCATATCATTATATGTTTATAGGTCTAACATGATAATAATATTATAGACCAAAATCAAATAAATACTTCTAATACATGCGGAAATTCTAGGAGTAAATATTGACCAGGAGTGAGCATTCGATTCAGAGAGTAAAATATCAATTTTAACCATAATCTCTATAACTATCTAAAACTAATGCACCCTGTAGAGTGAAATGCAACATCAGTAATAAATTCACATCATAACAGCAAAAAGGTAATTTGGAGCACTCACACACTCAGTAATATCAATCATAATATATATGGGAGCTGATCCAACCATAATCTCTTAAATCCAACCTGTGCCAGCGAAGAACTCAGCTCGGACTTCCACTTAATAACCAAATCGGGGTCCCAGCGAAGAACTCAAGCCGTGTCTACCCCGAAGGACCGGGTCCCAGAGAAGATCTCAAGCCGTGTCTACCCGTCCTATCCATAGTCCACACCACATCACGCGCACGCTAATGCACGCACACTGCTCCAAATTACCACAACAACATCCATGGCACTTTAACAGTTATGAATGCAACATAAATCGTGCCTAAATTTTAACTACACAGATATACACATATAGGTGATGCATGAGCATGCTTGAACATATAATAATATCGAAATTATAATTAAAATTAATATTTTACTCACAGACTTGATAACGGTCACTGTGGCGGTTGGGCGGAGGAAGAAGGCTGTTCCGGCTCACCTGACAATTACATTATAATTATTTAACACAATTGACTCAATACAAATCATGAAAAGACCAAATACGTCCTAAGTCGTACCGAAAATCCGGCAAAGTCTCCCCTATACCTAGAACCTACCCAACCTGCAAAAGGGCTCAAAACACACTTCTATATTCGCAACTCATATATCCACAATACAATCACATCACACAGCCCCTCCTGGGCCCATCAAATCAGTCATCCATCACAATATGTAAAATTTCAATTTAGTCCTTATAATTGATCATTTTTGCAAAAACTACCCAAACAAGCTCTAAAAATTCTAAAAATTTGCCCCGCGGTCCTTAGCAATATTACTAGACTATTGAAAAAAGAATCATAATTTTCTGAGCTACCAAGAATATTTTATAGATTTTTAATCCTATTTAAGCACTAGAAAATTACGAAAAAGTAAGGTTCGGGTTTACCTTTGTCGATTCCGACTTCGGGAACGCGCTCGGGATGTCTAACAATGGTGGGGTAGCCAAAACCTCGATTCAATTTGGAGACTTTTCCCGGTAGCCGGTCTGTCTGGCCGGAAATTCACAGACCCGGACAACTGTCGAATTTCCGCGAATTGAAGATACCTACACGAAGCCCACAACACGGGGGTTAGTACATAAATTTTACGGAATTTTCTAAGCTCATTAAATGCTCGGAAAAACACTGCGAAGTTCCGTGGGACCCATCGAAAAACGATGTAGGAAAAATTCGAAATTTATGTCGTCGCGAAGCTCTCGACGAGTGGAGCACTCTGGTACTCTCGTTTTCTCGTGGGGTTCACGGTTTGCGAGAAATCTAGCCCAAAAATCAAAATGGGATAAAACTTTCTGGACAAAAATTGGACAAACCGCTTAATGGATTTCGGTGTTCTTGGTGTCTATGGAAAGCTCTCGACGAGTAGATGGATTTAAACACAAGACCCGGTCTAATTGGTGGCCGGATCGGCCTGATTTCGGCCGGGAAGACGAAGCGGGGCGCTTGCGTCGCCGCCGCGCCGCTGCTGCCTGCGGTGCCGTGAGCTGGGGTGGCAGGGGAGGCGGCGGCGCAGCAAGGGGAGGAGGGAGGAGAGAGAAAACGGAAGAGGAAGAGAGGAGGGTCGGGACGCGCGAGGGGAGAAGAAGGAAGAAAAAGAAAAGGCCGGTCCGATTCGATGGGTCCGATCCGATTAGGTTCGATTCGGCCGGTTCGATTCAGGATACAAAATTTTAAATTTTTACTCTGCATTGGGACCGAAAACGAGGTCCAAAAATTCTGAAAAAATTCTAGAAAACTCAGAAAAATTTATAGACTCCAAATAAATTTTTAATTTTGCCACGTGGTCTTTAAATAAATTTTTAAAAATTTATAGACTCCAAATATATTTTTAATTTTTAAAAATTCTGAAAATCGAACCCGATTTTTAAAATCAGAAAAATCTCAAATAATTTCTTAAAATTTAAATAATATTAAAATATCAATAATACTCATAAAATAATAAATTTTAAAATTTTGGGGTGTTACATTCTTCCCACCTTACAGAAAATTCGTTCTCGAATTTTACACAAGGCAGAATAAAGTACATGATTACACATTGAACAGATAAGAGTACTTGCTACGCATGTCCCATTCTGACTCCCAGGTACACTCTTCCACCGACTGGCTCCTCCACAAAACCTTAACCATAGGGATCTGTTTTGATCTTAGCTGTCTTACTTGGTAGTCCACTATGGCTACAGGTTGCTCCTCAAATGTCAAATTTTCTTTTAGCTCTATTACATCCGGCTGTGTAGTACATGGGAAGAATCTGGAATGTATTTCCTGAGCATGGAGATGTGAAACACAGGATGAACGTGAGAAAGGTTGGGTGGTAGGTCCAACCAGTAGGCAACTGCTCCAACTCTATCAGTAACCTCAAAAGGTCCAATATACCGAGGTGTCAACTTGCCCTTCTTTCCAAATCTCATGACTCCCTTCATCGGAGAAACCTTCAGGAATACGTAGTCGCCTACTGCAAACTCCACATCCATTCGTCTGGGGTCTGCATAACTCTTCTGCCTACTGAAAGCTGTTATCAATCATTCCCTGATTAAAGGGACTATCTCTGAAGTGTACTACACTAGGTCTACATCATGTACCTTTGCTTCTCCCATTTCCGTCCAACATAGAAGAGACCTACACTTTCTTCCATAGAATACCTCATAGGGTGTCATCCCGATGCTGGAATGGTAACTGTTATTGTAGGCAAACTCCACCAAAGTTAGCTAATCATTCCATTGACCTCCAAAATCAAAAACACTCATGCGAAGCATGTCTTCCAGTGTTTGGATTGTCCTTTCCGACTGTCCGTCTGTCTGAGGGTGGAAAGCCGTACTAAAGTTCAACTGTGTGCCAAGTGCCTCCTGCAACTTTCTCCAAAATCGAGAAGTGAACTGGGGGCCCTCTGTCAGATATTATGGAAGCCGGAACTCCATGCAATCTGACTATTTCTCGAATGTAGAGTCGGGCATACTGTGCCACAGAATATGTAGTCTTCACAGGCAAGAAGTAAGCTGATTTGGTTAGACGGTCTACAATTACCCATATCGAATCATATCCTCGCGTGGTACGAGGCAACCCAGTTACAAAATCTATAGTAATCATTTCCCACTTCCATTCTGGGATAGGAAGCTCTTGCAGCTTCCCTGATGGTCTCTGATGTTCAAACTTCACCTTCTGACAAGTCAAGCACTTGGACACAAAGTCTGCTATGTCTCTCTTCATGCCATTCCACCAATAGCTATCCTTCACATCATGGTACATCTTGGTGGAGCCTGGGTGAACACTGTACAGTGTATAGTGTGCCTCTCGCATGATTTCATCTCTGAGATTGTCCACATCGGGCACACATGTCCTAGAACCTTGCACTAGGGCGCCATCATTGGCAAATCCAAACTCACCACCTTCACCTTGCTGTACTCTTTCTATGATCTTCATCAATTGTTGGTCTCTGTGCTGGGAAACTCTAACTCTGTCCCGCAAGTCTAGCCTCACTGAAAAATGAGCCAACAATACCCCCTCATCTGAAAGATCTAAGATTAAACCTTGATCCATCAGCTCATGTATTTCCTCAATCAACAGTCTTTTCTCTGCTGAAATGTGCGCCAAACTGCCAGAAGATTTTCTGCTCAAAGCATCTACTACTACATTGGCCTTCCCAGGGTGGTACTGGATAGTGCAATCATAGTCTTTCAGAAGCTCCATCCATCTCCTCTGTCTCAAGTTTAAATCCCTCTGTTGGAAGATGTACTTCAAACTCTTGTAGTCGGTGTATATCTCGCACACTTCACCATACAGGTAGTGTCTCTAGATTTTTAGTGCAAAGACTACAGCCGCCATTTCCAAATCATGGGTGGGGTAGTTTTGCTCTTGCCTCTTCAGCTGTCTTGAAGCATAAGCCACTACTTTTCCATTCTGCATCAAAACATACCCTAGGCTAACTCTGGAGGCGTCACAGTACACCGTGTATCCTTCACCACTCATAGGTAGTGTCAACACAGGGGCGGTGGTTAGACGCTCCTTAAGTGTCTGGAAACTCTTCTCACAGTCATCTGTCCAAATGAATGGAACATTCTTCCGAGTCAACTTAGTTAGGGGAGCCGCTATCCTGGAAAAATCATGCACAAAACGCCTATAGTAGCCAGCTAGACCCAGAAAACTTCGCACCTCAGTGACTGTTGTAGGCCTAAGCCAATCAGTTACAGCTTCAATTTTCTTGGGATCCACTCGAATACCTTCACTAGAAACCACGTGTCCCAAGAATGAGTGCTTTCTAGCCAAAATTCACATTTTGAAAATTTGGAATACAGCTGGTGCTCCCTCAAAGTCTGCAACACCATCCTCAAGTACCACACGTGTTCCTCCTCGGTTCGAGAGTATACCAAAATGTCATCTATGAATACGATGACAAAACGGTCCAAAAACGGCTTGAACACCTTATTCATCAAGTCCATGAAGGCTGCTGGTGTATTAGTGAGTCCAAAAGACATCACCAAGAACTCATAATAACCATATCTTGTCCTGAATGCCATTTTGGACACGTCCTCATTCCTGATTCTCAACTGATGGTAGCCTGATCGCAGGTCTATCTTGGAAAAGAATCTAGCCCCTTGGAGCTGATCAAACAGATCGTCGATCCGAGGAAGTGGATACTTGTTCTTAACAGTCACCTTGTTCAGCTGTCTATAGTCAATACACAACCTCAATGACCCATCTTTCTTTTTCACAAATAGAATAGGAGCACCCCAGGGTGAAGTGCTCGGACGTATGAAACCCTTGTCCAAAAGCTCCTGTAGTTGCTCCTTTAGCTCTTTCAATTCTGCTGGTGCCATCCTGTAAGGCGGCATTGATATGGGATTTGTACCCAGAATAATATCAATATAGAACTCTATTTCCCTTTCTGGTGGCAACCCAGGAAGCTCTTCAGGGAAGACATCCATGAATTCTCTGACAACAGGAACATTTTCCATGTTAACACCTTTTACAGATGTATCTCTCACCAATGCCAAATATCCTTGATATCCACGCCTCAACATTTTTCTAGCACTAATTGCTGAAACCAAATTATATGGAGCCACGCTCCTGTCACCATCAAAACTAAACTCTTTCACACCAGGTATGTGAAAATACACCTTTTTATTCCTGCAGTCTAAAGTGGCATAATGAGTTGCCAACCAATCCATTCCCAAGATTACATCGAAATTCATTACTGGTAGAGGAACCAAGTTTGCTGGGAGGATCTTTCCATCCACTACTGCTGGGCTACTCGGAAAAACCATATCTACATCTATGTTGTCACTAAGTGGGGTAGCTACCGACAAAGGGCATTCTAAAGTTGTAGGGTTCCTACCCAACCTCATGACAAACACAGGGGAGATAAATGAGTGCGTAGCACCCGAATCTATTAAAACACGAGCCTCATAGGAACAGACCAGAAGAATACCTGCCACAACTGCATTTGAAGCCTGAGCATCCTGATGGGTCAGGGTGAAAACCCGAGCTTGACCCCTACCCTTAGTGGCAGAATCCTGATATTGACTTCTACCTCCTGATCTGCCTCCAAATCCATGTCCCCTTTGTCCTCGGCCCTGTTGGCCACTGAACTGACCGCCTGCCATGCTGGAAGCACCCGGATACAACTGACGAGGAACATTTGCAATAGAACCCTGTGACCCTATCTGTGGCTCGCTGAACACGGGGCATTCCCTAGCAAAGTGACCTGGTTGGCCACACCTGAAGCATACTCCTGAACCCATCATACAAGGTCCTGAATGTCCCCTTCCACACTGTGCACAAGGTGCCATAGAGGATCCTAAACCAGAACCAGAACTGCTGTATCCCGAACTGTGACCACTGCTGGATCCTTACCCTGGTCTGAACCCTTGGGATTTGTGTCTAAAACCACTCCTCTTATTCCTGCTTCTTCCTCTGTAATTAGTTTGACCACCACTATCCGTAGTACCCATGTGGGGAACACCTGAAGAACCCTCTGCTCTGTTTTTCTTTGCTCTTCTGCTGTCATCCACAGCATAGCTAATCTCAATCTGTCTGGCTCGATCAACCACCACATCAAAAGACTGATCCGACATCATGGCCAGGTTTGCATACCTCCTGTCAAGCCCCTTTAGGAACCTCTTCACCTTCATAATTTCTGTAGCCACTGCTGTATGGGCATACCTGCTCAGTTCCAGAAATTCTGTAGCATATTCATCTACAGACCTACCATTTTGATCCTTGAAGCTTTCTGGCACAAACTGATTGATGAACAGTTCCACAAACTGAGTCCACGACAAACCCTCCATCCGAGGTAATATGTAGTCATTCATCCATTGTCTAGGCATAGGCCCCATGACATGCTGCATACACTCTATAAGTCTTCTATCACCAATCGCACTGCTCTCGCTGTCATAGGAATCCAAAAATCGATATGCATCATCTAACACATCATAAGTTCCAGGCACTAACTTCTTGAAATTAATTATCTGTTTGTAAGGTTCCCCTCTTGGTGCGGTGGACTGCTGCTGTTGTGGAGGATGGACCATATACTGTGCCATCATGTCGATGGTTCTCTGCAACCCAGCTAGAGTAGCTGCCATGGGGTCCATGGGACCCTGTGCCATGAAAGATCGATCTCGAATCGCGGCCTACTCTTCTACTTGAGCAGCTCTAGGCCTCCTACCCCGCCTCCTCAGGGCAGGCGCCTCATCCTGTGCTGACACCTCGTCAAGCACATCTGGTTCTGGTGCAGTGGCAGCTATCCTGCTTCTACGCATTTTCCTGAAATTCAGCAGCATTAGCCCACAAAATTCAAAACAACAGGTTACACAGCTTTAGAGACTCATATTTACACACAATATATGAAGCAGAAACTAGAAGCAAAGATGACAATGCAAGATGAATGTGGACCCTATTTTCCGCATGTGACTCCTAGTAGACTCTTCCTAACACTTAGACAATTTTTCCCTATGAATTTGGAGCCTAAGCTTTGATACCACATCTGTCACGACCCAACCTATGGGCCGGACCGGCATTAGGACCTGGGCCAGCCTAAAGCCCCCGAGGCCCGTAGTAAGCCTAACTATTCATTAACCCAACTCTAAGGCCCATTTGGGCCCAATTTCAAGAAATCAACCGGAAAGAGTCCGGCCATAAAATGGACCTTCCAACGGGGAGTTTTTGACTCACCCGACCTGTAAACACAGTAAATACTCAATTGGGGAGCTCAGCTCACCCTCCACATACTCATATCATCGTAAAAATATATGGGAGCTCAGCTCCCTCATCCAGTCCATCAAACATGCATATCATTATACGTTTACAGGTCCAACATGATAATAATATTATAGACCAAAATTAAATAAATACTTCTAACACATGCGAAAATTCTAGGAGTAAATAAAATTACACAAATATTGATAAACAACCTGCGAATGAGAAAAGCAGGTTAACCACAATAAAATCCTCCTGTAGCCTAAAAAAAATATTGAACAGGAGTGAGCGTTCGACTCAGAGAGTAAAATATCAATTTTAACCATAATCTCTATAACTATCTAAAACTAATGCACCCTGTAGAGTGAAATGCAACATCAGCAATAAATTCACATCATAACAGCAAAAAGGTAATTTGGAGCATTCATACACCCAGTAATATCAATCATAATATATATGGGAGCTGATCCCCTATACAGCTCTCTTAAATCCAACCTGTGCCAGCGAAGAACTTAGCTCGGACTTCCACTTAATACCAAATCTGGGTCCCAGCGAAGAACTCAAGCCGTGTCTACCCCGAAGGACCGGGTCCCAGCGAAGATCTCAAGCCGTGTCTACCCGTCCTATCCATAGTCCACACCACATCACACGCACGCTAACGCACGCACAGTGGTCCAAATTACCACAACAACATCCATGGCACTTTAACAGTTATGAATGCAACATAAATTGTGCCTAAATTTTAACTACACAGATATATACATATAGGTGATGCATGGGCATGCTTGAACATATAATAATATCGAAATTACAATTAAAATTAATATTTTACTCACAGACTTGACAACGGTCACTGTGGCAGCTGGGCGGAGGAAGAAGGCTGTTCCGGCTCACCTGACAATTACATTATAATTATTTAACACAATTGACTCAATACAAATCATGAAAAGACCAAATACGTCCTAAGTCGTACCGAAAATCCGGCAGAGTCTCCCCTATACCTAGGACCTACCCAACCTGCAAAAGGGCTCAAAACACACTTCTATATTCGCAACTCATACATCACACAGCCCCTCCTGGGCCCATCAAATCAGTCATCCATCACAATATGTAAAATTTCAATTTAGTCCTTATAATTGATCATTTTTGCAAAAACTACCCAAACAAGCTCTAAAAATTCTAAAACTTTTCCCCGCGGTCCTTAGCAATATTACTAGGCTATTGCAAAAAGAATCATAATTTTCTGAGCTACCAAGAATATTTTATGAATTTTTAATCCTATTTAAGCACTAGAAAATTACGAAAAAGCAATATTCGGGTTTACCTTTGCCGATTTTGACTTCGGGAATGCGCTCGGGATATCTAACAATGGTGGGGTAGCCAAAACCTCGATTCAATTCGGAGACTTTTCCCGATAGCCGGTCTGTCTGGCTGGAAATTTACAGACCCGGACAACTGTCGAATTTCCGCGAATTGAAGATACCAACACGAAGCCCACAACACGGGGGTTAGTACATAAATTTTACGGAATTTTCTAAGCTCATTAAATGCTCGGAAAAACACTGCGAAGTTTCGTGGGACCCATCGAAAAACGGTCTCGGAAAAATTCGAAATTTATGTCGCCGCGAAGCTCTCGACGAGTAGAGCGCTCTGGTACTCTCGGTTTTCTCGCGGGGTTCATGGTTTGCGAGAAATCTAGCCCAAAAATCAAAATGGGCTAAAACTTCCCGGGCAAAAATTGGACAAACCGCTCAATGGATTTTGGTGTTCTTGGTGTCTATGGAAAGCTCTCGACGAGTAGATGGATTTAAACACAAGACTCGGTCCGATTGGTGGCCGGATCGGCCTGATTTCGGCCGAAGACGGCGGCAGCTTACGTCGCGTCGCTTGCGCTGCCGTTTCGGCGTTCAGCGGCACCGGTGGGCCGGGGACTGGGCGAGTTGGGGTGGCAGGGGAGGAGGCGACGCGGCAAGGGGAGGAGGGAGGAGGGAGGAGGGAGAAAATGGGAGAGGAAGAGAGGAGGGTCGGGACGCGCGCAGGGAGAAGAAGGAAGAAAAAGAAAAGGCCGGTCCGATTCGACCGGTTTGATCCGGTCCAGTTTGATTCGGCCGGTTCGATTCATGATACAAAATTTTGAATTTTTATTCTGCCTTGGTACTGAAAACGAGGTCCAAAAATTCCGAAAAAATTCTAGAAAACTCAAAAAAATTTATAGACTCCAAATATATTTTTAGTTTTGCCACGTGGTCTTTAAATAAATTTTTAAAAATCATCAAAGTTTATATTTTCGAAAAATCGAACCCGATTTTTAAAATCCGAAAAATCTCAAATAATTTCTTAAAATTTAAATAATATTAAAATATCAATAATACTCATAAAATAATAAAATTTAAAATTTTGGGGTGTTACATAAAAAAAAAAAAGAAAAACTGAATTCAACAAATGAAATTCAATTTATTAGCAATATATAAATTTGTATTATTTATTGACTGAATAAAAATTTGTTTGCACTAAATTTTTTAATTTAATAAACAATTTTGTATGAAAACATAAATTAAAATAATATTGATTGCAAAATAATGGTCATAATAAATTAATCAATTCAATAAAGAGTAATTTCATCATGAAATTTTGAGTTTGGATCTTCTTATTTATTTTTTTTGAATAACTAATTATTTAACCGTCCCAAGGGACTCTTATCCCAACTATAAAAATTTTTAAAAATAATTTATATTACTTTATTATAATATAATAATATAAAATATTATAATATTTTTTATTATATATTTTTAAAAAAATGCTTTATAAAAATTATAATATAATTACACTATTATAATTTTTTTTAAACAAATAATATTAATTTCATAAAATGTATAATTAATGAGTATGACCCTTATCCCAACTATAAAAATTTTTAAAAATAATTTATACTACTTTATTATAATATAATAATATAAAATATTATAATATTTTTTATTATATATTTTTAAAAAATGTTTTATAAAAATTATAATATAATTAAACTCTATTATAATATTTTCTAAACAAATAATATTAATTTCATAAAATGCATAATTAATGAGTATGATTAATTATTTTTAAATTAATTTTATATATAATATTGATTAAAAAAATTTAGACTATGCCCCTTTGTTAAATTCCACACTCATGTTTATAAACATATCTTGTAATTTTTTTTTATGTAATTAACTTCGATTATAATTTAAATTTGAGGCCATAAAATTTTGAAGGCGATTTGAACGATTTGTAATTTTTTTAAAGCATTTTTATTGATATTTACAAATGACGTAAACTATTAACAAAGGAAATGTTCTGAGAAAAAAAAAATGCACATGTAAAATAGTCATGACTCAACCTGGTAAGCGTCAATAATTACTGTGATGAACAATAATATGGCAGCACGAAAATCTTGTTAACGATTAGGGAAATATCTAGCGTATAATTTGTGCAAGCATGAAAAAATTAAAAATTATTAAAAATTTTAAGTTGAATGAACATCCAAAATGATTTTTTTTTTTTAAAAAAAAAATAAAGATTGAACCAAAATGCTAAATATGCTATAATATTTACTTCTAAACGAAAAATCCAACCAAAATTTTGTAGTGGACAAACCAAACGTACTTCTTATTGACACAGGTTTTGACACAGCAAATCCAACAGGGAGGCTGCCAATAAGATAAGCTCCACTTGCAAAAGAAAAGCATGGCAGAACAAATTTGTTGTCTCAGAAGCTTTAAACATCAATTTTTTTTCTTTTCCCATCCACAAGCCAAAATGTCACAAATCATACATCAATTTTGCAGAGGGAGATCAACACTTTCCCAAGATGCAATAATATCATAAGCTTCTTTTGACACCAATGCAATTCGCAACTAATTTACTTCAACATAGCAGGTAAACAATTTTCTCAAGAAATTAAATTGTCATACAAAACCCAACAGCAATTTGCCCCAGTCAATAGAAGTGAGCTTCAATTTTCATGAACTTGTAGCCAGGACAAACATACAACATTTGGAATGTCAAAACAGCTGTGTTTAAACTACAACTACATCTACATCAGATGTTCATCCAAATAAGTGAGACAGTTTCAACTGAATTTCAGCCACCCCGAGCTTCTCTCCTTGTTGCATCATGGAGCAAATCAATGTCAACACCCTCTGGAGGCAATTGAACATATCTAACAACAGATCCTCTTATGAAACAGTTCCTGACTGAGAGCTGCAATTGATCACAATATCATTAGGCCCGCCTAGCAAAATCATGCGGGAGCAGAAAAGCGATGAAAGAAAGAAACACAAGGGAGGGGAAGGGGAAAGATGCACTAACAACCAGGGCTGTCAAATGAAAGAGGTGACACAACACAAACAACAAGGGCTGTCAAATGAAAGGGTGACAACAAAAACTATAAGTTCCCATGTCTGCAAGTGGTTTTGGAGAACTAGCTCCTAGGTGGTCAATAAAAAGCATGACTAAACCAAGACACAAGCACAAAGCATAAAAATACAACCCAGTGATATCCCAGAATTATAATAATAAAACAATAAGTTGAGCACAATCCTAGTCAAGAAAGATGGCAAATGACGTTAATTAAAATGGCGGATAGATTCAAGCATTTATCTAAAAAAATATATGTTCACAACATGAGCCCATGTCACACTAACTGATAGGACTCCCAGCAAGGTAAAAAAAAAAGGATAAAGGGAACAGGAAACAGGATATTGCAGAATAAACTTATTGAAGGGACAGGCGTAGAAACATTTTTCTTCTCAAGATTTTTTTCAACATTCTAGGTAATGCACCAGGAAACAAGCACAAAAATAGGTGCATGATTATGCCTCCAATATCAAGTCAACCAACAAAAGTTCCAACAGAGACATAATTCGCCTGTATAAAAATTAAACATTTGAAATTGAAATTCTATTTGAAGTTTGAACTCCTAAACTTCAACTCCTGCTGCTGTGATTCTTATAACTTATTGGTTAAATTGACCTCCAAATCATCATTCAAATCAGTACCCCAACGTTATGTTCATCTTGTCAGTTACTTGAAACTCCAAATACAAAAAAAAAAAGGTATAAACAACACAAAATCCCATGTTATATTCAGTATCTTGCATAAGCCACATCAATTTTAACAACACATTCATGTAATAACCAGCAAACCAATTTGATTCCTTTATGTGTTCACATTTTGGATTAATGCTTAGTTGCTGATTATTGTTGTTGTTGTACGCGTTCACAATTTCCCACATGTGTTTCAGCGCATAAAAGAAATGAGATTCACCACGTAAAGCTTTATAGTTTATTCAATGATCAGATCCAATGTTTTGGAGTTAGCCCATTCTTTTAAACTGTAAAATTTGACAAAACACAGGCATTGAAGCAAAGAACATAATTTTATTTACAAATCCCTCTCAAAAGGCAACCAGCACAAACGAAGGATCCATCTTTGGCAAGCTGATTCACAACCCTAATGGAGAAAATTACATTATGCACACCTACGTCAAAAACAGAATCATTGCCATAAAGGCTACTAACAACATAAACTGCGAAAAATAACTGAAATAACACCTTACGCAGATCTCTGAGTCTTTCTTAAAAGTACCAGGCATAGATACAATAATTTCCCCTTTTGTACAAGATATGCCAAAGCATTTACAAAGAATTTTTTGAGAGAAAATGCAAGAAATTGGACCAGACATTCTATAAGAGAAGTTGAGATCAATAGCCAGGTAATTAAAACGGAGGTATGCTCAGATGCTTAGCTTAAATACTACACCAAAAATTTCCACATATCATCAATGAGTACCAACAACATTCCATCACCATGTTTGCTAAAGAGAACCAAGAAGCACCAAATTCCATATAATAGTTAAAGTAATTTCAATCCAAGGAAGAAACTGAGAACGAGAAATTGAAATTAAAATATCTACCAGCCAAACTCAAACTTCTTTGGTAATCAACAGTAAATCATTCAGAAATGAGAAAATGCCTTAATATATCCAAAACCCAGAAAATGACAGACCCCTTTGTTTGGATCCTTAACTTGGCAGGGAAATGGAGAGAAATTAAAAAGGAGAAATGAAGAGAAAAGAAAAAAGGAAATTTAATTTATTCTACATTGTTTGAATAGGAGAGAATAGAGGGGAAATAACTATTATACCCTCATTGTCTTTCTTATGTTTATATTTATATTGTAGTAGAATATTTAAGTGTTTTAACAATCATTTCTGTCCACTTCTCTCCATTTCCCACCAATTTGGAGAGAAATACTTTGGATTAAAATTTCTCCTCTTTTCTCTTCTTTCTTCTATTTGATGTCCAAACAAAAGAACTTAAGGAAATCAAATTTCTTTTCTTTTCTCTTCCCTTCATTTCCTTCAATCCAATCAAAACAAAGGGTAGAAGTCTGAACACTAATTGTTTTGACTGCCGATATTAATCCCATAATAAGAATTACGATAAAAGGCTTTACAAGGCTTACACATAACAACATTAACACCAACCTCTAACCCTGTGAACACCCTAAACCAGTAAACCCTAATTCCCCAAAAATAAATCAACTATTGTTAACCCAAGACCATAAAATAAAAATCGTCGATATTCAGAACACATGATTAGCTAAAAGAAAAGGAACATAAAAGATGAAGCCGGTGGAAGTGAAAAGAATGATAGAGGAGAAAAAAAACCATGTGAGGGTACTTGTCTTGATCGACAACACGAGTGTTTTCGAGCTTGATATTGAGGTACTGATCGACAGAGTGAAGCGTTCCTCTGATAGCCAGATCGTTCTTGAGCTCCACTGTCACTTCCCTGCCCACCAAGTCCTTGAAATAGGAAAAGAACAGCTGCCCTAAACCGAAACCCGGGGGAAAGTGTGCGGAAAAAATTATAAAAAATAAAAAATAAAAAAGAAAACGTCAGGAAGATGAATTCATAAAAAAAAAAAAGAACAGAAATCCACGAATATGAAAGAGGAAAAGAAAAATTACCATGTTTCTCTGATCGAATCGAGAAAGTGGATAAAACTGCAAGGGTCCTTGCTTCGACTCTTCCTTCCAGAATCCTGAGAGGGCACAGCAAGCCTGCCTCCTGAGAAGAGGGAGGGGGTTTAACGTTGAAAAACCTAATTTTTTTTTATCGAATTTACCAATATAACCCTGCTTATGATCCTCGAAATTTTGCTGGGTGAAAAATTGCTGAATTTCATATGCATTTGAAATCTTAATAAAGTTAAAATTTGTTCAATTTTTTTACGATATTTATATAAATTTATTTTGAAATTTTTGTCTTAATTAATTAATAATTTTTAATTTAAGACAAAATAGATTATTTTTTTATAATATAATTATATTTAAAAAATCATATATTAGTAGAAAACATTCTACGATAAAAGAAGCAAAAATTGACAATGTTGGGCAGAGACTGAAGAGGACTCTATGATGAGCATGAATTTAAAATTGGATGAAGAAATATGGCAGGTGGCAATTTTTTAACTATATTATGAGGCAGATGATTTATAAAATATGATACATGACTTTTTTTTTAATTTATTATTAAATTTGTCTAAAAAATTTATTAAATAAAGTAGCTTAATTTAGCAAGTTATATATGTAGAAAAATATTTTATATTTTCAATAAAAGATTAAATAAATTTAAAATTAAATTTTAAGTTAAATAAACACTTACACTTTCTAATAAGCTAAATAAATTCATACTTAATAAAATATTTTTTTAATAATAAAATATTATTTTTTTATAATTTTAAATTCTAAAAATTATTTGTTAATTTTAATTAAAATAAAATTTTAAAAAAATTGAAAAGCATAATGTATAAAATTTGTTTGATATTAAATTATTATTTTTAATATTTTATTATTTAAAGGTCAAAACATAATATTTTATTAAATTTAAATTTATTTAATCTTAATTAAAAAATACACTAATTTATTTAATTCAAAACTTAATTTTTTGATTGATTTGTTACGTCTCCCATAGTAACTTAACGATGATAATAATAATAATAATAATAATACGAGAGAGAGAATTCCACTCCCAAATTTTCACTTCCATTTCTATGAATTATACTAATTTATTTTCAGGACTTCAATGCAATTCCTTCCTTCCCCAGCAGACAAATAAATAGGCCAGCTTGCTTCAAGTATCAAGGCAATTGTGCTTTTTAAACATTTAAAATAATAGCGCATGATGTAATTTTTAAACCTTTAAAATAATAGCGCATGATGTCATGTTCATAAATCATAACTTCAACGACAAGCACAAATCAGTCATCCAACACAGAAGCAAAAAAGAGGCTAGTCACAAAACCAGAAGGCAATAAAAAAGAGGTAAGACTACAACAGGAAACCTTTACAGAGCAAGCCCATCATAGACAACCAGTGAACAACTAAGTTTTACAACTCATACAAACTAAGTAGAAAATCTTTTCTACTCCTACAACTTGTGTTTAATGTTGTTTGCTACAAATAAGATGTACCCACAAGTAGTTAGTAGTTTTCCACTATAGCCTTTGCTTCACCCGCCTCCCATTCAGGTCACTGCCATCAAGGATAGCCTCATTCCCATGCCTACATACTATCACAGAGTGTTCACCTACTCTAGCCACGTATTCCAACAGTTCTGTAAGGACAGATGGGCAGCTTTCCTTCAAATATTCAAAGCCATCCGTTTGCATCACAGCTGAAAAACAAAAAATGTGGCAAGCATCAGCTATCTTCACAGAAAAGCATGGAGATACAATTTTGCTTCAGGATTGCCTCCTAGCCATTTAAGATATTTTCTGGCTGCTGATGAATTTCACATGATATAGGCGGGGTATTATAGCTAATCTAATAAGGAACAGCAAGACCTCAAAAACAAATCCACCTCTCAAAGCACACACAATTAACTAAGCACAACTTTTCTTTTCCAGTTTATGCGTTTGGAAAAAGCAAAGTATAAAATAAGAGATTGATCACATCATAGTAAGGCTTAGCTGTTGTTCTATGTTGATCAATAGACCAAGAAAACTGCAAAATATTGACTCATATGATAAATACGAATTTTAAAAAAGTAAAACTAGATTTTCTTAAAAAGATTATTATTATTATTATTATTATTATTATTATTAGAGTAGATTACTATTTAGTCCTTAAACATTGACATTATTAACACTTTCATCCCTTCATTTTGGAAAATAGATTAAAACATCCTTAAGTGATGAGTCCCACATCGGTTCTGCAGGGAGGTCTTGGGTGTTATATATATGGGTTTGCAAACCTTCCCTTGTGAGCTAGCTTTTGAGGTGGAGTTAGTCAGGTTCATATCATTTGGTATCAGAGCCTCACTCTGTATGGGTCGGTGGGCTATGTACAAAGGTTCCCTGATGTTCTTCGGGAGAAGTCGGGGTGAGCGAGTCATGACCCCGGTTGCTTCACGAGGACGTTCAGTCTAAAGGGGTCGGGAATGATGAGTCCCACATCGGTTCTGCAGGGAGGTCTTGGGTGTTATATATATGGGTTTGCAAACCTTCCCTTCTGAGCTAGCTTTTGAGGTGGAGTTAGGCAGGTTCATATCATTTGGTATCAGAGCCTCACTCTGTATGGGTTGGTGGGCTATGTACAAAGGTTCCCTGACGTTCTTCGGGAGAAGTCGGGGTGAGTGAGTCATGACTCCGGTTGCTTCACGAGGACGTTCAGTCTAAAGGGGTCGGGAATGATGAGTCCCACATCGGTTCTGCAGGGAGGTCTTGGGTGTTATATATATGGGTTTGCAAACCTTCCCTTCTGAGCTAGCTTTTGAGGTGGAGTTAGGCAGGTTCATATCATTTGGTATCAGAGCCTCACTCTGTATGGGTCGGTGGGCTATGTACAAAGGTTCACGGCGTTCTTCGGGAGAAGTCGGGGTGAGCGAGTCATGACCCCGGTTGCTTCACGAGGACGTTCAGTCTAAAGGGGTCGGGAATGATGAGTCCCACATCGGTTCTGCAGGGAGGTCTTGGGTATTATATATATGGGTTTGCAAACCTTCCCTTGTGAGCTAGCTTTTGAGGTGGAGTTAGGCAGGTTCATATCACTTGGTATCAGAGCCTCACAAGGGAAGGTTTGCAAACCCATATATATAACACCCAAGACCTCCCTGCAGAACCGATGTGGGACTCATCATTCCCGACCCCTTTAGACTGAACGTCCTCGTGAAGCAACCGGAGTCATGACTCGCTCACCCCGACTTCTCCCGAAGAATGTCAGGGAACCTTTGTACATAGCCCACCGACCCATACAGAGTGAGGCTCTGATACCAAATGATATGAACCTGCCTAACTCCACCTCAAAAGCTAGCTCACAAGGGAAGGTTTGCAAACCCATATATATAACACCCAAGACCTCCCTGCAGAACCGATGTGGGACTCATCATTAAGGCTAGAGAAAATTTTTAGTCCCATAATACCCTTCTCTCTCTCTCTCTCTCTCTCTCTCTCTCACACACACACACACACACACACACACACACACACACAATATTTCTGTCTTCCTTTTTCCATCTATCTCCCCCCTCTCCCACATCTCTCCTTGCTTCCATTTCTAAACAATACAACAAGTGTTTCTTAAGGAAAACAAAAATTCAAAGTTGGATCAATAGTCAAAATTGAGTGTGTTTTGAAAAATCGCAGACAAAATAACAATAGTAATTTTGAAAAAAAAAATAAAAAAAAATGGCTTTTGTTTTAAAGGATTGATAGTCAAAATTGAGATGAGAAGGAAAAACCCAAAGTTCTTTCCATCTCTTGGACAGCACACAAGTTTGGATTACTTGTTTAGTCTTGAGGGAAGAGAAGAGGTGAGGAAAGTTATAGACGAGTAGACCAAACCAACACCAGCAATTGTAACAATCTCAAAGCCAGTAGCCATTGAGATTTTACTCACAACCATGTAAACAATCATTTTCTGAATCAGCAGCAACAACAAGAGTGCTTGCCTCAACAGAATCAGAAATGGGCACATTTACCTTTGACCATATGAGAAGCATTAAGGGGTTTTGATGCTGAATTTAAGTGCTTCCCCGAAGCTCCTCCTGTATGGCAAGCAAGAAAGACAAGGAAGAGAAGGTTGCAGGATAGAGCAATTGCAGATCTTGTGGGGCAGTGTTTGTTCAGCGGCTGGTAGTGGTGCAAGAGAGAGAGAGAGAGAGAGAGAGAGAGAGAGAGAGAGAGCTGGTGGTTGGGGAAGATTAAGAAGAAGAAGAAGAAGAAGAAGAAGAAGAGGAAGACAGGGAAGAGAGTACAGAGACGAGGAGCTACAGGAGGAATGCATTTGAAGAGATTGAATTCAAAGAAGACAAATAAGGAGAAGGAAATTTGAGTATATAAGAGTAATTGCATCCCACCAAAGGATGATGCTTTGTTGTTAATGACGTGCAGATCTGACCCTGTGATGATGGCTGGTCTTGCTAACTGTGGGTTGGGTGGGTCATGCAGGAGGGGGAGGGTAACGATTAAATAGACTAAAAATGGAAGGAAGGACCAATGTGTAGATGGAACCATACTTTAGAGATTTTTTAAACTATTTTCAAAATAGAGGAATGAAAGTGCTAATAATGCCAAAATGTAGGGCAAAATAGTAATTTACCCTTCTTATTGTTGTTGTTATGACACCAAGGAAGTGCAAACCAAGCCAAAAAGAGAAAATCATTTGCTATAGAGGGTGTTCTTCTCAAGTATTTTTAAAATTAAAAATAAAAGAAAAATGACAGAGAATCATATGTTCAGAAAAAATAAACTATTATTACCATTCAAAAATATTAAAAAGTAATTCTAAAAAGCAAAAGTCAAACCAAATGCAAATTAAAATGTAAAATAATGAGGCATCAAATTCATATTTGCAGTTTTATCCTTTATGCAAAACTAGTGCGTTAAGTATTTTGAAGGAAGGAGACGCTAACCTCTCAGATTTTCTGGCATTGCTACGAATTTGAGACACACAGCCTTCAGCTGGAAACAATGGTGCTGCTCTGCCAAGGCTAGCGTAGTTGCCACTGTGTTTATAGCCACATCCTCACAGAGATTGGCCTCACAAAGCACTCTGAGCCTGTCCAAACCATACCTATCAGCTGCTGCTAGCAGATGCTGAGACATCAAAGTTGAGGCCCACTTTGAGTTCAAACCAGTAAGCTCTTCCAGGTCAGGTAATGAATCCCAATATATAAAATGAAGTAAAGCCTGAAAGGTGAAAAAAGGAAACAAAAAGTATCAGATCAATGCACATAATGTTTATCATGTACAATTGCTGAGTTGTACTGAATTGACCACTCAGTAAATCTAAATTTGAAGAAATGTTAAATGTCATATTTGTCCAATGTCCATTGGACTTGGCACAAGGAATGAAGAAAAGTAAAACAGATGCTTTGAAAGTATGTGACGTAAATACAGTTACAAAGAAATAAAATAATAAGACATATTTGTATTATACAGCACCACACATGAAAATTTTCAATGCAAGATACCATATTTTATTGAAGATTTGAAGTATATAAAAGTGTGAGAATATTTGAGTCACTAGTGCACAAAACAAATAACAGAACAGAATACTAAAGATGCCCAAAACACAGAGAGACTGAAGAGAGAATAAATAGCATGTGAAATATGTCATAATATACAACCTTAAATACTGGAGCCTCCATGTCTTCAACTTTTATTAACTGGGTATTTTGATCCTTCATTGGACCAAAAAGTTGAGCCCTGAATACAGGTGATCGAGCAGCAAGTACCAATTTGTGAGCCGCAAAAACTTCTCCATCAACTTCAAATTTTACGTCAGTTCCCTTTCCACTTTCCAATAATTGCCCAAAATGCTGACCAATGTTAGAGGACGGTACTGCTATAGAGTAAGTCTTAGGACCTTCTGTGTGTGACTTAACAACACCTACACTACAGTGAACTTGAAGGCAATCCTCTTTGAGGTAGTCTGATGACTCCAGAAAAGTTCTTTTAAAAAACCTTTTGTATCCCCTGCAGCATACAACAATTAATCCCAACAATTAATCCCATTATAAATATTCTACTTTTGAGATAACAAATATATCAGTTTATTCAAATACTATCGTTTACTTGGATGCACTATAGTATGTTGCAGACAACAAAACAGAATTCGATATAACAAGCACAAATTTAGCTGTTAGCAGAACAAAAGATTAAGCCCCAAAAGATGCATCCACAAAATTTTAATATCTATGGAAGAGAATATGCATGAATAAAACTCCAGCTGCATACATGACCATAATGTTTCTTATAGATCCATAAGTCGTTAAATAGCCATACCACTAATTATTTGAACCATTACACATCAATGTTTATGCAGGCACATTGGCCCATCAAATTTTAAATGAAGCAAGCAAAGGTGTGAATTTTATATCCATTAGAGCACCAACTTTGTGTATCTAGTAAGTATGGCGCTGGGGGGAGATATTGCAATATCACACAACTAAAACAACAGAGTTCTTTTACCCCTATACTTTTGACACACTTATTTGGAAAAATATTATAATGCATTAAAAAAAAAAAGGATTAGTTTGGAATTAAGCCAACCCCACCTAGTTTGGGATTAAGGCTTTGTTGTTGTTGTAAAACAAATTTGGCTACTTAATCACGTCATAAACTAGAGTGTCCTATATATCAAGATCCTCAGAATTCCTAACCCTGAGATACAGAACAAAACCCATAACTTCAATACCAAAATTAACCCAGGAAACATTTCCTTAAGATACCAAAAGCTCACAAACCCACCAGCAATTTCACCACCCCAACCTATTGTTGTAAATAAAAGATATAAAAAGAAACTATGTAATTATGGGTCATCTCAACAATCCCTTCACAAATACTAAATCCCATGAACCAGCCAAATCAAAATAATACCATACCAACTCCACCAATAAATCAGCACAAAACAACTAAATTAAAATACAAAATTTAAGGAAATAACACGATATCTCACCACATGCTGCCACGATATTTGAGCGCGTAAGGCCCACTCTCAAGCGTCCTCCCAAAATGGCTATGAACCTTATGCCTCTCCTTCCCACTCTGATCCAAAAGCGTCAACTCAAAAAGCGCCCGTACATCGGTCCCTTCGCTCGCCAACGCTATAAACAGAGAAACGTAAGTCGCATTATCCTCGACGCTCTTCCCATCTGGATAAAAATAAATCGCCCAAGAGTAACCCCCTACATTAAACGTATCCGACGCAATATATTTCCCGATCCCCAATCCTTTCAACAATGAGTAACCCGTGATCTTGAACTGGTGGGACCCATTCACGGTCTCCGTGATCGACGAGGAAGTGGTCGTCGAATTAGACGCCGACGACGATGAAGAAGACGAAGAAAAAGAGGGCTTCGTAATATCTCTGAGAATCCTTCCCATGCCCCTGATTGGACCAAATTAGCGTAATTGGGCAAGAATCTGAGAGGAAAGGGATAGAAAATCTAGGACTTTGAAGGGGGAATTGAAATCAGTAATTTGTTAAAAAATTATTAAATTTTGTTTTCTAGGGTTTCGAGGAGCAAATAAGAGAAGATGACTATCATCAAAAGCGATGATAGCAAATGATGAGATAAGGTGATTTAACGGTGGGGTTTAATTATATAAGGAAGAGATCATTATTGTTACCTGCTGGTGATGTATGTGGTTGGAACCGACTCGCGAAAATAACTGGGGAGGTTGTTTCCGTAATTTGACCTATCTGTTTCAGGCAACGTTGGCAGTTGATGCTGGTCAAAGCAGCGCCTTTTTCACTAGATAAATTGTTAAGTAATTCGAAAAAAAAATTAAATTACAATTTTATCTTTAAAATTTAATAAAATTTATAATTTAATTTTTATATTTTTAAAATTAAATAATTTAATATATGAGTTTGATAAAGTATATAATTTATTCTCTATCTAATTTTTAATTAATAAATTATTAAAATTCTCTTAATTTTATATATTTTTTAATTTAAATAATTTAATATTTAAAATTTTATAATATAAATAAAATATTTTAAATCAACAGACTATTTTTTTTATAAAATTTAAATTAAAAGACTTTTTTTTTCTAATATAAACCATTTTCAGCCAAATTATCTCAATTATAAAATATAAAATTAAGAGAATTTTGATATTTTTACTCTAATTAATAGTTAATTAAATAAAAAATAAATAAATAATAGATTAAATTGTATGTTTTATTAAATTTAATAAATTAAATTATTTAATTATAAAAATATATAAAGTAAGTTATAAGTTTTATCGAATAGATTAAGTTATAATTTATCCAAAAAAAATATACTAATTAGTAATAAGGTTTATTATAAATTAAGTTAATTTATTTTATCAATTAAATGATTTATTAATTATACATTAAGTAAATAAAATATTTTTATTCCTATTTTTAATTTAAAATAATTATATCTATCAAAATTTGTTTTCTAAAAATAATTTTACAAGAAATTTCTATAATTATTGTAACACCCCAAAAATTTTAAATTTATTATTTTATGAGTATTATTGATATTTTAATTTTATTTAAATTTTAAGAAATTATTTGAGATTTTTCGGGTTTTAAAAATCGGGTTCGATTTTGCGAAAATATAAACTTTGATGATTTTTAAAAATTTATTTAAAGATCATGTGGCAAAACTAAAAATATATTTGGAGTCTACAAATTTTTTTAAGTTTTCTAGAATTTTTTCGAAATTTTTGGCCCTCGTTTTTTGTCCCAAGGCAGAGTAAAAATTTAAAATTTTGTATTCTGAATCAAACCGGCCGAATCGAACCTGACCTGATCGGACCGGTCTAATCGGACCAGCCTTTTCTTTTTCTTCCTTCTTCTTCCCGCGCGCGTCCCGACCCTCCTCTCTTCCTCTCCCGTTTTCTCTCTCCTCCCTCCTCCCCTTGTCGCGCCGCCGCCTCCCCTGCCACCCGACTCATGGCGCCCATCCCAGTAGTCCCATTACCGTGCACAGGCAGCCGCGGCGCCGGCGACGCGACGCACAAACGCGCCGCTTCATCTTCCCGACCAAAATTCGGCCGATCCGGCCACCAATCGGACCTGGTCTTGTGTCTAAATCCATCTACTTGTCGAGAGCTTTTCATAGGCACTAAGAACACCGAAATCCATCGAGCGGTTTGTCCAATTTTTGCCCGGGAAGTTTTAGCCCATTTTGACTTTTGGGCTAGATTTCTCGCAAACCGTGAACCCCACTAGAAAACCGATAGTACCAGAGCGCTCCACTCGTCGAGAGCTTCGCGGCAACATAAATTTCGAATTTTTCCGATACCGTTTTTTGGTGGGTCCCACTGAATTTCGCAGTGTTTTTCCCAGCATTTAATGAGCTTAGAAAATTCTGAAAAATTTATGTACTGACCCCCGTGTTATGGGCTTCGTGTAGGTATCTTCAATTCGCGGAAATTCGACAGTTGTCCAAGTTTGTGAATTTCCGGCTAGACAGACCGGTTACCGGAAAAAGTCACCGAATTGGACCGAGGTTGTGGCTACCCCCCCATTGTCAGACGTCCTGAGCACGTCCCCGGAGTCGGAATCGGCAAAGGTAAACCCGAATCTTGCTTTTTCGTAATTTTCTAGTGCTTAAATAGGATTAAAAAATTCATAAAATATTCGTGGTAGCTTAGAAAATTATGATTCTTTTTGCAATAGCCTAGTAATATTGCTAAGGACCGCGGGGCAAAGTTTTAAGATTTTTTAGAGCTTATTTGGACAGTTTTTGCAAAAATGATCAATTATAAGGACTAAATTGAAATTTTACATATTGTGATGAATGACTGTTTGGATGGGCCTAGGAGGGGCTGTGTGATGTGATTGAGTTGTGGATATATGAGTTGCGAATATAGAAGTGTGTTTTGAGCCCTTTTGCAGGTTGGGTAGGTCCTAGGTATAAGGGAGACTCTGCCGGATTTTCGACACGACTTATGACATATTTGGTCTTTTCTTGATTTGTATTGAGTCAAATTTATTAAATGATTGTAATATAATTATCAGGTGAGCCGGGACAGCCTTCTTCCTCCGCCCAGCCGCCACAGTGACCGTTGTCAAGTTTATGAGTAAAATATTAATTTTAATTGTAATTTCGATATTATTATATGTTCAAGCATGCCCATGCATCACTTATATGTATATAATTATGTAGTTAAACTCTAGGCACGTTTTATGTTGCATTCACAACTGTTAAAGTGCCATGGATGTTGTTGTGGTAATTTGGAGCAGTGTGCGTGCGTTGGCGTGCGTGTGATGTGGTGTGGACTATGGATAGGACGGATAGACACGGCTTGAGATCTTCGCTGGGACCCGGTCCTTCGGGGTAGACACGGCTTGAGTTCTTCGCTGGGACCTCGATTTGGTTATTAAGTGGAAGTCCGAGTTGAGTTCTTTGCTTGCACAGATTGGATTTAAGAGAGCTATATAGGAGATCAGCTCCCATATATTATGATTGAATTTACTGGGTGCGTGAGTGCTCCAAATTACCTTTTGCCTGTTATGATGTGAATTTATTGCTGATGTTGCATTTCACTTTACAGGATGCATTAGTTTTAGATAGTTATAGAGATTATGATTAAAATTGATATTTTACTCTCTGAGTCGAACGCTCACTCATGTTCAATATTTTTTCAGGCTACAGGAGGATTTTATTGTGGTTAACCTGCTTTTCTCCTTCACAGGTTATTTATCAATATTTGTGTAATTTTATTTACTCCTAGAATTTCCGCATGTGTTAGAAGTATTTATTTGATTTTGGTATGTAATATTATTATCATGTTGGACCTGTAAACGTATAATGATATGCATGTTTGATGGACTGGATGAGGGAGCTGAGCTCCCATATATTTTTATGATGATATGAGTATGTGGAAGGTGAGCTGAGCTCCCCAATTAAGTATTTACTGTGTTTACAGGTCGAGTGAGTCAAAAACTCCCCGTTGGAAGGTCCATTTTATGGCCAGACTCTGTCCGGTTGATTTCTTGAAATTGGGCCCAAATGGGCCTTAGTTGGATTAATGAATAGTTAGGCTTACTACGGGCCTCGAGGGCTTTAGGCTGGCCCAGGTCCTAGTGCCGGTCCGGCCCATAGGTTGGGTCGTGACAATTATTTATTAAAAAATATTACTGTAAATAAAAAAAATTATATTTTTACAAAATTATAAACATACTATAACAAAACTTAATATTTAATATTCTATAAAATATATAATTATTTAAATATAAAATTTAAATTTATGAATTATTTTATTAATAAAATAAAATTTTAAATATTAAATTATTTTTTTAAATGATTAACAGTATTTATTAATTTATTAACGAAATTCAAATTTAAAATACTAAAAAATAAACTATGAAGACATGTTAACTTTGTTATATTTTAAATATTTTATTGTAATTTATCCTTTAAAAATTATTTTCACATCGGCAAAATGACATTAAAATCGATTATAAGAATTTTTATGTTATTTAAATTAAAATTTAAAAATAATAATTTTATAACACATCAAATTCAGGAGATGATATGTGAAATTTAGTATTAATAAATAATAAATTTCTTTTTTAATCATACATGAGTAAAATTATAGTTTTAACTTTTTAAATTTAATTTAATATTATTTTTTCTGCCACACTTAAGATTTATTTAGCATAAAAATGAATTCAACACAACAATAATTTTTCAAAAGACAATTTTAATTGATGGAAATACATAGACCACTCCCCAGTACCTAAAAGAGAACATAAACTAGAGAAAATGAGAAGAAAAGAAAAGAAATTTTAATTTTTTAATTTTTTATTTAAATATAAAATAAAAAAGAAAAATAAAAAATTTATTTATTAAGTCCTTATTATTAATTCAAAATACTTCAATCTAAATTGAATAAAAATATGTATTATTTATATTAAAAATACCTTACGTATTTCAAAATTTATCCTATGTTATTATGCTATTAGTATTAGGGCACTAATGTGATACAAATTTTTTAGTATCGCGGAAAAATATGACGTGGTAACTAATTTTATAAATACTATTAAATTTTAATTTTTTTAATTTATTAAATTTTAATTTAATTTTATAAAATTAATTGTGATAAAAATAAAATTTTTAAAGTTAATTTATTGATATGTTAATTATTTTATAATAAAATTATTTTATTTTTTAAAATTTTTTAAAAAATTATGATAAAAGTTATCCTCTTGTCATTAAATCGCTTTTTTTTATATTTTTTTTATAAATAATTATTAATAAATAATTTTATTTATAAAATAATTAATTGATCAGATTTTTAATAAATCAAAGTACCTATTATTTTATGCGTATGCATGACAGCATTTTTATACAATAAAAATCAGTAAAATGAATATGTAATGATATTGACAAAAAAATATTATTAAATCTTAAAAGCAAAATGTTAAATATTTGAATTCGAATAATTAATTTAGATACAATAAGAAGTAAGATGTAATAGTTATTTTTTATTTTTTAAAATAAAAAATATATTTTACCTTTATAAAAATCTATAAAAAAAAATTGAAACTTCATTTATTATTCTCTCAATTTTTCTCATTAAATTTGTCCTCACTTGCCTGGGAAAATTCTCGATCAAACGATTGGGTCACATTAAGCTAAGTGTTTTCCTTTCTGGGTACCACACAAAATAATGAAAATTAGCGAAAATCTTTGGATTTTGAGGACTATAGATGGATAAGTTTACGGTGCTTTGGGAAAAGGGTACAAAAGGAGGATAGATTTTGGGATTAGAAACTTTGATTTTCTGAGCTGGATTTACTCCATTCACGATGGTTGAGCTTTCTTTGATGGCTTCTCATGGGTACCCTTCAGGTCCTGGGCTACTCTTTTGCCAAGAGCAGACCAAGGTCTTCAAGGTAATACTTGAAGTTATTATTACTTAGGAGTTATAAAGAGTTCGTTGGGGTTTCTGTTATCCGCTTTTCTCAGTTCTTATTGACTGCGATGCGTTTGGTGATGTGGGAATGAAAATTTCCTGCTTTTTGTTGATTTATTCCTGTTCAAATCTATATTTCTACTGCGTCAAGTGTGAGTTTGGCACTCTTATGCGTAGATTAACATGCTTACAGCTTCATAGTTTTGGTAATTAACTTTGTTCTGTTTTAACGATGTTGCAATAACGTTTACGATGATGTTCCAAATTCCAATCTTCGGATATATGATAACGAAAGATGCAACTAACCATTTATGACATTATTCCAAACTATGCAATCTGCCTGTGAATAGTAGATGATTTTATTGTTAATTTTAAGGGAGTTGTCAAGTGCTCTGGTAATAGTCCTGGGCCTGCAGCCAAGAAGTTGCAGGACTGTCTCAAGTTCGTTTCCCATTCCATGACCCACTTTGGCGGGACCATGTCGGGGTAAATGAGCCACTTTGGAGGAGCGGTGTCTATTTATTGCTGGTATTGCCTGCTTCATTTAATGGTTTTGATTATTAACTTATCATGTGTATTGTTTGGAAATTTTTACTTGCATTATATTTGAGTATCTTAGCCTTTCCTCGTCGAATGAAAGACAGTAGAAGCCTATTTAGAAGAATTTATCATGGTAGAGAGACATGCTGATTTCTTTAGTAGATGATGAACAGTAAATTGATCTTAAAATGTCTTGTAACTCCCTGTTTTTGCTGCATCTCATTATGATCTGTGTCTGTTCAGTAGTAAATGATTGCCAAATCTTTGGTTGATCCAGGACTGCCAGCCCTATTTTCCAAGTCAGCGAGTCAAACATGAGATAAGAAGACCAAACTCTCTTAGTCTGAGGCCACATCAGCATGATGAATCATGGAGACCCATGAATGGATTTTCTGAGCATAACGGGCTCACCAAGATTGACTCAACAGTTGGAATGCCTGTACTCATTGATGTGCAAGGTTTGTAATTGAACTTATTAAACTGTTTGCTTGATAGGCTAAGTTTCATAAATTTCTGATGGTATAATATATTGATGAAGAGTCACAAACACTATTTTATGGAATAGAATGCTGGATACTGAGAGGTGTTTATGCTCACAAAATGATGCTAAAATTCATCTGTGAGATGATTAACGACACTTTGATCGAATTCCCAATGGATTTAGGTAAACTTGGTGGCTAGAAATTTCATTAATAGAATGGTATTTAATTGTACATTGTCGCTAGAAGGCTGTAGGAAACTACAATGTTAAGGTGATTATGTGGTATGATGACGTGTACTATCAACTCCCCTTGTGTATTTTGTGAAGTACAACTTTCTTTTATATTGTTGAACAACACTTGGGTATTCATACTGGTGTCCTTGTTTTGCTGGCAGATACTTGCCCAGACTCAGTACTCTTTAGCTTTGGGATAGCTGAACAATGTAAACATGAGAAAATCTTGAAGTTTCTCATGTCCAGATCAAGTCAAATAGAAAAAGGTGGATTAGATTCATCTTTACTCTCTGACTTGATGGGTCTTCAGGCATTGACATTGCATGAGCATCAGCAGCCCTGTGCTTCTCTCGTCTATCCAAGTGGTAAATGTGATGCTGCAAAGCCTTTAGTGGACTTTGTGGGAGACATGGCTCTTAGTTCTAAAATTACTGTTCATCCACGTGGTCGAGTGTTGTTCATTGGCAGTGGGTCAGAGATGAAGGATATCCTCTCTATTGTTGCTGAGTTTTACTTGACAAAGAACTCAGCTAAGTGGACAAAGCAGTCAGTGCTTCTACCCCAATTTATCTGGTATTGATACTTGCACCTGTTGATTTAAATCAGAAGCATTTGTGGCTTTCCAGTACTAGATCATATAGCATTTAAATATTATAAGGTTCAACTTGAATAAATTCCTTGTTCTTCTTTTTCTTTGTAGTATTTTATCAGCATAATGGATTCGATGACTATTTTCAGTAAGCATAAGACCTTGACTCATGAATTTGATATATAAAACAGTGAGTTGCCTCTAAATTTGGGAGCCTCCATCTAAAATACATTTCTTTTATCAAATTCTAATGGAAAGTAATTTCCCATTTTTTCAATAAGGGTTTCATTACTTTCCACTTGCTTTTGATCTGTTTTATTTGTTTGGTGCATAAATTCCAAGTCTCTGGTTTTCCATTTCTCCACGAGCAATTGTCATAGTATTTTAGGCTATATAAAGTTTAACACAGAAAAAGGAAATAATAATGATTTCCTTAAAGCCATTGGCGGACACAAGGGGAGGCTATTGCCCCCCCCAAACTTTTGAAATTTGTATATTTTTATATGTATTGTTTTACTTAATTATAAATATATTATATATTTGCTCCAAAAATTTATAAGTTTTTTAACTGCCTCCCCAATTGTTTTAAGTTGTTTTTTTATACATTAATATTTTAATACATTTATAGATAAATTCTATATTTTTTTAAAAAATATATATAGTGACCTCAAAGTTTTTAAATTATATTTTTTATATAGGTATTTTTTTTTATCAAATTAATAAATATTTTCTACCTTCATTTTTATATATATAACCTCCAACAGATATTAGAAAATTTTTGTAATTAAATCTATATGTTTGGCAATTATAGATTTATTTACGAAAATTTTACCTTAATCTTATGAGCGGAAATAAGATGTAGGTATATCCATTTATGTTGTAAACTTAACTACCTTTAAGTAAAGATGTATAAATAATTAAAAAAAATTGAAGTTTTATTAAATTGCCAAAAATTGTTTTAAATGTTTTAAAATGGTGCATGTTATTGTTTATAATTTAGTAAAACTTCAATGCTTAGTAATCAAAGTACAATATAATAAATTTTTTATTGCAATTTAGTCATTTATATTTTTGCAGTGTTTGCACTTTGATGTCTAAATTCTGAATCTGTCACTTTCAGTATACTTTCGGAATTGATAATGACAAATTGAGAAAGTTAGGCGTCAATTAGTAGACTTTGGAAGTGTGCAATTGCTAAGAAGAAATTCTTTGGCCCGTTGAGGATTCATATGTTGTTGGCACCCCAAATTTCTGTTCTATTTGACTACAGTTATAATATCCTGTATCTCCCCTCATTTTTCTCAAAATAGTTAGATCTAATTGGTGTGCAAAGACTATCTGATTTAAGAAAATGATCTGCTATCTTTTGTTCTTGGAGATGGATATAAACTAATGCATGTATGATAACCCTTGAATACCGTCATAGTTGCAGCGTGAATCTTATCATAGCCCGTTGTTTTTTTATTTCATGTACTTGTGAGTCTCTGATTAATTTGAAGTTGTGGAGTCACACTTATCTTGACTCATTGCTTCTAAAAGTTGCTGGAATTGAGTAAATGTATTTTAGCATTTAAGATTCACCAAGCTATCAATATTTAAATCTCTGTTATGAGTGATCACTAAGACACCTCACCTTTTTAATCATCTGATTGATCAGGCCTGATACAAGTGAAGCACAAGCTAATATTCTTAGTTCTCCTTTGACGGTTAAAGATGTGACAGCTGCACCTTTGAAGAGGTATCCGGCTCCATCTGTTGTAGCACTTAATTTTATTCACATTTATTGTTTCTTGATCTCACCATAACTTACATATTTGTTGTGAGCATATCCAAAATTGAGACGATCAGATTCTCTTGTTTTATGCAATAGCAAGTTATGTGGCTTAGAATGAGAAAAATGCTATGCATGGAGAATAACACTAGAAATAGCAATCGAGAATGATTAGTAAGAGATTCATGTTAGGAAGTTTTGCAGTGAATGATGAGGATTATAACCCCACAAATGATGATGGGCACGAATTTGTGAATGAGGAATCACTAGAATAGTAGTCGAGTTTAGAAATTCGAAGTCTTCTGGTAAGTTTAGGTCTTTGAGTACTTCATAAGATGGTGTGGGACTAACTTTTTAACTGAATAATGTAGGTGCTTTTTTTTTTTAACCGACTGCAAGCTTCTTTTTATTTTTTGGGTGCTACTGTGACCTCAAGCACAGGCATTTTTAGTTATGCTGGCAGGCCTAATGTTTATGCATGTCTTGTTCAGTTGCACATTTATGAATTTATATATATAATTTGTTCGCCATCTTAACAGTCCTGAGAAAATCAAGCTCAAGCCATCATCAAAGAAGAAGAATGGCAGGAAAGTTGGCAGGGGGAGGGATCTCTACAAAAGGAACTACTTCCATGCATGTGAGAGCCTTCTCTCCTTGATGATGGACAAGCAGCATGGCAAAACAGCAATCCTGTCATTAAAGAAATCCGGCCCTGAACTTCCCGCGCTATTGACCAAATTCTCTGCTGGCATTGCTGGGACTGGCCTTGCAGTTCTTTTCTCCGTAGCATGTAAAGTAGCTTGTGGGAGGGTTCCATTCTGTGCATCTAAACTCTTTAACACTGGATTTGGATTTGGGCTGGTCTGGCTTTCTTGGGCTGTAAATAGACTGAGGGACACAATTGTCTGTACAAGCAAGAATGCAAGCAATTTGGGTCTGAAGGATGAGGAAATGCTGAGGAGTGTAGATAAAAGCATTAAAGACGTATACTTCAGAGCTGCAACTTTGATGGCGATAGCTGTGCTGAAGCTTGCATGATCATGGAGTGGGTATAATGTCTCGAGTCTTGACACATAAAAGCCGATGGTTTGAATAACATAAAGGCCCATGACTATGACTGTAAATTATGTAGCCAATAGTCATGTTAAAGCTATGATTAGAGGGCTCATTCTTATTGCAATTGCAAGTTTGTCTCAGACTGGCAAGCTGAAGTCATATCTGATAAGAGACGGGAAACCTTAACATGGGGTTGAGCTCCAATGAGACTGAGCTGTGTCCCATAATCGGTTAGCGTTTTTTTACTTTTTTTTTTTTTTTTTGAACTTGTAACAAATATAGTTGATTTCAACTTTGTTGTTATAACTTGCAATAAATAAATGTGAATATGTTACACAAATTTTTGAAAAAGAGATAGAACCCGAAGCTCCATCACGCGACAGCACCTCTCATAGCTCCTTACACGTCACGCAACCTTAAGAAATCCTCCTTGACTTTCACCAGAAATAGCAATCGAAACAAATCTAAAATTTCTAGTAGAAACACAAATTGAAGCATTTGTTTTTGTTAAGAGGGATTAGACATCAAAGGAAAGAGGGCTAAGGAAGTTTTGGATTTTTTTGTTTAGAGTGACAGCGAAGATGAAGGGATTTTTGATAACAAAGAGGGGTAGAACGAAAACAGTTTTTTTTTTTAAAAAATAATATTAATAATAAATTGCTATTTTCCCATCTCAGGCATCCACTTGCTTCAAACTGTTAGTGTATTACACGTTGTACAAAAACCAATGAAATATTAGTTTAATAATATATTATTCTTAAGCTTATAAAATCTTAAATTTAAATTTTAATTAAAGTTAATTATGTGAAAAAAATTCAGTTAAAAAGAGTTTAATGTCAAAAAGATAAAAACTTATTCAGGCCAGGAGTAAATAGTATTCATGTAATTTGAATCCTGAGAACTCTAAAATTTGAACTCTAACCTTGTAAATAAAGTTACCTTGAAATTAACCTTACGCCAATAATCCTACCACTTGCTGATAAATATTTAAACTCATTTTAACAAAGAAAACTACCGAATTCGAAGCCCCATGTCCACGCGAATTCATACGCAAGCCCTCCTAACTTTCACCAGATGGGAGCAAAAATCCTACATTTCAGAGAGCCCACTCAAAGGTTGAATCTCAATAATTTCCAATTCTATCACTGTTCAATGAGAAGTGAGCACTCAAGTTAGCATCACATTGTTTATATAATGAGTGGAGCTATTGAATCAAATTGCAAACTCGGTATAATGGGCCTCAAGCATTGGCACTAGCGAACCCATCTGTTAGCAATTTCACAAACCTCACAAGTGAAAAAAAAAAAAAAAAAACTATGGAAATTAAGTTTCTTTTAAATTTGAATGTCATTAACAAAACTTTTTCCATTATTTCAGCCAGTCATTTGAATCCTCACTCCCAATACACCAACCATGAAAATTTTCACAAGTAAAAATCTTCAAAAACAAATGATTAGTGGCATTGGCATATAGTTCGGTAGTAATACAATTTGAAAGGAATATTTTATTTAAAGATCACCCATAGGAAACCTGTAGGGAAAAAAAAGATCAAGGCATGTTGATCAATTGTATGCTATGGATGAGGGACTTGAAGACCACCGTTCTTTCGAATTAACTCATTTGCGATCACTATCTCCAGTAAAGCCTAGAATCAACATTGTGTCAAATGCAGACTATGTAAAAAATTATCACAATCAGGTCTTCTTACCTAGAGCTCTTTTAACGAACAAGGTGACAAAAAGCCTAAAATATCTCGCATCAGAACAACTCAGCCAACTACTTTTGAGACCACACCTGCTCCAACTGTTCTACCTCCCTCCCTCAAGGCAAATCTTTGTCCTGTTAAGCCAAGAATAGGCAAACATATTAGTGCAGATCAGCAGATGACAGCCCTTTATCTAACAGCAACTACAATAGTAATCACATTTTTCAAAATTTTGAGGTAGAATACAGAGCATATGATGTTGTGCCAGAGGAAGATAAAACAATCAAATTTTCTTTCACTCTCCCTCTACCCATCCAAACCAAAAATATAATGAAATGTACTAAAGGATTAAGGATGTCTAGTCAAACTCACCCGCTTCAAGGGGAACAGGTAAGATCAGTTCAAAAGTTGCAGTCACATTGTCCCCAGGCATAACCATCTTAACATTTTCAGGCAACTCCACTTTCCCAGTGATATCTGCTGTCCTCATGTAAAACTGTGGCCTGTAGTTGGAAAAGAAAGCAGTATGACGTCCACCTTCATCCTTTGTGAGGACATATATCTCTGCTTCAAACTTCCGGTATGTTTTCACTGTTCCAGGTTTAGCAATCACCTAAAACAATAAAAAGAATAAAATGATTTCCTAAATTTCTTTTTAATTAATATTTTAAATTCAAAGGGGGAAAGAGGAGTTAGGGATAAAACCCTTGATCTCTTGCACCATAAAGCAAGCACTCAATGATTAGGTTATTGTCAAAATGGCAGACATAAACTCAGTTTTCATTTCATCATAAATCTAAAAATGATGAAGCATTGTAATTACACTTAGATCAACATGGTCAAAGCTATGCTTAATGAAACAAAATTTGCTTCCTGTTTTATTTTTTCCCATCAAACTTAAGTACTTTTTAAATTCAAATGAAAATCAAAAAAATCATAAAACAATTTTTTTCCAGTGCACAGGAAAAATCATTCAGGTCCCAGTAAAATGCACCTCATAATTTTGATCAAATGAATCAGTAACTTCCAAAACATCTCAAACTCTTGTCTCTCAATTGTTGGCACTTACCTGTCCTCTTTGCACATCATCTCGCTTTAGACCACGTAGGAGAAGACCCACATTGTCACCAGCCTAGAAAAACCAAGAAACATAAACTCAATTATAGTACAATAATTACTGTAAAACAGCCTCAATAATCCCCAAAGAGCTTAACACTTACTTGTCCTTGATCCAAGATTTTCTTAAACATCTCAACACCTGTCACAGTTGTTTTTAGAGGAGCACCCTACAGAAGATAGCTAAAAGTTATGAGCAAAATATTTCAAGAGAACTTTAGACATATGCTAACTAAACTGAAAACATCCCAAACCTAAAGAAATGGTTGATATTAAATTGAATCATAAAGTACATCATCTGCTCAAGGATGAGAAAGAACACAAAAGAAAAAGAAAATCAATGTAACGTTTACCTGCATTAACCCCAAAATCTCAACTTCTTCACCAACTTTAATGGTTCCTTGTTCAACACGTCCAGTTGCAACAGTTCCACGTCCCTTGAGCAACAAAAGAACAAATATGATCCAAAGCTTAATAGACATTTAACTCCAAAGAACCAACTTCTTATGTACACTAAAATCATTATTTTGAAAATAGAATGACAGAATAGATCCTCTATCAGGTTTGTAATCAATTACATCACTCGAGGAAGAAGCATCCAAGAAAAAGATTCTAAAATTTACAATCATGGTAAGGGTTTTGCAAATGAAAAACAAAGGACAAAATGGGTGCTGTGTTACCTGAATTGAGAAAACATCTTCTATTGGCATTAGGAAAGGCTTGTCAAGTTGCCTCACAGGATCAGGAATGTATTCATCCACAGCATCCATTAATTTTAAGATGGCATTTTTCCCTATTTCTTCATTTGTTCCCTGTAAAGCAGACAATGCTGATCCCCGAATGATAGGAATTTCATCTCCAGGAAACTTGTAGAAACTAAGCAGTTCTGCCAAATTATTCAGTGAAAAATTATGGAAAAAATATTCTAGAAGAAAGAAATATCAATCAATTGAAACAGAGATCTCAAAAGACAACCCTACCACGGAGCTCCATTTCCACAAGCTCTAATAACTCTGGATCATCAACGGCATCAACTTTATTCAGGAAACACACAAGTGATGGCACACCAACCTGTCAAATTCATTTTAAAAAATCCTTCAGATTAACAACCTGGTCAACAGGAGAGAGCAGAAGGAATAAGCTAAATATGCTTCACAAGCCTCTAACAGTATGATGCTCACCTGACGAGCAAGCAGAATATGCTCCTTTGTCTGTGGCATGGGCCCATCAGGGGCAGATACAACTAGAATTCCACCATCCATCTGGGCAGCTCCAGTAATCATGTTCTGAACATAAATTAAAATCAATAGGTCACTGAATGAGTCCATAACACTGTTCAAAAGAAGTAAAACAAAAATTAGGAAAAGAGACCAAGTAAAAATGACTGTCATTCACTTGATTTATCAATTTACTGTTTTCACTAGCATTTCAAGTGCGTAACTTAATTCCAGGCTAGGTATATGCACATGCCTATAATTATAATCCAAGCTGATGTGTGAATATAAAAGTTATTAAAAAATGAATGTGAAGGTGCCCTATTCTCGCTATACATGCCCAGAACCTCCAGCTTCTTCCTTCTATAGTCTATACAGTAGTTCAAATTGGCTTGACGTGATAGGATGTCAAATTCTACATAAATTGAATATACTTAGTCTCATGATAGTTAAACTCACAACTTACTTTCACATAATCTGCATGTCCAGGGCAGTCAACATGGGCATAGTGACGCTTAGCAGTTTCATACTCCACATGAGCCTGCAATAAATTCAAACTTTGAACTGACTAAATTTGTTTAATGGAGGAAAAGGGACAAGTGAGCATGAAATCATCTATTTCTGGCACAGATAAATGATATTCACAAAACAAACTATAGGAATGATGTTCCAACCGTTGCAATTGTAATTCCTCTCTTTTTCTCTTCAGGGGCCTTGTCAATTTCATCAAAGGCTACAGCCTTGGCTTTACCTTCTTCTGCTAGAACCTAGAAATATGAACATTTACGAATTTAGTTAAGTGCAAGTTCCCATCATACCAAACCCACTTCACCAATATAATCTGGAACTTATGTGTTCCATGAATACAATGATAAATTTAGGGCAAATGAAATGATATTATGATGTAACCAAAGAATTCATCAGAACTCAAAAGGCAAACCTTTGTAATTGCTGCAGTAAGAGTTGTCTTCCCATGATCAACATGTCCAATTGTTCCCACATTGACATGAGGTTTACTGTAAAGTGTAAACGCAAAAGGGTCATTGCAAAGAATCTATTTGACGTCACCGTGTTAAAAAGGAAATGCTACCATCCCTTTCCTTCATTATTCCCCCCATGAAAGGTAGTTTATCAATCAAAATTAAAGCTCATTCACAGCGATATCAGACATTCTGAAAAATAAACCCAGTCACAAACTGAGAATCAACCAAATAACTAAAGATAAGGGGAGATGAAGTACAACTCATATAATCATGATATAATCAATTGGATCCATTTTCATCTCGAAAACAAGCTCAAGTTCTACCACAACTACTATTAGGATTTAGGATAAGTACGTTTACTTGCAAAATCAATTTCGAGTAAAAAATACTGAATCATTTCAGCAAAATATGAGATATTTGCTCTCCATCCAATTACAAATCATCAACCATGAAGTTCATGCATAACTTGAGAAAATGAGTACAAATAAATAAATTGAAGAGTTGAGGTTTGGGCTTACGTCCGAGTGAAGGTAGCCATGGATCTCCACCATGAACCAGCGGACACAGAGGTAGTTTCATTTCCAGAGAGCGAATCGGAGATTGAGAAATGAGTGGAGGCCGATCCTCGACAGCACCAGTAGATTGGGGAAGAGAATGGAAAAAAGCGTTTGGAATTAGGGTTTCTGAGAACCGCTGAAGCCATTGAGTGGAAAAAATGTAAAGAGAGAAATGAAGAACGTCCGGAGAGAGGCGGAGACGAGAGATTCAGTGCGGGTTTTAGAGAATAGAGAGGGGTTTTCGTTCGACGCAATCACGCAAAAGTACCCCGTTGTGTTTTCTAGGCCGGGTTCGGGACTATAAAATATTATTTCGGCTGGGCTTAATGTCCATCCATCGTTAATTTTGGGCTGAAGTAAATGTCCAACAGGTTAAAATTTTAGGAATCGGAATTGAAGAACTGTATTGGGAATATGATTTTTATTTTAATTTTTTTAAAATGAATTTAATTTTATTCTTTTAAATTGAATCATACCCACCTCTCTCTCATCAGTTCGCTTTATTTTTGGGCAGAGAGCATGAGTTTCTAGTCTATGAATTTATTCTGAAATTATATCTTGGTAAGCCAACTAAATCAGTCCTAATTGCTAAGGTCAGTTTATTTGTCTGGAAACAAAATTATGGGTTTGGTTCATTTCTATTTACTACCCCATTTTCTTATATTTTCAAAGGTTGGCGTGAAGGACACCATCTACCTATTTCTAAATCAACTTGCCAAGACTGGAATGCCATAGAATTAGAACTCAACCCTGAAGCCTCACCACTTGCTGGCATATTTTCTCTGTTCAAAAAGAATTATTAGAAAATATTTTCACCCGATGAAAGTTCATTTTTAGCATCGTTTCCAAACGTGTCAGGTTGATGACTTAAATATATCTGCCTGTCTCTATGGCATGATTTCTTGGACATATAGCTGTTTGTAATTAATTTTAAGCATCTATATATAAGTCGAAGCCAAGATTCGAGTCATCTACGTTTTCTTATTACTGCTTATTTCAACGTGCAAGGCAAAAGCATCCCTGACATAACTTTGGCTTTGCTTTACAGCCACTTCAGGGAAATTTTATTTAGATGCTCCTGGCTCCTAAGCTAGATGGTTTTCATTCAATTAACCATGGCTCATGAACTCTATACTCTGCAGATACTAGCCTTAATCTTTTCATTTGCGCCGGCTGTTAGTCCCTTGAGTTTTAGCTATCCTGCAGTTTTTAACTTCGGTGATTCAAATTCAGACACTGGTGGTCTGGTTGCCGGAGTGGCTTTTCCAGTAGGACCTCCCAATGGACAAACCTACTTCCAGGAGCCGGCAGGGCGGTTTTGCGACGGCCGCTTGATTATCGATTTTCTGAGTAATGTTTCTCAATTCTTCTCATCACATGCATTATTACGTATTAATTTTTTTTTCTTTTACCTGTTTTGGCTTTTGCAGTGGATGCGATGGACCGTCCATTTCTGAGTCCATATCTGGATTCTGTAGGTGCCCCTAACTTCCAAACGGGGTGTAATTTTGCAACTGGAGGATCTACTGTACTTCCAGCAAATGCAAATTCCAGAAGTCCATTTTCATTTGGAATTCAGGTGGCTCAATTTATCAGATTCAAAGCTCGGGTTCTTGAATTACTAGCTAAAGGTACTAATCAGCTCAAGCACATTATTTAAAGAAAGGTCTTCACTCATGATTTTACATTGGAACTTGATCTTTTCACGTATGTTTGATGTGGGTCGAAAATGATTTTCATACCTGATGACTTGCAAGTTGGATTTAGGAGAGAAATTTCAGAAGTATCTCCCCCCAGAAAATTACATCAAGCAAGGCCTTTACATGTTTGATGTGGGTCAGAATGATCTCGACGGTGCATTGTACTCGAAATCAGTGGACCAAATGCTAGCTTATATTCCCAAAATCTTGTCAGAGTTTGAGACTGGAATTCAGGTTGGCATTTTTTTTATCCATATCAGAAACATTGCTCGGCCAAATAGCTTAAATATTGCTCTAAAAGTCGTCCACTTTTCCTGAAAAAACTCTCCAGAGATTATATAACGAGGGTGCCAGGAATTTCTGGATTCATAGCACAGGACCACTTGGCTGCTTACCCAGAATTATTGCAACATTTGGGAAAACCGCATCAAAGCTCGACCAGATTGGATGTGTTAACTCACACAACCGAGTAGCAAAAGCTTTCAACAAACAGTTACATGATCTTTGTACAGAGTTTCGAGCACAATTTCCTGATGCTAGTGTCACTTATGTGGACATTTTCTCAATAAAGTGGAACCTCATTTCAAATTTTTCTCAGTATGGTAAGTAAAATCCAATGGCCTTTTGCATCGTCATTGGTTCTTATTTACAACTACAAAATCTTATGAACAACGGCTTTTCAGGCTTCAAACAGGCTTTAGCAGCCTGCTGTGGATATGGTGGGCCGCCATTAAATTTTGACAACAGGATTGCTTGTGGTGAAACCAAGAATTTGAATGGTAGCACAGTGACTGCAAACCCTTGCAGCAATACTGCTGAATACGTGAATTGGGATGGAAACCATTATACAGAAGCAGCAAACCGATATGTTTCAGACCAAATTCTATCAGGAAATTACTCTGACCCACCTCTAACAGTAAACAGGCCATTTAATTACAAACCAAAGTTCATTAACTACAAAATGTTGTACTAACTGTTCTTTGGTTTCCTTAAATTTTTATGCCAAATGACTGCCAATATCGTACTAGTTCCGTTGAGATTGGTTGGGTCATTGCTTAGGAGGACACATTATTAATGACAAAAAAGAGAAGATTTCTCATGTTAATCTGAATTTGTGTTAGATTGGCTCCATCTGCTGTCAGTGATCCTTTCTCGGTATTTAAAGAATGAGAATTGTGATCTTTTATATATATAATAATTTTTTTACAAAACGTGCAATTATTATACTCATTATAAAAATTTGTGATTCAATTTTTTTATATAATTTTTTACAAATTTTTATATATTATATAATATTATCATAGTATTATAAATATTATATTTAATTATTTAAATTAAAATATAATTTTAATGTCATCTTAATTAATTATATAAATAAAAATATTTATCAATTTAAAATTATTTTTTTATTTGATTATATTTTTATGAAGTTATGTGTTATATTATTAATATATAAACTTAAATGTAATATAATAAAAAATAATAATAGGTTTTAAAAATATAAATGGGTGAATATATTTAAAAATTAATAATAAATGTAAATTAGCTTATTTAATTCAATTCATTTAAACTCTATTCTTTTGTTTAAAAATTTGATTTGTATATTTTTAAATTTTTATAAATTAAAATAACATTAATTTGTATAACGAAATTGCATATTTAGATTAATGTAAAAGAAAATTATTTATAAAATTAGAAATATAATAATTTTGAAATGAATTTTTGGTAGTTTAGGACATTATCATTATAAAATTTTCTTTTTTTATTATATTGATATTTTGAAATTTTATATAGTCATATTGTTTAATACAAAAAATTTTAAAACACATTTATTATATTAATTATTTGATATATTTAAAGAGTATTTTTATTTTTTAAATTATAAATTATATTATATATGTTATAAATACATTATTCATTAAAATACAAATATAAAGTAATAATGTATGTTCTAATTAAAATTGAATTTATAAGTTATATATATATATATATATATATATATATACAGAGAGAGAGAGAAAGAGAGAGAGAGAGGGGTTTCTAATTCTAAATTAAATTTCATAGCAAAATTTGTGCAAAATAATTTTTAAAAAATAAAATTTAGAAAAGAAAAATATAAATTTATATTATTAATATTTATAAGAATATTTTATTTGTTTCAAAAGTTGATCCTTTTTCGTGTGTGTGTGTATATATATAAAATTCATTATTATAAATGCACCGTATATATTAGGTGTTTAAATTTTAATTATATTAAAATTATATTATGTTTTTTAAAAATTATAAAATATTTTTATAAAATTAATTTTAGTTTTAATTATTTTTTTATTTTTAATATTTTTTTATTAGTATTGATCTTTAATTAAAATTAAATATTTTTTTTATTTTTAATTTTATAAATTATAGCCATTAAAATATTTAATTTTAATTAATATTTATAATTTTATAAATATTAATATATTATTTCATGGAAATTAACTTAAAAAATAACATGTAACTAATAAAATATTTTTAAATATATATAATAAATAAATAATTATAACTATAAATTAAAAAAATAAATATTAATGAAGTATTTTACTTAATGTTATAATATGGTGAAATTATATTTTTTATTTATGAATTTCTTAATTTAGTTAATTACTTTTTATAAAATTTTATATTAATTAAAATTAAACATAAGTAAAATTAAAAATTTTAAATTTATATAAATTAAAAATTAAAAATTTTAAATTTATATAAATTTTAAAATTAATTTAAATAATAAAAATATAATTATAATTAATTTTAAGAATGAAAAGTAATTTAGATAAAATTAATATTTCCCTTAAGTAAAGTTAATATTTCTCTCTTTTTATGCATTTATATATAAATATATAAATTTTAAATATTATTTAAATTAATTTAATTTTATAAATTTTAATTAATAATCGATACATAATTATTTATTTTTTAATAATTTACTTTTTAAATTTTAATAATTTTATAAAAATATTTAAATTCAATTTATTTAAAATAAAGCATTTAAAATGCATAAATTTACATATAATTTAAACTCAATATAAATATTATTTTTTAAATTTAAAATCATTTTAAATGTAATTATATAATAAAATATTAAAAATATCGATATATTTTTATTACCCCCAATAATTACGTGGATCCCAAGCCCGCAGGGTGCAATTGAGTGGCGTGAATCACCGGAGACCACAGCGGCGTCCTGGCCATGATGGATGTCGGTCTTTAGCGATTGAGTTGGCTTGCGGCGGAATGGGATAAGTTAGACTCTGTGTGCGCACATGAAGAAGAAAAATAAATAAATAAATAAGTAAAATAGAAGCCCAGTTACCTCCCCTCTCACTCCCTCTCTTTATTTTCCTTTTCCTTCACTTCTCGCACCTGATTCTCTCCTTCTCTATCTCTCTCTCCGATTCCAATCATCTTCGCCTAACTTCTTCACCTCTGTCTAACGACTTCTAATTTTCGCTCCATTTTGCATTTGCTTCGCTAATTTTTGTTCCCTCTCATTGAATTCACTCGTTTCGCTTCTCTTGGTTGTTTGCCATCGTATTTCTCAATCGATTGGATTTTATTTTTCTTCTTTTGTTTATGATATGTTACAAATAATGACAATAATTTAAATTCAGACGGTTTGAGGCCGCTTAGGGTTTTTGTTTCTGTTAAGCTGATCGTTGAAGATGCTTCCATGGGGTGGAATTAGTTGCTGTTTGAGTGCTGCTGCGCTCTATTTGCTTGGCAGGAGCAGTGGCAGGTTTTGCCTTTTTTCCTCTTCCTGCTCTATATACGTACGTAGAATTATGTGATGCGTATATGGTATTTACTTATTTGCTTTTGTGTATCTTATGATGGTGTAGGGATGCAGAGGTTCTTAAATCGGTCGCAAGAGTCAATCAGCTGAAGGAATTGGGTATGCCTCTACCTAATTAACCTATTAATCTTCTCGACACTGAACTACTTAAGATCAAACTTCACCGCCCACCCCAAACACACACACACACACACACACACACACACACACAAAACCTTATGGGTTTTAGAATTGGTTACTTCAATGAATGTGGTATTTCCTTTTTGTGTTTTATTAGTAGCATATCTATACAAGACTCTGCATGCCTTTGCTGGTCCTGTATAAATTATGGATTGGTGCAATCTGTAAATAATTGGCTCTTGACTCTAGTGCAATAAATGTGGTTGAGGCTTTGTTCTTTACATCAGTAAAGCGCTGAGCCTTAGAGGTTTGAGGTTAATTAATGCTTATATTTGGAAGTTTATTGTCATGGGTATTAACATATTTAATAATTCTTTTTTCCGGGCACATAGTTTTATCAACTGTGTTAGATCATTGGGGGATAATGTGACCCTGGTAGTTCATTGGCTCTTTTCCCCCCCTTCTGTTGGAATATGACGTGGCATTTGCATGCCATCAAATTTGCATTTCTGGTGAAAATGCTTCCTTCTTTTTTTGGGGGAGGTTTATGGATGGGGGCTAAGTTATTTGTTTTTGCAACCTTATCCGGATGTTATATGGGTATAGGTATAGTTACAGGCAGCTCAGGGGACTTTGGAGACCCTAGTGCCTAGTTGTTGAATTGGCACTCAGAGTCTTGCTACTGTTTATCCTTATTGCTAGTTACTGTTTATCCTTATTGCTAGTTACTGTTTATCCTTATTGCTAGTTATCTTAGCTTTGTTGAGAAAATTTTTGCAGTGGACTTGCTAGCCCTTGTTACCAACTTTGATATAAGACGAATTAGAATGAGTTCCATGTTTGACTCTTTACCCTTGCTTCAGCCAAAATGTAACTCTGTTACAATGTTAACTGGTACATTGATAGGGCATCATCAAAATTTGATGGGCTTGTGATGGTGACCCATCCTGAAGATTGAATCCGTTGTTTAAAAACTTTTGGTTTAGGGAACATTTCCAGGTAACTTCAGTTAGAAGAATAGATGCCTGATGATACATATCCTGATTCATCACCTGTCATCTTATGTGTTGGGGAAAAAAAGTTCTGATGATGTTAATATTTGGATTATCTTATGAACATCCAATTAACTATTTATGCCATTGATATCTGTTGCAATATTTTTCCTGAATGATATATTTTTGTTTTCTTTACCTTTCAGCAAAATTACTTGATATTGAAAGCAAAGTCTTACCTTTGGTTGTTGCTATCTCTGGAAGAGTTGGCTCAGAGACTCCAATTAATTGCGAGTATAGTGGCTTGAGAGGTGTTATAGTAGAGGAGACGGTAACATCATGTTATATTGTTATTATTATTTGAAAGAGCATAACTGCACAGGTTATCATCTTTCTTCCTTCAATCAGTATGTGAATATTCATATTTGTATATTCTTCAGGCTGAACAACACTTCCTCAAGCACAACGATTCTGGATCTTGGATTCAAGATTCAGCCTTAATGCTATCAATGAGTAAAGAAGTCCCATGGTACCTGGTGCGATAGACTCTCTCTCTCACATTACTTCTGGATTGCTGGTCTTATTGCATATTGGATTAAAATGTTCTTTGCCTATGTTTGATTAAGAAACCCATTCATTGGTGTTTTGGGGCTCATGGCAGGATGACGGGACTGATCGAGTATATGTTGTGGGGGCCCGAGGTGCCTCAGGGTTTGTGTTAACTGTTGGAAGTGAAATTTTTGAAGAGTCAGGACGATCACTTGTACGTGGAACATTAGACTATCTCCAAGGCCTCAAGGTTCTTGTTCTTCTGTGTTTTTCCATCTATAGAACAGTGCCTTCACTGTTGGGTCAAGATTGTTTGATGCGATTATAATTTCAGATGCTTGGTGTGAAGCGTATCGAAAGGGTACTTCCAACTGGTACTTCATTGACTGTGGTTGGTGAGGTATGTTCTTTGTTCAATTATCTGAAGTATTCAACAGATATGTCTTCATTTACGAATTTGGAATGGAATGTGACTCCTTTGTAATGAGTGATGAGATTATTTCTAAGATATAGCTTTATGGATTATGATTTCTGCTGAATAAGCTTTTACATTTGCAATTTAAACCAATATCAGTAGGTATGTATATAGAGGATGATGTAAATGTGTCTTCAGAGTTCAAAGTTCAAACTGTGGTAAATTTTCTGATACAACTGACTTAATGATTACTCTTATGCTATGTTTGGAGAAAAATTTAGGGAGGAAGGAAAATGAGAGGAATGAATTGAGAAGGTGATTTTCTTTTCTTTTATTTGGATTGGAAAGATAATGGGAGGAAGGAAATTGAGGGGAAATTTGTTTTATGATGGTGAAAGTACAATTTTATTCCTTCTATAATTAAAGATGATGTTATAAGGCTAAATTAGTAATGGAATGGACTTCACACTCATTTTATTCCAAATGTGGTGGATACCACACAATTTTCCTGTCATTTTCCTTTTCTCCACATTTCCTCTCTCTCTCTCTCTCTCTCTCAAACAAGGTGAAATGAAATGTTTTCAAAAATTTTCTCCTTTTTCTTTCTCCCATTTTCCTCACTTCTCCAAACATAGCCTTTAAAGAAGAAAAATAAAAAAAGATATGAAGGGTAAAGAGGGGGAAAAAGGGTGGGGGGGTTGCTTTTCAGAATCACCACAGAG